>NC_061511.1:215771046-216085626 GCF_022539505.1 Lolium rigidum | reverse complement strand
AGGCTTCAAAGTCCGCTGTTTGCCACCATGCATAAAAGAATATGGGTATTTGCTCGCCCAGCATGTGTCACATTGCGATCATAATCGCCAAGGACGCCTACATAAATCCACACACCTCCAATGGCAACACATCGCACTCGCATCTCATCAATATAATCACCAACTGTAAATGGCATTACCCACCTTGTGAGTAATCTTCTGTATACCACAGCTATTCAAATCCACCAAGACGTTAGGTTCGTGAAGACGCCATGTAGACAACCCTAATGTCACACCATCGCCCTACAATGCCATTAGTACAGCTACCACCATCAATCAACAACTTGCAAGCCTTGCTCTTGATAAAGCACTGAGTCTGTGGGAAACAAACTCCACCGCTGAACCTTGTCAACTGTCTTGTAAGTACCATCTTGTACCTTCTTGGAGTTGCATATCAAGCCCGCTTAATGGTACATCCTCTCAATAAATAAGTAGAGCGCCTTTGCATTGCAGCCAGGTTTCTCTCTCCCTAATGACTCCACGCACCGGAACATCCTCCCTCCACCCGTAGTGTTAGAGCACACCACCGTTTACCTAACCCGCAAAATGAAAGTTATGACGGAAACCGCTTTGAAATCCGCCCAACTAGACCGTAGACCAATGATACTCCCCGAACTATAAGAGCACGCACCAACCAGCCACAACATCATCAACACGCCGTATGTACAGTAACCCGGTCTGCCACCAAAAGAACTATCAAACTCCTGCATCTCACAAATCCACCTTCAGCCGTGTGATTCCCAAAGTTGATATTCCGTTTGCCGTAACTAGCCAACCTCCACTTGATGGTAGATGCATCAAGTAACCCGTCACAATACGAAGGCACTGTGATAGATATCATCCTTCCTATCTTCAATGCCACCAAAACGTGAAGAAACCAGCTGTGCTAAAAACAAACAACTTGTAAAACAAAGAAACAGGCTCACGTGCAGAAAATTCCTGTCATGCAGAGAACTGCAGAAATCCTGCTGCGGCAGAGAAAACCGGTCAGGCCTGCAGGCCGGCAGTGCCGTAGCTCCGAGGCCGCAGTGCCGGTGTGGGCCGCAGGCTGTGTGCCGGCGCCGGCAGTGCCGGCCTCCCGACGGAAATCTTCTTCTTTCACGCGATTCCAAACCCGGAAATTCCGCGATTCCGGTCGTAAACCACCAAACAATGGCAAAACCTCGCCCAAACAGCTCCAACTTCCTCCAACTCAACCTCCGTTGACCGAGAGCCAATCCTCCATCCAGAGCCAACCTTCTCCGATGCAACGATCTAGATGCGATCGATCAACAAAACCCCGCTCGGAGTGAAACCAGTAAAATCGACATTGATGATACGGTGGATCCAAGCCGATCCACCTAGATTGATGCCCGATCTTTCAGCGAGAACCTGGGGTAGAGAATCCTCCCAACAACGCAATGAACGTAGCCCTGGAGAAGAGGGAACGGAACCAGCAACGGATCGATGAATGACCGCCCAAACTAAGAGCTGACAATCCTTGATGAACACAAGAACCTTTCGCAGCGGATAATAATATAGATAAACGGTGCCGCCGCACTTCGAGGGATGATACACGTGAACACGAATGGGGAAAACCCTAATCTTTAGTCTAAACTTGTTCTCCCTAAACCCTAGCCGTGCCTCCACCTTATATGAGGGATGGAGCACTGCCAGCCCCTAGTGGGCCTCTTACCTTGGGTTTGGACAGCCTGAAACCAAACTGACCCCGCCTTATTAAAAACCCTAATTGGCCCACATATGACCATTACATAAACCACTTTATTATTGCCTCTTGGGCATATCTCCAACACCCAAGATGCTGCACTACCCATTGCTGATATAGCCCCTAAATTTGTTTACGGGGCCGACTTGGTCAGCAAAAAGAGGCTGCAAGAACTGCCAACGCATATGCGGAATTTGCATCAGTGGTACCTTGATGCGTGCAAGGAGAACAAAAGATACATCGTGGCGAATATCCCACCAGAATATTACTTCCGAAGGGAGATCTCCATGTTGAGATTGCCGAACTCTGGCAGTTATTCAATTTAGACGCCCTCGACAAATCTCTCATGAGTTGCTATTGCTTGTAAGTTGTTGACTACATATAAGTTCCTGTTCATTCAGTTGTTCCTGTTCATTGCATATACTCATTATATCCTTATGTACTCTCTTAAGCAGACTGAAGATCGATGAATGCAGAAGAAAGAAGATAACCAATATTGTGTTTGTTGACCAGATAAAGTACATCATGACACGGTAAGGGATAAAGCCGAAGAAACGGGGGGAAACCTACTAAGGTTTATAACGGAGCAACATTTATGTGATTCAATACTGTTTCCTTATAACTACAGGTGAGAGTCTTACTCTGTTGCACACATTCAATTTTTGTTACTCGATGTTAAGTGTAATTCATGACGTATATATATATAAACATGTGCAGTTTTCACTGGATTCTGCTAGACATTCAAGTTGATAAGGGAATAGTTGAAGTAAGGGACCCATTGAGTAGAGGCCTGGAAGGGTTCCGCAACTTGCAGCAGTTGCTCCAGAGGTAATTTTAATCATTGTCGCGCTATATCTTTCATAAGTTATCAATTAATTATCCACTCATTCAATCATTCTTTTGCCTAGCAGGGTTTGGAGATGCTTCAAGAAGGTGGTTAAGGGTGACTTCGCAGAGAATCTAATATTTACTCCTGTACCGTGCGCCCAGCAGCCACAGGGGACGAATATATGTGGATACTATGTTTGCGAGTCTATTCACATGTTAACCACTGAGAAGGATGATAATAGATTCAACGTAAGCAATAACATTCACAACTTTAATTTATTAGCGTCAATATTTCGTTATCAAGATTGATATAGTCATATTCATCTCATTTTCCTATATAGGTCGAGTTCATGCGGGAGAAGCTCCAACCACACCAACACCTACTAGGAATTACGGAGGAAGTGGCGGGACTTCTGATGAGAGAAATAATAGACGACAACGGGTTGTTTAGTTTAAATAGGCGCTTCTAATGATCCCCGTGTAATAGTTCGAATAGACGACGGGCTCTAGTCCCGGTAATCGTGAGCTCCATGTATATGTAAGGGGAATCTACGAATAGACTTTTACTTCGAATATTTATTTGCTCGATCTATATATCATGCATGAACGTGTACAGCTTGTAGTAGCGTACAAATATATGAAAATTTTATTTTAAAATAAAAAAATGAAAAGGGGGGGGGGGGGGGGTTAGCTCCACCCCTTGAACCCTAAAGGAGCAGCGTCCTACGCGCGCCACGTAGAGGGCCTTTTGTCCCGGGCTGTGTTACCACCCGCGACAAAAGGGGGTGTCCCCTGCGCGCCCCGCAGTTGCCACGTGGTGGACCTTATTTGTCGGCTGGGAAGCAGGCCGGGACAAAAGGTTGGGCATTTTGTCGCGTCCCCGTTGTCCCGGCTGGCCGGCCGGGACAAAAGGCTCTTACAGCCCGCGACATTAGGCCGGTTTTCTACTAGTGGTAGGGGCCGCTAGGCTTTGTTGTCGATTGATCGAACGAGAGGAACGTCATGATCTCTGCGGTTTGATTAGTTTGGGCAGGCAATTGATCACTTTCTCCGAATTCCTCTTTCGCGTCTATGCAGTTTACTTGCTCAGATAATGTTTTACAGCTCATTTTGATGCCTACGTGTTCAACATTTCTTTTGTTTTTTTTGCTTTGATGCGACTCGATGTTTTGACTTTACAGTACACATAGATACGGCAATGATTTTGGCAAGAGAGCAAGAAGGGGTCAGTTTTTTACTCTGCAAAGTTGGTAGATTCGGCCAAGTGGTTATGTGTGGTTATGTGGGAGATTATAAGCGGAAAGGTAAGCATTTGAAACATACTTAATTGGCGCCAAAGCTAGTGCCTACCTACCTACCTGCATCGAGATCAGTCGACCTCGGATTGCAAATCTAACTTTGCAGCTAATTACTTTCGCAAAAAAAAAAACTTTGCAGCTAATTACAACCTACACGATTGGGTACTGGGCATGTAAAGATCGATCACCATGAGAGCTACATGAGTCCCAATGCCATAAGCATAGAAAGGTCAAAGTAGTCCTTTCAAGAACTTCAAGTGTGTGACGTCACATGTCTAGTTGTTGCTCTTATCCCTGCAGAAAACAAATATGTGCATTTGATTTAATTACCCGGAAAAAGATGTATCCTTGCTTCGACAAGACAGAAGTGGCATGGCTCCCGACACGAACAGTGAGTTCACGAAAATAATTTAAAATATTCTGACCTTTTGACACAATCCAAACTTATGAATATTCATTATCTGTTGTGCTTGCAAATTTTCATAAAAATAATTGACACATTTGGACCCGAGAAAAAATAGTAATTATGTGTGTCATAGAAAAGGCAAGATTTTGAGAATTAATTTTGCCCTTTCATTATGGTGCAAATCTTGTTTGCTTAAAAAAATCATATAGAGAATTCAGACATTTACATGTATATTCTTACAGCTTCTTTACATTCTAAAAATTACATTTTTCAACCCGGTGCACATTTGTAGTTCGCTTTGTCAGATTTCATAGTTTTAGGTCTTGCAGGGTAGATTTAAACTTTATGTATTGGCATTCATGCATCTAAAAATGAGGGGGAAATTTGAACTTTTCATTAGCCTTTAACTTTATGATTTAGGTTAAATCATCGAGGAAGGTGCTATGAATTTCAACCTGACATTTGCATGTTTCAAACATTGGGAATATTTGAAACATGAGCTAATACAAATACAGGGAGCCATAGACTAAATTTGATTGAACAATCAACATACACGATCGTACCTAACTAGAGTTTGAATTCAAAATTGAGTTCGAATATTACCTTCAAATTGAATTCCATTTATAAAACAATATGAAATGTTCAAAGTAAAAAAAAGGTAAAAAATGGACATTTGATAGAATCAAATATTCTTTTCAGAGTATTTTTACATGATTCCTTACAAAAAGGATAAGAAGATAAAATTCGAACTAAGTCTCGATTGATCTTCTTATCTTGATCTTCATTCCTAAAGATAAAAAGGAAGTTTTTTATATATTAAAATGTTTGCTTTCAACAATGGGTGATGCAGTTTTATGTTTGAACTTAACTATGGGAGATTCAAGAATGAATCTAGATCTCCGCATAATAGACTAGAGGGAATTATTTCAAAGTAGGCAACACTTACGGACTAGAGTCAATCTTGAGTCCTGATCACGTTTGCACAGGGAAAGTAGCAATCAAATGGACCATAGGCAAAAGGCAGCAAAGGGAAAGAGAAGAGGCAACACTTATATTGAGAAAACAATTGCATCATTATTTAATCTAAATTATCTTTAGGCAACATTCTGTAACACTCTAATGTAGTTAAGCTCATTCAAGAAAGCCCACAGCTATTTAGTGAATCCTTATTGGTATTAATTGGTCAATATGATCCTAAGCCCAATACGGCATGTGTGGTGTCTTAACTCTTAACAATAAATTGTTGAAACAACAACATATATGTTAAAAAATACCAAGTAGAAACCTCAGCCGAGCACACCCCATGGTAACTTTAGCCATGGACCCACCCGCAAGTAGTAGAATCACCACATGTAGTTATCTAGGTGTCAAACCCACATTAGCAGGGTAGCAACATAAAACAATTAGCTTGCCGAACCAAACAAGCTTGCCAAGAAACTCGAAACTATTCATCACCAAAAGAATACTAAGATCATGATGAAAATCTAGAACACATAGTTTCATGGATAAAAAGTTAGGAAATACTCAAGCAGCTAGGAGGAGCAGTCTACACTGAAGAAGCATATTCACCACGGTCAAGAGACAAAGCTTCTCTACAGCATCAGCAACAGGTTGATACCATAGACAACTAGATCAACAACATTTGTTCTTATAAGTTTTATTATCTAGATCAGCAGGATCTGTTCTTAGCAGTAAAAAGTAAATAAAAGATACCCAAGAGTTCATCCAAAAACTAGACAAGATCAAATATGCACACCAGCACCACCAGATCATCTATGCACATGATCCGGATAGCAATTTAACACTTGAAATAGCACCATTATCAACAAATCATGCTAGTCATGCATCTGAGCATTGTGCACGCTCCCAAGAGGCGACATAGTGTACAAATCATGCTCTAACAAGAAATAATCAAGCTACATATCCACTATAAAGGTAAGCAGGCTAAATCATCAAAAAACAAGCCATAAGCTCAATACTGAAGCATGTCAAGCTAATTAAAATTCATATCAAAACATCATGTAGATGTATAAGTAATCTATGGTCATCTCTTGAACTTAACTAATTATTGCACATCATAGTTAACTGATGAAAGTGGAGAATTTCTTAAGTTAACACTATTATCACTAGGATGAATAAGGGCAGTACAAGGAAATTCTAGAATAGCGCTAGGACCACAACACAACCATGCCCAGCAATAGAGAAAGCAGAGCAAGTAGAACACGGAGAGATGAGAGGTAGAGGAGCACGCCGAGGGCACCAGATTCACTAGGATACCAATTCGTTGGGACTCCAAGCGCAAAGTAATGTAGCAAGTGTTACTTCCCCACAAGGGTGACTCGAGTTTTTATATCGAACTCGGTTAACACATGTAAGAATTGTACTCCTATTTCCTGATATAAAAACCTACAAACTAAAGTAGTGTTGCATTTTGTCCCCAACTCCACCAAGTGGTTGTCAAGTACAAGATCTCGTATTAGAATTTAAAAAAAATATATGTGAAGTAACAAAGTAAAGTAAATATGCAGCAAATTAAATAAAGTAAATGAATCTAAAAGATAAACTAAATGCTATGAAAAATTAAAGTGATGTGTCAATGGTAGTGGTGTAAACTTTATGAAAAAACTAAATGCAATAATGATTTTTTTTTGCATTTTCGGATTAATTAAGTGATGAAATTGTAATGGTGTGTAAATACAAGTAATTGGTGTTTCTTATAATTAAAAATGAACATGGCTTTCTTGGATTCACTTGTCTACTCTCTTATAAACATGATGGAATCAAAAAGGATTCAAGAAAGGCATAATATTGCGTGTTTGACAATTATTCATATGGGCATCGCGTGTCATGGTTGAGATGATGCAACATATCCCACTAATACTCCTCTAGTAAGAGAAAACTCCATAAACTAGATTTAACATAAACAAAGTATCGCATTTGCTCCTATGCCATGATGTTGAATATTAAATATGCTAACTCAAAAGATATGAGATCAACATTGTTGGTAACTTGGTGATAGTGACACATGCATTCATTTATCCCAAGTGAGCAAACTACGGAAAGGTAAAAAAACCGTAGTAGGACCCAAACTTTATGGTCACTGTCCAGTTCCATACTACCATGTTACTCCAACTAATGCACACTACCCCCTCACATGCTCTATCATACTAGTTGGATCAAAACTTGTAATGAAGAACGAGATACAAAATATACATCTACTCATACATCAAGCACAAACTAAAACTTGCAATCTCAAATTACAAAACTAATAAAAAGACAAAGATCCACCGCAAAGCGGGGACACAAAGATGGTCATAATCATGAGGGCAGCTCATGTGACTCTAGAACATTGAAAAACAAGGGAGTGACACAGAGAGAAAGAGATCAAGATCCTGCCACCAACTCATAGCCCGGGGGTGGACCACCCCCTCTTCATCATGGAGATAAAGGAGATTGTGTTGGATAAGTTGGAGATGCGAGCCGATGGTCCTTCGATGGTATTTCCTCCTCCAATCTTCGCTGGTACAACCTCTGTTTCACGTTTCTGTTTCATGGTTCGTTGTGCTCCGAGATCGTAATTAAGACCCTTTTAGAGAAGGTTTTAGGTAACCACGAAAAGATCGACGCGAAACTTTAGAAATTGGTGGCGCGTTTGGATTTATAAACCGCTCGGACATGTTGTAAACTGGCGAGGTGAGACTAAACGTCTCATCCGGTGCGTCCTATCTCAGGAGAGACTACGGTTTAATTTGTGCCGCCGTATTGAAGATATTACTCGCATGGTCCCACATGTCACGCTCTCATCTAGTAATGGTCAAAGGTTTGACTCGACGAAAATGCTGCACATGGGCATTTGCGAGGCTGGTTTGAAAATTGAAGGAAAAAGTTGAGCAAAAATGAGGACTGGTACTAGTAGTGAACTAGAGGCTGCAAAATGTTTTTTTTTCTTTTTAACACGTGAAGCAAGGCCCACTACATCGCTCCTTCTAGAGTTAGAGTACGTTGTAGTTTCTCGGGAGAAAAGGACAAGTCGCTGGAGCGAACCCATAGATGCGCTGGTGAAATATTAGCGGACGTCGTGTCAGCGTCGAAAACCAATGTGCGTATGTACTCTCTACATCCTGCACTGATTACACATTACTGTAAGCATGCATGTGATGCTAAACGCCGCGCTATTGATGCCTCGGTCATCATTATCCAGACCCCATAATCCAGATTGCTGCAGAATTTTCAGCTAAACTACGTACGTTGCCGTCGCTTTCCGTTAACGCTCCCACGTCCCGGCCGGTAGTTGTTCGTTTCGTCACGCATGTTATCCATTGCTTTTGGCCACCTAAATTTTCCTCCAGAGTGCAAGGACAGTGGCAGCCGACGCTACCTACAATAGCTTTGCCACCTCTGATTTTTATGCAGAAGAGCAGGCCATGCACTGCTCTAACTACAAATTAGGATACTTTGGTCAAGTGGGAACGGTTATCTCCTTTTTGTGTTCTTGAATAAGGTATACCGGATGAGTGACAACTATCATATCCTCTCCCTCATCTACCTATAATTAGCGGCGACAGCAAAACGGATATGATGGGATAATACTGTCATGACATTTTCGTCCGACCTAGAGACGAGGAGAATGGTGGTCTAATGTGAGTACGATGTGGATTGTGTTGGAGTTAAAGATGGTATTGAAGCCGACTTAAAGAGTACACTTGGCGCGGAAAGGTCAACGAACAGTTGTAATTAACTGCAAAACATGCATATACTTAACACTTTGTTTTTGAAAGAACGAACAGTTAAATGTTTCGTTTGTCAATTTTGTTTGCCATGTTCCGAGTGGTAGTAGAATGGTTTATGGATGTCTAAAACCTTATCATCTTTATAATACAAGATTAAAAAAAATACTCCGGTTGGTTAATTTGATAACCACTTTGAGTATTTTTTGGCACATTCTTTACTTTATGAAAAACTAAAAAGTACTATTATTTGCAAGTTAGAATGCACTATTTGTCTGCTCAATGGCATTGTAAATTATTTCCGAATAGCCTACACAAAAAATTGGGATTGTTAATTCTCAGTCGACCCCTAGACCGTTGGGTTATTCGTCTTAGTTATGAGTTGCAACCGAGATTTTACAATTGCACATGGTGTTGCAATTGAGAAAATGCCTTCGAATTTTTTTATTGTGTTTTACTGGTGATAGCCGTAACTTGCAACTTAGGTTTGCAAGTGTGAAATAGGATGTCCCAAACAAGTAGGTTAATTCATGATTAATTCATGCCAGTCATGAGCTGCAACTAAAATTTGATAATGCCACCTAACTAGGAGTTGGTTAAATCTCATTTGACTAAAAGCTAAGCAATCAAAAAGAATAGACCGTGAGGTTTTTTCCCACAGCGGCATGCACAGCCCACGTTGCCGGTGCCCTGCCCGACCCGACGCTGGCTCTGGGATGAGATGCATGAGGCACAGAGCTGCATTTAGCCCAGGCAGAACTCCACGTTGCAGCGCTGCATGTTGCATGTTCTTCGTCGTACCTCCATGTGAGGGGGCTGATATCCCTATCTCTGCGATCGCCTATCAATGCTGCAGGTCCAACAATGAATGTGTAGGCGAGTGTACCGGCCGGAGGCAGCACTGCACGTTAGGGTAGGGCGTACACACATGTGGCCTCACCTGGAGTTGGACCGAAGCCATTCATTCATTCCCCCACTTGCCTCACAATTAAGCAATGCAACCAAACGTCCTGCACCGATTCATAACATAACGGGCTGGTACGACACGACAGAATTCATGACACGCCTGAGTGTAGCGCAACTTTCCGGTGGTGCCTCTTCGTCGTCCATTTGGGCATGTTTGGTAGCATGTATCTATTTTGGAGCTTCCGGGGCAGAGTTTGGGGCATATCACATTCAAAACGTAACTTATTGTCTCATTGTAAACTTCGTTTGCAGAATGCGAAGACTTTTTTTTCCCTAGAAGAGATGCAATCTCCAATCTCTTTGGTTGCACCATCTTTTTTTATCTAAAAAATTGTGATCTTATCTCTCACCTGCCACAACCAACTCCACATCGCCGTCCATGAAGCCGGGTTTTGGGGTTCCGATTCTCGGTCATAAATTTGTATGTAGGTGGATGATTTGTGACCACGATTCGATGGGGTAACTACCTTAGGCACACAAGAGATATACAGGTTCAGTCCTCAGGAATAGATCGTCGGTAACAACCCTGCTTTTTGGTGGTGTCGATGGGATTAATATGTTGTGAGGTGCTGGTGTCTTGCGAGGGGGTTCCGGCTCCAGTGGGAAGGCGGCTGGTGCATGTTCTTCCATGCTGGGTATGAACAAGCTATGAATGGTGGAAAAGAGAAAAGGGTCTCACTGCCTCGTTATCTCCAAGTACGGGAGAAGAAGAAACCAAACTTATCTTGCTCTTGTGTATAGGGTTTGCCTTGTGTGTGGCTTGGTGGGTCCTTGCTTGGTCCTTTCCTTATGGTAGAAGAGCATATTTATACTACGAGGGAGTGGCCTCGCTCGTGAAGGATAGAAGACCACGTCCCCATCGTACTAAGACCCATGGGTCTAGGTACACAACTCATGTCCTGAAGTGACAGTTGTACTTCACGCATCATGGCCCGGTCATGCTGACACTGCGGTTGCGTTGTAGGTATGGGGTGGGGGGGGTGGTGTTCCCCCATACCTTATTACGCCAGACGTGATTGGAGGTAATGCTATCTCTGGCCTTCCCCGCTTATTCTTCTTCTCTTCTGTCCCGTGGAGAGGTTGATTCTCTCTTGCCGGCTTCCAGGAAGCCAACGGAAAGGCGCACAACTTTGGCCTCCTACAAGGACTTTGCGCGTTGTGAGGCACCGTGTGTTTCAGAACCTTGTCGCCGGGCACAAGGCCCACCTTGAAGGTGGCCACAACAATTTCTATGCTTACGTAGAAGACAAGGCTGGCCCCGAAGTTCCGACGTGGGCACAACAAGGCCGGCGACGGCTACACATACACGGCGGGCATTGACATAGGCATCCCAAATGGGCCTGCCGAAGATAGTACCCGGGGTTTACTGAAGGCCCACTACCCGAAGAATAAGAAGATTCGGGAGCTCAAGATATATTAAGGAAAGTTGAGTTGTAATAGGAAGTGTTATTTATAATCTGGCGGGATGAGTTAGAAACCGTCCCGGACTCTGTAACTTGTACAACACGAATCCCTCGGCTCCGCCTCCTATATAAAGGGGGAGTTGAGGGACGAAGAGATCATCGAATCATTGTTTACAAACCCTAGTTTTCGTAATCGTCGAGTACTTTTCGGCTGAAACCTTCGAGATCTACTTGCCCTCTACTTCCAACTAAACCCTAGCCTACAATCCATAGGCATTGACAAGTTGATACCTTATCAATTGGCGCCGTCTGTGGGAACTAGAGGCGTAAGGATGCGATCTCGATGGCACGTTCAAGATCTTCGACATCGTCAACCGCAAGCAACGCAATGGATCGAGGTAAACGGATCGGCTGCTGGTCCTGTCGATTTTGTTCCTCACCCACCCTCCCGTTTGGATGCATATGCGTATACGGCGGAGCCCATGGAGATGACGTTCGGAAGGTTTCACTTTCGCGTCGAGAAGGAAGGATCGTATCGTGTCGAAATTCCGATTTCGTCGGGATCGTCGGCGGTCGATTCCGATTTTTCAAGCTATACATCGTCAACCGAGTCGGGAGAAGAAGAAACTTCGTCGACACGCTACGTCGGCACCGAGCAAGAGAGAAACTCGCCAAGATCTTCAACGACATGTCGTTTGAGTCATCTGCGGACTCATATATAAGCGATGGCTCAAGCGATGTCGACGATTACGACTTCATCGACAAATCTATCACAGTGGGCAAGGTCTTCATCAATCTCAACGATGATGTCACCAAACCCAACATAGATCTGAATACAAAATATCATCAGATCTATGCCATTGAGGATCAAGAGGAAACATCTGAGGCTTTCGACGATCTGGGAAATCCATACGTCGATCCCTCCAATCTGCGACAAGGCCTGGGCAACAAATATGTTGGGCCACAGCCGCGAGACAGAGTTCAACTTTCGCAAGCAGCGGGGGATAGAGCCGCGAGAGCTATGAACGGTTCGGAACCAATGGCCACCACAGCCACACCGAGAGGAATTGCAAGCATATCAATATAGGCTCGCACGAGCTGCAAGAGAATTGGAAAAACGAGACGGTGAGTTAAACGAGAAGAAAGGAGGCGGCTTCGCATCTAGCGAGAGAAGGGCAGATCTAAGCCGACAATCTAGAACTTCGGGTGATAGCCACGGGGAGGCGCGGAACGAGCAAGATCAAGGTTGCAACATATACCGAAGCGAGAAAGAGAGCACTTGGTCCAAAACCTCGACATGTCCTTTATGTCGATAGATACAAGAGGAAATATCATCCCTAAGACACCGGAGGCTGGGTATATGGCGACACATGCTTTTATCCTTGCATCTAAACCACCTCCGAGGTGATCCAAGGGAAACACTATACAATATGGCGGTAGCAGGAGTTGGAGCTATGGGGACGGCGTTTGTATCAACGCCTCCCGAGAAGGAGCGGCAAGGCAAAATAGTCCACGACTGCCGGCGGCAACGGCGGCGGCACTCGAAGGACCAAGTGGAGCAAGAGACACGGCGGCACAAGCAAGGGTCGACGGAGCGCGGCAAAGCGAGAGGGATCATCGGCAATCTCCGGAGCTTAACGACGAAGATATGTGCGGCTTGCCATGCTTCACGAGGAGAGTCCAGAAAAACTCGAGTCCCCTCGGGATTCAAGTTACCCGAGCAACTTCAAGAAGTTCGACGGCCTTCAAGATCCGAGAGGATTGGCTAGTTGATTATCTCGAGACGGTGAAGCTCACGGGAGGAACCGGGGCAACGGCTATGCAAAGCATCCAGGTGCATTTGAGTGGAGCCGCACGATCTTGGATAAAGAAACTCACTCCGGGATCTATCGACGAGTCGGGAAAGTTTCGAGGACGTGTTCGTCAAGAACTTCGGATCCACGTGCAAAAAACCTGCGTCGTTAGAGGAGTTGAGAGCATGTCGACAAAAGCCGGATGAGCCAATGAGAAAGTACATCCAAAGGTGGAATATCATCAAAAACTCGGCGGAAAATATATCGACGAGAGAGCAATAGATGCGTTTGTCGCGAGGAATCGGGCGTGGAGATTTTGTCGAGGACTTGGGAAGGACCAATCCAAAGACGAGTATCCGCGTTAATGGAGATAGCAAACGAGATGGGCGGATGGAGAAGACGCTGTCCACAACAAACGGCACAGGTCGCCGGAGGAGGACCGTGGTCGAAACTATCAACCGAGGCGACGATTTCCTCGGCGGTACCCGAACTATGACGCTCCGGGGCAAATTTCGGCGGGTTTTCGGGCAAACACGGGAGGAAACAACGAGAGATGATTATCGGAGAAGCGGTGAACGGCGAGGTGATAACGGGGATGATTCTCGCAACAACGGGCAAAATAACGGGCCTAGGTTCCCAAGGCCTTTCGTGTCCCACGAAGAGATGATGAATGGGCCGTGTCAAATGCACTTTTTCCTCGACGGCAACGGTAAAAGACGGTCGGGGCACCTACGGAAAGGCTGTCGAAATTTTCGGGCAATGCTAAGGTATGCGGAGCACGCTAATGCGCGGGCAACACGGAGAAATCCTCGAGAACCCGGGAGCGAGATTCACTTGCCGCCTCCTCCGCGATTACGGACGACAATCGGCATCGGCTCGGAATAGCGGCGGCACCTCCACCACCACCTTATGTTGATCCTAACTCCAACGGAGCGGTGTCGATGATTCGGAAGGGAAGGCCGTCCAATAGAGCTCGGAAAGTAATCTCACGACAGGTGTTTATGGCGAGAAAAAATGCCTCCACCAACGGTTGAGTATCTTAATTGGTCGGGACAAGATATTGGCTTCACCATAGCGGATCATCCGCGACAAGTTCCTCGACCGGGGCGGTCGGCACTTATTACGCCGGCGGTTATCGCGGGATTTGATGTCTCTCGAGTGTTCATAGACGGCGGCAGCAGCCTAAACCTTATGTATGCAGATACATTGAGGAAGATGAACATATCCTTAGCAAACTTGAAGCCAACAGACACAAGGTTCCATGGCATCACACCAGAGAAACCAAGTTATCCATTGGGGAAAATCAATCTCGACGTTCAGTTTGGAACCCGAGAAAATTATAGAATCGAGAGGCTGGAATTTGAAGTCGTGGATTTTCCGTCGCAATACCACGCTTTGTTGGGACGACCAGCATATGCTAGATTTATGGCGGTACCACACTATACATACCTGTTGTGGAGATTGCCTGGACCAAAGGGACCAATCACAGTCAAAAGAAGCTTCGCCTTAGCCGATAAGTGCGACAAGGATTTTCATCGGCTATCAGAAACTTTCGGGATGCAAGCTGAGTATTTGGCGTCAAAAAGCATGACTGATTACGACGTGCTGCCAGACGTTGGAAGGCCAAATAAAGAATCAACTTTCAATACCGAGAAAAATTCTAAGGAGGTGCAGATTCACCGAACGGACACGAAAAAGACGACGTCCATTGCAACAAATATGGATATCGCATAGGAAAGCGCGCTCGTCAAGTTCCTCCGTGAGCCCTGGAAAATCTTCGCATGGTGTCCAGGTGACATGCCGGGAGTACCCGGGGAACTTGCCGAGCACCACCTCAACTTAGATCCTCTCGCGAGACCAATCAAACAACCCTTGCGGCGTTTTTCGGAACCAAACCGCAAAGCTATGTTATCGAGAAATAAATCGACTTAAGGATGCTAGTTTTATCAAAGAGATATTCTACGAAGCCACATGGGTAGCTAACCCGGTGATGGTGCCGAAGAAACACACGACAGGTCCTTCGCATGTGCGTCGACTTTACGTGTCTCAATAAACATTGTCCAAAGGATCACTTTCCCCTCCCAAGGATCGATCAAATTATCGACTCCACGGCTGGATGCGAACGTCTTTCCTTCTGGACGCATACTACGGTTATAACCGGATCAGATTGAAAGAAGAAGATGAAGTAAAGACCGCGTTTATTACACCATACGGCGTGTTTTGCTACAGAACAATGCCCTTTGGTCTGAAAAATGCGGGAGCAACATATCAGAGGATGATGCAGAAGTGTTTGGCGACACAGATTGGAAAAAAACGTGCAAGTATACATCGATGATGTCGTCATAACATCAAAAAAAGGGGCAACGCTGATCGAGGATCTCAAGGAAACCTTCGACAACCTTGACAAGTTACGCCTCAAAGCTGAACCCGACGAAGTGTTCTTTCGGCGTCCCGGCGGGGAGAACTACGGGGTTTCTAGTTTCAGCAAGAGGGATTGAAGCAAATCCCGATAAAATACAAGCTATCGTAACAATGAGGAAGCCAACAAAGTTGAAAGAAATACGAGCGATTAGCGGGGCGAGTCGCAGCCTTGAGCAGATTCATCGCCAGACTAGGGGAAAAAGCGCTACCATTTTACGCCCTCATAAAACAAGGAGATAAATTCCAGTGGAACGAAGAAGCGGACAGAGCTTTTGAGGACCTCAAACGCAAAATCTCGACACCCCCCATCTTGGTGGCGCCAAAAGAGAAGGAGCCTTTGTTACTGTATATTGCGGCCACACCCCAGGTAGTAAGCAAAGTCCTAGTTGTCGAAAGAGAAGAAGAAGGAAAACTCCACGGAGTGCAGAGGCCAGTATACTTCATCAGCGAAGTTTTATCGCCCTCAAAACAAAGGTACCCTCAGTACCAAAAGCTAGCATATGGAGTGTTCACAACGGCCACGAAAATTGCGCCACTATTTTTCGGCACACCCGATCATAGTGGTCAATGAAGCTCCCTTGTCAAATATACTAAACAATCCAGAAGCTACGTGTCGTGTCTCCCTTTGGGGAATAGAACTTTCCCCTCGGGACATCACGTATGAAAAAAGAAAAGCAATCAAGTCGCAAGTTCTACCGGACTTCATCGCAGAGTGGATGGAGCTGCAAAATACAGGACCACCAGACTTGTCGAGAACCTGGACCATGAACTTTGATGGGTCCAAGAGACTAGAAGGAGGCTGGCGCGGGAGTAGTACTTATATCACTGAAGGCGACAAGTTGAAATATGTCCTTCGGATGACGTTCCCTAACGCATCCAATAATGAAGCAGAATATGAAGCTCTCATACACGGGATGAAGATGGCGAAAGCTTGCGGTGCAACTCGACTAAAAATCTTTGGCGACTCACAATTGGTGGCTCAGCAAGTTATGAACCAATGTGACGCAGTCAATGGTAGCATGATGGCATACAAGGAGGTGTACAACGAGCTCGAGAAGTTGTTCGATGGATGCGAAGTAAATCATATTAGCAGATTGAGCAACGACGAAGCCGATGTTCTTGCAAACATCGGGTCGCAATGCCTTGCCGATTCCGCCGAGTGTATTTTGGGAAGAGATAACGGAGAGATCTACAAAATCGACAAAATCAGAAAAAGAAGGAGAAGAAACCCTCGGGGGCTACTCAAGGAAGAGCACAGAGGAAGAAGAAGAAGATCAGGACCTGGTCATGGTGATACGAGATACCATGGATGCGAGACGTACATATCATACATCCTCGGGAAAGAAATACCCGATGATCCGGTTGAGGCAAGGCGAGTAATTCGACGCTCCAAAGCTTTCACGGTGATCAAAGGAGAATTGTACAAGCGAAGTATTTCGGGCGTCCTGCAAAGGTGTGTCACACCCGAAGAAGGAAGAATAATTCGAAGGATGTACACGAAGGAATATGTGGCCACCACGCAAGTAGTCGAGCTATTGCAGCCAAGGTTTTTCGGGCGAGGATTCTATTGGTTGACGGCAATCGAGGACGCCAAGGAAATAGTAAGAACTTGCGACGCGTGTCAAAGGTTTGCCGCAAAACCTCACTCTCCGGCGGCGAGAACTTACACCAATACCATTGTCGTGGCCCTTTGCCCAATGGGGACTTGATATGGTGGGCAAGTTACACAAATCTTGGCCGGGAGGAAAGGAGTACATGCTAGTAGGCGTCGACAAATTTATACAAAGTGGATAGAAGCGAAGCCGATAAATTCACCGGACGGAGCATCCGCGATAAAATTCATAAAAGGCCTCGTCTTCAGATTTGGAGTGCCCCACAGCATCGTCACGAGACAATGGCGGCAACTTCACATCCCACGAGTTCAAAGATTATTGCGAAGAAGTGGGCATCAAGTTACACTTTGCGTCGATTGCGCACCGCGGACCAACGGCCAAGTCGAGAAAGCTAATGGAATCATACGCAACGGCATTAAGAAACGCTTATTAGCACCCCTGGAGAAAGCTCGACACACACGGCCGAGAGGAGCTGCCCGGTGTATTATGGAGCATACGAACAACACCAAACACGGCAACGCAAGAAACTCCGTTCTTCTTGGTTCATGGAGCGAGAAGCAGTACTACCAATCGAGATAGAGCATAACTCTCCACGAGTCGTGGAATATGATGACGAGGCGTCGAGAAAAGCGCTAGAAGATGATGTCGATGCACTTGACGAAGCTAGAGACGAAGTACTGTCTCGGGTAACCAAGTACCAACAGGACTTGAAAAATTACCACAGTCGACGCTTGCGGCCAAGATCCTTCCAGGTGGGAGACCTAGTTCTTCGGCTCACGCAAAAAAGTCATGAAAAACTCGAGTCACCATGGCTAGGCCCTTACATTGTCACGGAAGTAATCGGAGGAGGAGCATACGGGATAAAGGACAAGAAGACGGGGGTGGAGGAGCAAAACCCCTGGAACGTGGCGCAACTCGGGCGGTTCTACGCCTAGAGCTGAAATATAGTCCTTGTAAAACTTCAATGTACTTGAAACACCCGCGAGTTTTCGGACGCACTCTTTTCCTTTTCGGGGCACCGAGTGGGGCGGGAAAGGTTTTTAATGAGGCGGGCTCGCGGTGCTGCAATATAATAAAGATAGTGTCAATATAACTTTTCTTTATCGACATGCTCAAAGTCTCCGACCCGACGAATTTCAATATAGTTCCTCGAAAAAAGAAAAGCCTTGCCTTGGTATTAAAATACCTCGTGAGTCAATAAAAATACAAAATAGTACTCAACAAAGAAGCTCGGGGGCTGATATTCGCCAAAACTACATATTGAATAAATGCCTTGGTTCAAAACCTCGCAATACACAAATACAGTAAATAGCCACCGAAACACTCGGGGGCTAGACAAATATAGAAATATGATGATTGCTTCACAATATAATCACAATCATGGGTTACAAAGAAGAGTTATCTACCAAAGGAAAATAATTAGTCATGATTCAATATGTCATCAAGGGTAATTCTGTTTTCTTCGGGAGCGGCGCCAAGAAAATCAGCATAATGACCATACGCAAAAAAGTCGGCATCCATCCGAAGAAGGTCTTCAATCATTTCTTCGGCTATAGGAGAAACCTTCGTGTTAATTCGGTCGACACCAACTCTTCGGCGCCTTACCTTCTCATGAACTTTCGCAACAACCTGAGTCAGATCAAGCTTTGAGTGGCAGATCACGAAGCATGATAAGGGCAAATCTGGCGCCAGCTACCAGTTGAGCTCTGACAAAATCATGGATCTTGTGGGCATCCTTAAATTTCCCCATTAACTCGGGAAGAGTTTGTGGTTGAACGTTCTGAGGAAACATGGAGCTATAAACCATAGACATGGTCTTCGCACAAAAGTCAAGGAAATCGCAGACCTGAGCCGCGCGATCTTGAAATCTGACGATTTGGCGGGTGCGCTCAGGAGTAACCCAAAAATTAGACCCATGTTGTGCAGCCAGTCTCGGCAAAACGGTGGTTCGAGCTTCCACACGTTGGTCTTCGGTAGCGGCATCCGGAAACGAGCTCGATACATCAAACAAAAAATCACGGAACGAATGGTGAAGAACGATATCCAATATGGTTACGAGCGGAAAATAGACCTGTCATGTCCAAACTGGCATCAGTCATTAACTGAAGCATATAATTCTCGCGGGAAGAAGCTTCAGCAGCTTCAGCAACAGCAGCATCTTTCGCAGCGATGGCTTCTTTTGCCTGTTGAAGAGCAATTTCCTCTCTCTCGGACGCTTGTCGAGTTTTCTCCATCATCGCAAGAGTTTGTTTCTTCATGGATTGAAGTTGTTGTCGAAGTTCTTGCAAATCTTCTGACGAATGTTTGCTTGAAGAACCTTCAAGAGGGTTATCAGCGATTGGCATTTTCTTCGAGAAGGAAGAAGCGGGAGAAGCATCGGCAGAGCAAGGATTGGTCGAATAGTTGTCAAATATTAGCTGGAAAAGAAAGCGCCGAGAATCAATGATAGTGCCGGAGGAATTTCATTAATTTCTAGAAATATTTACATAGGCATTACAAAAGAAGTTTCTCCTAAAGGACTACCGGGATAATTGTCGCCACGGCTAAATTGGCGACAAGGGCAAAAGAAGCGAGAGAACGAAAAAACAAAGAGGCATGCAACTAGACCTCCGGCCTTGATGAGCTAGGAGTCGAAGGCTGGTTTGATCCCAAGATAGGCCGGGATTTTCTTCGTGTTGGGCTTGGCTGCCTTAATCAACGACCTCCATCTTGACTGCTCTATCGATCGGTGTCGCCAACCTTCATCCAATCAACGGTTTGTTGGGCTGTCGGCGACCGGGGCAACGGTACTTTCGACAGCAATCTTCATGTTTTCCTGGCGCATCTTCAGTCCAAGGTCCTCTGATGAATTGAAACTCTTGGCAAGGGCAAGGAAAGTCGGGGGCTCCTCTTTCTTCGGGAAGAAGTAGGGGAACAGCGCCGACAGTCCCGCACTAGCATTCGCCACGCCTTCACGAATTTCGGATCCATGAAGCTCCAGATAAGAAAGTGCGTCAAGGAGAGGATCATTGTCGGGATTTTCCAGGTCAAACTCTTGGTTTGTTTGGTCTGCCACAGGAAACAAAACGTTGGTCAAAAACAAGAAACAGCGGGTCGCATAAAAATAGAAGGGATCAATAATATTACTTTGAGTGCGTCGACTTTGTGATTTCAGGCGCTTGAGGATCCCTTGCTCACGATCAGCCTGTGCAGTTTTGTGCTCGTTTAAAGCAGTTTCAGCATCCTCAAATCTTTTCTGCAGATCCTCGACACGAGCAGCTTTTGCTTTGGCTTCATCAGCCTCTGCTTTGGCTTCGCTAGCAACAAGTTCGGCTTTCTTGCGGGCCGCTTCACTTTGCTCCAGTTTTTGAGCAAGTGCGTCGGCACGTTTGTTGGCCTCTGCAACTTTCTCTGTCGAAATAAAAAAAAAGAGGAAAGGTCAAAAATGGCGACAAACGACAAGAGCAAGAAGTAAAAAATTATTACCTTCAGTTCTGCTGGCATATTCACGGTACCCAATGAATTGGGATCCGATGCGGATAAGCTCTTTGATCATGGGCTGTCAAAAAAGAACAAAGAAAGAGAAACATCGGTATGAAAAAAGAGTGAAGGCGTGAAAAAGCAAAATAGAGGAAATATAGATATTGGCAAGAAAATTCAAAAACTTACATCATCCAAGAGCAAAGTGGAAGAGCTACCCAATTGAGGGGTAGGCTCAATGATCGTTTCAACCTTCGTCCTTTTTGGTGAAGGAGCAAGGGGGCTTGATGGCGGAGTAGTGGTGACGACGTTTTGTTGAGGAGGCGAAGATTCTTCTCCTTCAACTAGCGTGTCCGAAGCAAGTAAAGTATGTGACGTGCTCGTACGAGGCACGTCAACAGTTGGTATTTCTTCCTCGTCATCGCTATAATTAAAAGAAGACAGCATAAAAAGCAAGACAAGACAAACATTTCGAGTACAGAAATAAGGAGAAATAAAAATGACTTACGAGCTGACGAGGGATTCAAGATAAGGATCATAAGTTGCCTTCTGATGAGAAGGGTCAACTTCTTCGGCTTTAGAAGTGCCGGAATCTTCGACATCATTCATCTTCCTTTTGGCTTTCGGGGAGACAGCGGGAGGAGGAGATTGCGCCGATGAAGTACCTTCGGAGTTACCCGCAGATTTTCGTGAATCCACGGGTTCGTTCACAAAGGATGGAGCTTCTTGATTGTCATCCGTGACAATGGCCCTTTCTTCGACTTCTCCACCCTCAGGAAGAGGAGGAAGCGCGACAAGGTCAGGATGATTCGCGCAAAATAAAATAGGGAGAGACATCGGGAAAGAAGTTACAAAAAAGTAGCACAGCAACAACAAGATAATAGACAGAGATTACCTGGGGAAGTGGATTGGCGGCGCTGAATGGCTTTACACGACAAGATGCAGGGACAGGATCCTTTTTGCTGAGAGATGAGATTTTTCGGACAAGCTTTTCCAAGTCTTTGACCTCCAAATCCACCGACAGCCGATCTACATCCTCGTTGCCGACATATCTCCATAGAGGATTTTTGCGAGCACGAAGCGGCTGCACTCTAATCCTAAGAAAATATGCGGTAATTTGGATACCCGACAACTCTTTGCCGCGAGTATTTTGCAACTCGTGGATACGAGCCATCAAGTTTTACGTCGACGCCATTTCTTCTTCGGTGGCCTCCGCGTCCCGGGAGCGGCGGCGAAAGATTTTCTCGGCACCATCAAAAGGAGGGATGTTGTCCTGCGCACATCCATGGTTTTCCTCCTGAATGTACAACCACTTCTTGCGCCATCCTTGAACTGAGTCGGGAAGCTTGACGTCGAAGTAGTCGACGGTGGGACGAACGAAATCACAACGCCGCCTATATTATAGGCGACATTGGGCGAGCCATTGCGGCGGCGAGAAAAAATGCGCTTCCAAAGCGCCCGGTTAAGGCTGGACGCCAAGGAAGGCCTCGCACGGAAGTGATGAAAATGGAGATGTGAAGGATTGAATTCGGCGTGAGGTGGTGAAGTTGCAAACCATAGACAAAAAGAAGTCCACGGAGAAAAGGATGAATGGGGGCGGAAAGTCCGCGGATGAGATGGTCGACAAAACTTACCTGGTACCCCATTGGAGGGGTTGGGTAGCTTTCTTCGTGGGGGAAGCGCAATGCCTGGGGTTTCTTGCTGATCCCCAGCTTCTTCAGCATGTTGATGTCCTGAGCGGAAATCTTCGACCTTTCCCACTCCGCCGTTCCAAGATCCGCGGCGGCCATGGAGGATTCCGGCGTACTGTGCCTGGTCGATCGGCGAGGTGGCATCAACAATGGCGCAGGATTCGCGGTTTGGAGGTGAGGAGCTCAGGAAGTTGTGGATTGCAAGGAGAAATTCGCAGGAAGACGGCGCGGGCGGAAGTGTCCAAGGAGGAAGAAGATGAATTTATATAGGGGTGCGGTGAAACGAAGAACCGTTGGATAAGGAAAATGTGTGACAGATGATAGCCACGTGGCGTCAAGGGTAAAAAAGTAATTCAACGTCGCGGAAGTTACGGTGCGGGCGCCAGAAAAAGCGGAGGACGTGTGTCCCCCACTTGCACGACGTGTCAAGATAGTGGATTAGTTGGGCCCGCATGGCGGCGAGAAAAGGCTTGTCGCAAATTTTTGATAGGCAATCGTGGCTATCGTCAGCAACAACGTCATCTTGACAGAGGGAAAAATTCGACTCAATAGCTTCATAAAAGGCGACACGGAAAAATAACGATGGAGCCTTTGATCAAATACAAGTTTTTGATCAAATGCTCGGGGGCTACTTTGGAACAAAGAAAAAGATCTAGAAAGAAAAAATAGAAGTGGCATGAGCCTATGACCAAATATGAATATTTGTTCATAGCCTCGGGGGCTACTCCCATCGGGAGCGCTGTTCGCGCACCCGAGAAATTATAAAACTCCGGGAGAGAAAAGGAAATATGTCGGCATAAGGCGTGGAGCCTACACCCAAGTACAAGTCCTTGGCTGTAGCCTCGGGGGCTACTCCCATCGGAAACGCTGTTCGCGTGCCCGATGAAATTATAAAAAGAAAGAAAGACAGAGAAAAAAGAAAGATAAAAGAGCAAAAGAGTATATTTCGAGTTATAACTAACTCTACATATACTCCCATCGGGAGAGCAATATAAGTCATCTTTGACTTGATAAAATGTGTCATTCCAACAGCCGGAAAAGCACTCGACAATATATTCTCAGAACGCCAAAGTTGCGATCAATTTACGAATGCCGCAAATTTGCGAAGGTAAGACCCCCGATCCGTTCTGCTGGGCGTGGCATCGCCGAAGACTGCGCTCTGCTACTTTTATCCGTATCAACAGATACGAAGAAAAATCCTAACGGACGCGTTAGGTACCCGATAAATTTTACTGGGACTCGACAGAATGGTAAGATCTTAAGCGGCGCCTGTCGAAGTTTACACAAGTATCCCGAGATCATGTCCAGGGACGTGATCTTGAAATAGGTTTTTGCGGATTGCCACGAGAGCAGTTAACTAGTACCTGATCCGTCAGATGAACTAGCCCCAACTACCATTATCCCTGTACAATATAGAATTTTATGTGAAGAAATATAGAAAAGTTGAAGCTGTCGAATAAAAATAAACGGTGGAGATTTTCCCCGACTCTACGATTCAAGCAAAATCTCGGGGGCTACGACATAGGCATCCCAAATGGGCTGCCGAAGATAGTACCCGGGGTTTTCGAAGGCCCACTACCCGAAGAATAAGAAGATTCGGGAGCTCAAGATATATTAAGGAAAGTTGAGTTGTAATAGGAAGTGTTATTTATAATCTGGCGGGATGAGTTAGAAACCGTCCCGGACTCTGTAACTTGTACAACACGAATCCCTCGGCTCCGCCTCCTATATAAAGGGGGAGTCGAGGGACGAAGAGATCATCGAATCATTGTTTACAAACCCTAGTTTTCGTAATCGTCGAGTACTTTCCGGCTGAAACCTTCGAGATCTACTTGCCCTCTACTTCCAACTAAACCCTAGCCTACAATCCATAGGCATTGACAAGTTGATACCTTGTCAGGCATCCACGAGGTTGCCGCTGATCGTAGGGAGAACGTTGCCGTGGATTACCACCATTTTCCGACCACCTCAACTAATACCACTCTCGTATGATACTAGCTACTTAGATTACCCGGCTACAGGACTTCCCACTTCCCTCCCTCTCACAAGTGTGTTGAAACTAAAAGGGCTCCTTTATACTCCGGTAGCCACGTAAAAAAGCAGTGGCGGAGCCACACCTAAGCTGTGTAGTTAAATGACTACACAGTTTTTTGACAAAACAAGCTAAACGTGTATAAAAAATTGCTAAAAAATTATACAAATACATGTATTTGACTACACAACATCAAGTTGACAACACATGGTTGTTGTTCAGGCTCCGCCACTGCGTAAAAGGGCTCCTTTATAGTCCGGTAAACTAGATGACCAAGTGACAAATAAAAGGTTGACCAACAAGATTTCAACTCATGCAGGAGTTTTTGGACCACATACGTTTGTTAGCCAACGAAAAACAAAATCATTTTGAGCTTATACCATCTTCTTACCACCATGCGAGCAACCAAACACGATTTTAAAAGGTGTGCGGGCCAAAACATGGAGGCCAGCCAACTATAGATGCTCCACCTATAATCCTATAGTGGCCCAAAAGGCATGGGAGCTGCCAAACTCTCTGGCTCGGTCGGTGTGCTTTTACTTGGACGACCGCGCATCGGTGCATGGCACGGACGGTTTAGTTTTGGCTGGAGCCCGGACGGAGACGGGCCATTCGGTTGGCATGCATGGGCAAAAGCGCAAAAGCTAGGAGGCGTCGACCGGCCGGGGAACACGGCGACCGTCGGAATGGAGCCGGCCAATTGACCGACGCGAGATCAGCAGATTCTTTCTTCCGTTCAAAGCAACACAAAAGATCCGATCGTTTCCACGGCGTGTGTTTGCCTGGCCACTTCCAAATTCCAGCAGACCAACCGTGGTCGGTCCGCCGTGCGCTGACGACGGGCTAGCTATTGCAAGGCTACAAAACTTGGGCACAAGGTCGGTTCAACCAGCAGCCTAAACATGGAGCCGCACAACGTAAGGCAGCTGTCTCAGGATAGAGTGGAGGTTCAGGCTGAAAGTGACGGTCAAGAATGTAATCCGAGTCGCGCGTACGTACATAGGTTTCTCGTCGTGTACATGCTTGGACGGCCACGGCCGTATCCGGGGAGCAGTATGCATGAGTCAACTGATCCGTTTCTTGCACCCCCATAGGAAAGGAACTGATCCTTTTCTTCGTCGGATAGTTTTAATTCCTCGCAACACGTATGTACGTACCCATCGAGCTTGGAGAGTTCGAGTGCCAACAGTAACGTCGGTGTCGTATGGAAAAAAACACTACCGTGGACTGGCCGGGGAGTGTTCCGTGTTAAATGGATGGACGGCACATTCGGCAGGATCTTGAAGCACATTCATATGGAGGTGGCGTTTTGGCTCATAGGAGCATTTGCTCCTATTATACAAAATAATTAAAAAACAATTTTAAAAATGTCAAAAAATTCTGACATAAATTTTTTGTTGTACATCGTGACATTTTATGTTAGTGCACAAGTTTTCATGGAGAAACAACATTTTATGTGGCGTGTACAAAAAAGATAAAAAAATGTCTTGTATGTAGTCGTGTTATAGCATCAAAATTTGTCTTTTTTACTGGAGCCACAAATTTTTATAATTTTGTTTGAAAACTTGTGTACGAACATAAAATGTGTAGATGTACATGAAAATTTTTAGTTTAGAATTTTTTGACACTTCGAAATGTAGATTCACACAATGGGAGCAAATGCTCCTATGAGCCAAAGTGAATATCCCCATTCATATCCTCTTTTTATTCATTTTTCTTAAATAACAAATTATATACATGTAGACACTCACAAAAGTACGTATATACCCTCACACATCCCTATGAATGCACGCACGCACAACCTACTTCTATGTGCGCCTCTGAAATACTTAGTCCGAGAAACTAAGCCGGCGGATCTCGAGATATTGACGAAGCTATTACAGACGTCTCGTTATCGACAGGAGCGTCACTCCCACTAAACAAACGCGAGAAAGATTGAGCACACTTAGCAGAATATGTGGTGCTTTTTGCCTCCAGACGTTTTGGAAAGGATTTGTCGACTTACGCTAAATTTCGACTGGCCCGACAACTTGCAAAGACGGTCCATTGTTTACTGAAACTTTGCACAAGTATACAAATCGTGTATGTATATATTCTTTTTTTTGCGAATATGTATGTATATATTCATGGATCTTTTTTGTAACTTGAAACTACTACCAGTACAAGAATTTAGTTTGGAAGCGTGTCCGTGGGGCCATATTTAGCATGCATGCATGTGGCGAGAAGAGGGGGGAGCAGTCGTTGAGACGATGATGATGCAGGGGAAGAAGAAAACAAGGCAGAATCGGTGGCATTTCCTGGGCTGATACGGCGGGCCCTGCCCAAGCTTGGCCGTACGATACGATACGATACGAGGTGCCACGCCATGTCGCCGTGGGCGTGGGGCCACCCAGAGGGAAAGATCGAGCAGCCGGCCCCACCACGTTGCAGCGGATAATGGCGACAAGCTCCCATGGGCCCCGCCACGAGACCGTTGGTAGTTACCGGGCTCCGTCGTCCCCGTCCTTGCGATCCTGTGCAGCTCTTAGGTCGCACGACAACGATCATGGCTGCAAGAGATCACGAGCCGAGCTAGGTGCAGTGCGCCGTTTGGAGAAGGACGTGCAGCGGCACTGTGCGGGTATCATTTTCTTCAGTACGTGATCGGGACCATATATATACTGACGGAATCTCCTCCGTAGATACCCCCATGTTCGTTCGCAGGCACAGAATCCCGACGGTCACGGGTCAAGCCTAGCTAGCCTCCAACCATATTAACTGTATCTCGATCTTGGGAAACTGTGCCCGCCGATCAAAAATTCAGACCGGCCATGGCGAGGGGGATCCTCCGTATTTGATGGCCGGCGTGTTTCCGGCGAAACCCACATGCATGCGTGCGTTGCTCGAGCAGACCACACACTTTGCGCCGTCGAGCGAATCACGGGAGGAGCGTGTCCAAGATCTAGTCTAACCTAGCTACGGAGCAGGGATAGAAACAGCCACAGGGCCACCATATGGTGAAAATGAACGAATTTGGTCGTTTTCTACAATTTAGAGCATCTTCAGTCGGCATCTTCAAAGTCCCTCGAACTGGGCCGTCGGCGCTTATTTTCCTTCTAGTCGACTTTCCTAAAGTTATTTTTGGATCGGCATTAGCTGATTTTGCTACCGGCGCTCCGAGCCTATTCCTAACCTAAAGGAGGGCAAGTGGGGGCGTCGGCAGAACGGGCATCTTCGGCAGGAACCGCGTGGCAGTGGCACATCGCGGCGTCAAAGCCTCGTCTCCCGCGCCGCAGCTTTTCCATCAGTAGCGGTAGACGAGAAGGCGTCTCGTCGCATCAATGGCATGCGAGGGCGTTAATGCGATACCACCGGCCCATCGGCGCGCCTGCCCGCCCGTATATCTACCCCCCTTTCCCCTCATGCCGCGCACAGTTCAGATCTCGCCGACAAAAAAACCCTTGAGTCGTCCACCCACCAGCCGCCGCAGCCATGGCCGAACGCTACGAAGGAGACGGCGCCGCAGCGAACGGCTTCGGCCGCTGCACCTTGCACGAGGAGGAGGCTCGCGCGCTCTACGGGTGGGGTACATGGCCCCACCGGACATGCGCGCGCCCTCAGGGTGGCGGCTGAGCGCGGGAGGCATCACGATCCCGCTGGAGCCACGCGGGAATGTAAGGGTATTTTACCCTTATCTATTATTTCGGTAACAATGACACAGTTGCTAGAGTAATCGGACTAATACATGCCTATAAGATTATTCTCAGGTATTAGTCTAAAAGGCATAATGGTGTATCAATGGAACAAGAAGGTAAAGGGAGACCCCCCCCCCCCCACTTCGACAAAAATAAGGAACATCATTTCAGCCTCTGGCCGGCATGTGGCCCGGCGGCGCCGGCCGTGGCACCGGCTGGCCCGGCGCCGACCGGCCCTGGCATAGGTGACATCCGGAGCACATGTTCTGTCAGTCCAGAAGATGGCCCGGTTCTGTCCCGGCGCACGGTCCGGTTCCTGCCAAACGGTCCGGCCCGTGGCCCAGTGGCACCGGCTCCAGCACCGGACCACTCGGCGCTGATCGGCTCCTGCATCGGTGACATCCGGAGCACATGTTCTGTAAGTCCAGAAGCCGCCCGGTTCCGGCTCGGCGCACGATCCGGTTCCGGCCAGATGGTCCGGCGGCACCGGCCCCTGCGCCGGATGGCCCGGCCCCAGGCCCGGCAGACCGGCTCCCTCGACTGTTTGCTGAGCTGGACAAGTCACATCGGCTGGATTTCAAGAAGACATATATATACCCCTTCACCTAGCTCAGAACACTTAGGCACTACACTACAACTGTTCTTGAGCACTCTCTCACTTACTCCATTGATAGAAATACCAAAAGCCTCAGATCTCCCTCCTCCTCCACCCAAACTCGAATCCCTCCAGGGAAAAGATGGAGGAGGTCTTGATCTATAGTTCCACCGAGCCAAATCTTGTTCCCCCTTGTATTCATCGAGATACCTGCTCTATAGGGTTCCTTGGAAACCCTAGGTGGGCAAAAGAAGTCCGGAAGCATCCGGGCTGTGGATTTGCTCCTGACAAGATTGTGAAGGTTTGGATGCTACCTCAAAGTCTACCACAAGTAAGTGAGCTATTCCTTCGTGGGATAGGCTCCGGAGAAGAAGGTGAGCCTTCATGGCGTAGGGGAATCCTTCGTGGGACCCCCACCTCTCCAAATGTGACGTACCTTCTTGCAAAGGAAGGTAACGCGGGAATAAACCTTCGTCTCCGCGTGCATCGGTTATTCCTAACCGATCTCTTTACTTGTGCTATATTTGCTTGTGAGAGCCTTCGTGCTTTAGTTACTTGTATCATCATCTAGGTTGCCTCACCTAGTTTGCATTAGGCTCACCTTTATATTCCGCAAAACCTAATATTGCAAAGAAAGAATTAAAATCTGTAGAAACCTATTCACCCCCCCCCCCTCTAGGCCGGTTTACCATCTCTGAACTTTCAGGGAACGCGCGCGCAAGCGATGCACCAGCACTTCTACAGCGAGCTCGCGCCGGAGCAGCGCGTGAAGCCGCACTGGGACCTGCAGAACGCCCCGACGTGGGACAGCTTCTTCAGGCAGGGGCGCCTCGTCGAGCGCAGCCGCTACGAGGGGAACGGGCCGCCACCCGCGAACAGCAACGCGACGGCCTGTCGGATCTGGTGGGGCACCTCGGTCGTACCCTCGCAGCGGTGCTCGAGCACATCGCCTATGGAAACGGGCTGCCGCCCGTGAACAACAACGCGGCGGCCCATCGGATCTGGAGGGGCGCCCCCGTGCGTACCGTCGCGGTGGTGCTCGAGCACATCGCCTATGGGAACGGGCCGCCGCTCGAGTTCCCAACGACCCCGAGGAGTTGGACGCCGCAGAGGATGGCCACCTCGTCCTCGTCGTCGGGCTTCAGGGCCTCCTCCGCGGCCACGCCAAGGATCCCACAGGGTGGCGACGACCTCTACATCTGAGAAGATCCGTCGGCAGGATCACGCCGGACAAAGCGTGAGGGCGGCGACGGCGGCCTCCACATCCGAGAGGCGGCGGGAGCACGCCGTCCGAAGCTCGAGGATGGCGGTAGAGATTCCTCCCGGCGGAATAAGACGAAGGCGGAGGAGTCGGGGTGGACTCCGCTTGAGGAGTACCGTGCTGGCTAGCTCCGCTACGCCGCCGCGGATGACCCGGAGTTCCCAGGGAAGAGGGTGGCGCTCCTAGCGTCGTTCAATGACGTCTCGCCGTTGTCCGACGACTTCGCGCTGGCGTGGGCGCGGTCCAAGGACAAGAAGGAGGCGGCTGAGGGCGCGCACCGCCTCGGCATCCTCGTCGAGCTATAGGACTCACTGCCGCATCGACGTGGGGATCCCGGCCAAGGATGCAGTAGCCGGGCGCTGGTCCCCAAGGACGACGGCAGCTCCGACGAGGACGGCGACGACTACGACGTCTGCTACCGCCGCCTAGGACTCAACTAGCTTGTTTTGTGGTTCTTTTTTATGTTTGTAAATTATGTTTGGATGAACTCAGCCGTGTTGGCGCCAAATTATCTATCTATCTATCGTCGTTTTTAAAGGATACAAACAGGGTGGCCCTTTAGCACGAAGCCCTACCTAGCGGCGTCATGGTTACAAATACAATGCATGGCACCCTGTGTATAAAAGAGATTTTGTGGAACCTGGGTACTGCGGAACCCAAATAAATTTATCCTAGCAGTAATTTACATATATAGTTGCCCAAACCCTTGAGTTACATAAATTAATGTGCGCGAGTTTCCTTCATACTATTCATCTAAAATTTATCATTATTTCCAAATTACGTACTTTTAAATTTGGGTATAAAAAATGGCACGCACATACATACGTGTATCTTCTACATGCAAAAAAATTATTTGAAATTTTTGGAGATCCGAAAATACATATTTTCTGACCCTCACAGTGAAACGGGTTCCGGAATACCCGAGTTCCATCATGTATTTCTACGTGTGTGGGGTGTAGCCAAGGGTGAATCATAGTAAAGGTGAAACCGCGTGCCGTCACACCGCCCCCGTCTCCGTGCTCATCCATGGTAACCTCGTCTGATCCCTAAACCGTTGGCTCGTTTATCCTCGCCCTTCAGCACTCCTCCTCAACCCCTAAGTTACAATTCAACGCCGTGCGCCTACCGTGGCTGCTCGGCCCAACGACCGACACTCAAGCCCTCCAATCACTTACTTTGAGGTACTAATTGAGATGTGCTTGTAATTTTAGAATTTAGATGTCTATTTTTTTTGCACCTATTGAGTAATTGAATTAGTTCATTGAGAATTTCTTATTTATATACCAATGGGGAAATAACATTAGCGGAGCTAGGTCCAAGTCAGAGGGGGCCACCGCCCCCCCCCCCCCCCCCAAAGTCTGACGACTCTCGTACCTATCATACTTGTCGCCGTGGTCTCGCAAACGATCGACAGGGCACGTTTTATGGTAAGCGTCGCAGTCAACGCTGTAGAGAGGAATCAAGTTGGGCGCAAGCTCGCTGGAGGGACCGGCAGAGTGATCTATGCTGCCGCAACCGAACAGATCGGATCCGGAAGGCGGAAGGTGCCGGACGAGTTGACGCGGAACCTTAGGTCCCCAAGCGCCAGATCAATTCCCTCGTGGAAGGAACTAAAGGTCAAGCGTTGGGTTGGCGAGTGTGGCAGAAGGTGAAGGATCGGAAGCAGATCGATTCCTCCAGGATCACCGAGTCGTATATCTTGAAGGTCGGAGCCGCAGAAGCCATAACTCAATCGCACAAAATTCCCACGGACGTGCAAACAATACGACACACGGGAGCGATTTACCCAGGTTCAGGCCCCCGGAGGGAAAACCCTACATGCTGCTTGTCTGCTCTTGTTTGATGATTATTAGGGTTACAAGGTTGTTGTGATCGCTATGGTGTGATCTAGATCGTGTGTTGTGGAATCCTCCTTCCTGCCGATCCCTCCTGATCCTTAATAAGGATCGGCTAGATCTTAGGACTCCTAGTTGGTTACATGTTCGACTATTTTTATATGGGCTTGTCTTTGCGTTGCACGTTAGGTTCCTGAGCTTCGATTACTTGTTGTGTTATAGACTTCATGGTCCTTCCGTTAGACCGCACCATGGTATGTTAATACTGGGTATCTGTAATAACTCAGAACATAGGATCAACGAAGGGTAGATTTAGAAATGGGATGTGCATTTCATCGCAAAATGGGGGAAATTTTCGCGCCTTATTGCAACTAAACCTAAGAGGGATCGAAGTTCTATCTCGAATTGCTATTAGGGTTTGGCAAGTCGAGGTGTGAATTTTGACATGACTTCTTTTGTATCTTGTTGATTTTGGATTTCAATTTCATTTGACAAGTAATATATAATTACAAACTTAAGAATAAGCAATGAATAAAAGTAAATATGGAAATTGAATTCATAATTTAAAAATAACTCATTAATTCAAATGACTATGGAATTTCAAATTGAAATTTAAATACAACACATAAGCTCATAGAGAAACATTGAGCTTTATTGATATATAAACACACATACATGGTCTTTACAATATTCTTATTACAAGAATTTAATGAATACTCCCTCCGTCCCAAAATATAAGGCGTCTAAGGATTGGTCAAAAGTCAAACAATACAAACTTTGACCAAATATTTAGGAAAATATATTTACATCTACAATATCAAATGGACATATTAAGAAAATATACTTGCTGGTGAATCTATTGATGTTGGTTCAGTATTGTAAATGTTCATATTTTTGTGTATAAACTTGGTCAAACTTAAAAAACGTTGACTTTTGACTAATCCTTAGACGCCTTATATTTTGGGACGGGGGGAGTATTAAATAGAAATAAAAAGAAGAGTACAACATTCGATCCTAAACTAAGATCCTAGACTAAGAACTTGTAAGAAATGCTTCCATGGCCATATTCTTCTTCAAAACCTGAAAAATAAAGCAACAATACTAGCCAGAGGGTTAGTGAATCACATATATTCAGTTTGGACAGTAACCAAGTGTCATTGACACTTGTGTTTGTCCAAAGACTTGGACAGTACAAGGATAAGAGCAGCAGCAGACCAAAACTGAGCACACCAGGGCTCAAGTTTCACCACAGCACATGTAGGTGTTGTGCAGCAACAACACAACACACATAGATGAGTCACTAGACAGGCCAGGGTAAGGTGTCAAGGCCAGAGGAGAACCACATCAGTAATAAATAGGATAGAAACCCTAGAAAGGATGCACAGTCGACCAGAGCATCATTCAGCAAGCAACAACCAAGAACATCCAGTGTTCTTCACTGTTCTTGCTCAAGAACATCACAAACCATCACAGAACCAATCAATCACCGGAAATCATGGTGACTTAAGGAGGAGACCATCCGAAGTCCGCATCAACAAAACATTTCTTTCTAGGAGCCGGAACAAGGTATACCTAGTTCCCGGAGTGGATCCAGTGGATCCAATCCATTATTCATGCATGACATATGTCATGGGCTTGAGCAGATGCTCAAGGGGTCATCATCACTTGGTTTTCACCAAAGATCACTGGCAGAACAGGAACCCACTAAAACTAAAATCATCCAGATACAGATCTTGTGCACATAAGCTAGAGTACATGCACAGATAGCACCAGTAGATAGATTACTAGGAATAGCAGCTACTAAGAACTATCCAGTGAGATCTTAAGCAAGTAACCATTAGGAAAACCCAGATTTCTTCACAGGCAAGCATATTGGCATTCATAGTAAATATGATCCCCAAATATGCAAGCAAAGATGAGTAGCCAATAGATCTAGTCAATTGTATGATGCAACCAGATGCAGTAGATAAGTACTGAGGTCACAAATCATCAAATCATGCAAGCAAAGCCATACAGGCAGTTGACATCATCACCACACGAGTTCCAGTCAAGAATTTGTATTCCAAGATGCTCTTGGAATTCATTTAAGGCAACAGCTTAGGCATTGAATCATAACCAAATATGGTTCATCAAGGATAACTGACAGAAATGAAAACCTGGTAACAGCATGACATGCACAGGAGGATTGCTGAAGCATATGATTCAGTAATACCTATCTGAATGCCAAGGCTACTGACCAAACAATAAATCATCACTATCCAGTAATGGATTCAGATTCCATTTACTTATTAATTAATCATGAAAAATCAAATCATGCTAAGTAAGTCATTTGATTCACACTGCATAAGCAGTTCATACATAAGTATTTCATTCAAGCATGGATATATAGCAAATCATGCTTGAATAGGATAATAGTATCACTGTGAGGCAACAATAGCAGCACAAGTTATACCAAATGAGAATTAAATTCTCAGATAGCATTACAGGGTAACAATTGGTAACCAGCAAGTCTGGAGTGTCTAGCCCAAGGCTAGAACATAGCCAAGCAATCTATACACAGCAACCATGCATATCTGATGATCCCAGGGATCAATTGGATCATGTGCATGGTATTGAGCACATTACTAGCAGCACAGGTGTCAAGGACACAGCACAGCATGACTGTAAGCATCACCAACAAGCACAGGCATAGCTATACACCTAGACAAGCAAGGATAGGATGCTAGTAAGCATAAGCAGCACCATAATCATGTACAGCATGGCATAGCAAGGCATGGCATGATAGAAGCAGTAAGAGAGCAACAATGGCCATGAACTGCAAGCAGTATACACTTGGCCAGTAACCAGAACTTGGTGGATTGGCCAGGGCGTGCAGAGGAGAGGCATAGGATGCGTAGGCAACAACAACAAGGTCATGTATGATCATGGGATCATCAGGAAGCTTGAGCGACGGAGGAGGAAGAAGCACAGAAGCATGGGGGCGCACAGACATGGTGTTGAGAAGGAGGAGTAGCCGGAGAGCTTACCAGCGCCTGGAAGCAGAAGCCACGGCATGGCGAGGCAGTGCCCGCGCGGCCGTAGCAGCTGCAAGTCCAGGGAAGGCGCCGGCGTTACGCCGACGAGCACACGCACAGCATAGCACCAGGGGAACGATGGCACCGGCGCTGCTAGCATAGCACCCACGCCAGGTCGGTCCCAGAGCAGCGCTAGCATCGATGGCGAGGTTCACGGCTCACCAGTGATCACCAATCGTCGGAGGCGATTCTCCGCGAGATCCAGAAGGGTGGCGATCTGACAGAGGAGGAAGAGATCGGCGAAACCGTGCGGGTAGATCGATAGATCTCCGCACGGCGGTTCAGATGGTGCCGATGGCAGCGTCAGGGGAGCTCGGAGATGACCGGAGCGAGGCGGCGGCCATGGCGGCGACGCCATCGCCTCGCAATCGCCTGCGGGTTAGGGTTAGGTCACGAGAGAGAGCGAGAGAGATAAGTGGGTGGGCCGAGGGGGTCGGTCTCCACCAAAAGGGGGGGTTTGGCTCGACCAAATGGGCCGACCCAAACGGGCCCAGTATTGTAATTTAGTTGGGCTAGGGTTATTTTGGTAATTTCACCATTTTAAATAACTCTGAATTTTACAAAATTCTAAACAAATTATTTGAACCTCTAAAAACCTAGAAAAATAAGATTTATGAATCATAAATTATTATTAACATGAATAAAATAAGAAATAGAATTCAGAAAACAAATTCAAATTTTGGAACTTTCTGAATTTAAAATTAAAACTTGGAATTTTAAATTATTATCTCCTTGTATTTAAAAATCAAGGAAAAATCTCAAATGAGTTTAAATATTTGTTTTCAAATATTTCAAAATGAAATTCTATTATTCCAAGTCATTTCTTTTGAAGAAAGATATTTTCCAAAGGAAAATACCCTATTCTTCTTATTCTAAAAATATAGAGAAACCTCTATTATTTCAAATTATTTTGAAATAAATAATTTTCACAAAAGTAAAGTTGTATTACTATGAACAATTCTTTCTTTATGAAATGAAAGTGTTTTTACAATTAAAAGCAAATGCAAATTACTGCCAAAGGCACAAACCCTAATTCAACCCTAAATTTTAATAAATAAATGGGGTAAGGGACTCAACATAAAATAATACATTCATGACTGCATTATTTGGATTTTTATAACATTGTCCTTACTGGACAATGATGCTTCTTTACAGAACCCGAGGTCCAGGTTCCATCCACTGCATTGAACTGCATTATCTCGCAGTCCACAGGCAAGTTCACCCTTGCTCATATCAACTTGAGTATTTTCTATCAATTTACTACAAAGCTATATACTTACCATTCCTGCATTGCAAATGAAATGTTACTTTTCCAATTATGAATGTGACTATGTGGCTGGCAATGGAACCATGGTTGTGTTGATATGGTGGAGGTTCCATTGCATGGGTTTTATTAACCTAGGAGTAATTACCAATGCCATCCAGTGATTCTAGCGCCGTACATATCGCGTTGACCATAAGATCTATAATGGCTCTAGGGAAGCCAGCTGTATCTTTTCCCTCCTGTACGCCAACGGACTTGATAGGGCCTGGCGGGGTGTTGGGAGAACACTGCCGTAGGTTGGGAAATCCTTTAAAATCCCCATCCGTGTGGATGAGAGGCTCTACCGTTGATACGTCCATTTTGCATCACTATTTTATATCATAACTTACTGTTATTCATTGATATATTTCATATTTAGAGATGATACTTATGTTATTTCATCTATTTTGCATATTTTATGATTATTGGAGAATCGCTCACCGGAGTCAGGATTCTGCTGGAAAAAGCACCGTCAGAATGCAATATTTCGGAAGATCAACAATTGACGGAAATTACACCGAAGATCTTATTTTTCCTGAAGACGAAGCCAGCCAAAAGGAGGGACCAAGGAGGGCCGCCATGGCCCCCCCCCATAGGCCGGCGCGGGCCCTGGCCTGGCCGCGCCGCCTTGTGGGGAGGGTGCCCACATCCCCCTTCGGCCACCTCTCCTTCGCGTACTTCTTGGTCCCGAAAACCTAAGCTCCAGAGAGGGATCGCGAATAGACACGGCCGCCTCTACGGGGCGGAAAACACCAGAGAGAAGAGAGCTCTCCGGCAGGCTGAAATCTGCCGGGGGAAATTCCCTCCCTGAGGAGGAAATCGTCGCCATCGTCACCGTCATCGAGCTGGACTTCATTGGGATCATCATCATCATCATCTCCACCACCGACACCGTCATCTCCACCGCTGCACCTCGTCTCCGCTGTAACATCTAGGGTTGAATCTTGATTATTTCATAGGGGAAACTCTCCCGGTGTTGATTACTCCTTGTTATTGATGCTATTGAGTGAAACCGTTGAATCAAGGTTTATGTTCAGATTGTAATTCATCATCATATCACCTCTGATCATGTTCCATATGATGTCTTGTGAGTAGTTCGTTTAGTTCTTGAGGACATGGGTGAAGTCTAAATGTTAGTAGTGAACTATGTTGAGTAATATTTAATGTTGAGTAGCATTTACAGTGAATCCTTCATCGAAACTGCTTGTCAACACCTTCTGCTCCTCGTTGGGTTCGACACTCTTATTTATCGAAAGTACTACGATACACCCCCTATACTTGTGGGTCATCAAGACTATTTTCACGGCGCCGTTGCCTGGGAGTGAAGCGCTATTGGTAAGTGGAATTGGTAAGGGAAACTTTTACTCGTACGTGCTGTTTTTATTTACTCTGCTCTGCCATAATTCATTATGGAGAGATCTTCTCTTGAATTCCTATTTGGAAAATCTACTACTACTGCAAAGGTAGTGGATGAGGCGCCAGGTGAGAAAGAGGTTCCATATAAAATACCTATGAAAATTATTGAACGTGTTGTGGATAACCGCTATGAAGGGGATGGAACTGTCCATCCTGGAGATCATTTACTGTATTTACATGAATTATGCGGGTTATTCAAGTGTGCAGGTATTTCTATGGATGAAGTTAGGAAGAAACTATTCTCTATGTCGCTGTCTGGTAAAGCGGCGCATTGGTATAAATTGCTCGAAGAATGGGAATTCTCTTGATTGGAAGGATATTGTGCCTCTATTTTATTCTAAATTCTATCCTCCAAGTGAAATTCATAAGGACCGAAACCGCATATATAATTTCTGGCCTCATGATGGAGAGAGTATTGCCCAAGCATGGGGGAGATTGAAGTCCTTAATGCTCAAATGCCCCATTCATGAGCTTCCTGGTAATATTATCATTGATAATTTCTATGCAAGACTCTCTTTTCAAGATAAAACCTTGCTTGGATACTACTTGTTCTGGATCATTCACACGCAACAAAGAAGAGTTTAAATGGGACCTTCTTGATCGGATTCGGGAGAATACTGAAGGATGGGAGAACGACAAAGATAGAGAGTCAGGTATAAATTATGATTATGAATGCATTGAAACTTTTATGGATACTGATAAATTTCGTAATATGAGTGCTACTTATGGTCTTGACTCTCAAGTTGTTGCAAATTTCTATAAAGCTTTTGCCTCTCATTTTGAATTGCCTAGGAAGAATTTTAATAAGTATCATGAACCTTACAAAGATAAAACTGATTCACCTATAGGTAAATGTGTTGAAATTAAAACTGTTGATCATATTCTTCCTGAAGCTTATATTGAAAAAACTCCTTTTCCTGCTAAAATGAAGGAGTATTCTGTTATAAATAGTGCGGTTAATAAAAGTGCAAAGAAACCTATAGAACCTGAAGAGCAAATAAAGGTTGAACCTGCTATTGCAATAGTTAAAGATCTTGTGACTGAAAATGTAGAAGATGGTCATATTATTTTCTCGTGAAGATGCTTCTAATATTGTTTCACATCCTAATAAGTCTAGGAAAACCAGGTGTTCCTATGCTCTTCGTTAGAATTGGTGATCATTGTTATTATGGTTTATGCGATATTGGTGCAAGTATTAGTGCTATTCCTTATGAGCTTTACACGGAGATCATGCATGAAATTGGTTCTTGTGAACTTGAAGATATTGATGTGGTTATTCGGCTAGCTAATAGAGAAACTATCTCTCCTATTGGTATTGTTCGAGATGTGGAAGTTCTATGTGGTAAGATTAAATATCCTGCTGACTTTTTGGTACTTGGTTCTGCTTGCTAGTAAGTCTTGTCCTATCATTTTTGGTAGACCTTTTCTAAATACTTGTGGAGCTGTTATAGATTGCAAGAAAGAGAAAATTGTGACTAAATTTGCTTGGTGAATCTTATGAGTTTAATTTCTCTAAATTTGCCAAAACTCCTTATAAAGCTGATTTGCCTAATAATGATTTTAGAGTTGAACAATGTGCATCTATTGCTCTTGCTCCTAATAATCCTTTGCAGCAACATTTGGAGAATAGTGAGAGTGAAGTCTTTAGGGAAGAAAGGAATGAGCTTGATGAAATTTTCCTTCGTCAACCTATTCTTAAACATGATTTACCGGTTGAAGATCTAGGTACAACGCCACCACCAAAGGAAGATCCTGTTTTTGATTTAAAACCATTGCTCGATAATCTTAAGTATGCTCATATTGATGATAAGAAAATATATCCTGTTATTATTAGTTCTAAGCTTTCAGAGTTTGAGGAAGAAAGGTTATTGGAAATATTGAAGAAACACCGAGGAGCTATTGGCTACACTCTTGATGACTTGAAGGGTATTTCTCCCTCTATTTGCCAACATGCCATTAATATGGAAGATGATGCAAAGCCTGTTGTTGAACATCAGCGTCGTCTAATTCCTAAAATGAAGGATGTGGTAAGGAATGAGGTATTAAAACTTCTTGAAGCTGGTATTATATATCCTATTGCTGATAGTAGATGGGTTAGTCCTGTGCATTGTGTTCCTAAGAAAGGAAGAATAACTGTTGTACCTAATGATAATGATGAGCTCATCCCTCAAAGAGTAGTTGTAGGGTATAGAATGTGCATTGATTATCTAAAAGTTAATAAAGTTACTAAGAAAGATCATTACCCTTTACCTTTTATTGATCAAATGTTAGAAAGGTTATCTAAAAATACTCATTTTTGCTTTCTTGATGGTTATTACGGGTTTTCACAAATTGCTGTTAAAACTAAAGATCAAGAGAAACCACTTTCACTTGTCCCTATGGAACTTATGCTTATAGGCGTATGCCTTTTGGTTTATGTAATGCTCCTGCTACTTTTCAAAGATGCATGTCTGCTATTTTTCATGGCTTTTGTGAAAAGATTGTAGAGGTATTCATGGATGATTTTTCTGTCTATGGGAATTCTTTTGATAATTGCTTGCGAAACCTTGATAAAGTTTTGCAGAGATGTGAAGAAACTAACCTTGTTCTTAATTGGGAGAAATGCCACTTTATGGTTAATGAAGGAATTGTATTGGGACATAAAATTTCCGAGAGAGGTATTGAAGTTGATAGAGCTAAAGTTGAAGCAATTGAGAAGATGCCCTATCCGAGGGATGTTAAAGGTATTCGTAGTGTTCTTGGTCATGCTGGTTTTTATAGGAGATTTATTAAAGATTTCTCTAAGATTTCAAAGCCTCTTACTAATCTTCTTCAAAAAGATGTACCTTTTGTTTTTGATGATGATTGTAAGGAAGCTTTTGAAACTCTAAAGAAAGCCTTGACAACTGCTCCTGTAGTTGAACCTCCTGATTGGAATTTACCTTTTGAGATTATGTGTGATGCTAGTGATTTTGTTGTAGGTGCTGTCCTTGGACAGCGAATAGATAAAAAACTGAATGTTATTCATTATGCTAGTAAAACTCTTGATGCTGCTCAAAGAAATTATGCTACAACTGAAAAAGAATTGTTAGCTGTGGTTTTCGCGTGTGACAAGTTTAGACCCTATATTGTTGATTCAAAAGTTACAATTCATACTGATCATGCTGCAATTAGATACCTTATGGAAAAGAAAGATGCTAAGCCAAGGCTTATTAGATGGGTGCTTCTTTTGCAAGAATTTGATTTGCATATTATAGATAGAAAAGGAGCTGATAATCCTGTTGCTGATAATTTGTCTAGATTGGAAAATATTGCTTATGATCATGTTCTTGTTAATGATAGTTTTCTAAATGAACAATTGGCTGTAATAAAGGTGAGCTCGCGAGATAGTCCTTGGTATGCTGATTATGCTAACTTTATTGTTTCCAAGTACTTGCATCCAACCTTTTCGACTTCGAGCAAAGGAGGAAATTCTTTTATGACTTGAGGCATTATTTTTGGGATGACCCACACTTATATAAAGAAGGAGTGGATGGTATTATGCGAAGATGTGTTCCCAAATATGAACAACAAGAGATATTGAGTAAATGTCATGGTAGTGCTTATGGAGGACATCACGCCGGAGATAGAACCGCGCAAAAGGTTCTACAATCGGGTTTTTATTGGCCAACTCTCTTTAAAGATGCAAGGAAATTTATTTTATCTTGTGATGAATGCCAAAGGGTTGGTAATATCTCCGTACGCAATGAAATGCCTATGAATTATACTCTTGTTATTGAACCATTCGATTGTTGGGGATTTGACTTCATGGGTCCTTTCCCTTCTTCGAAGGTAACACTCATATACTTGTTGCTGTTGATTATGTTACTAAATGGGTGGAAGCCATACCCACAAAAAGTGCTTGATGGTGAGACCTCTTTAAGAATGCTTTTAGATATTATTTTTCCTAGATTTGGAGTTCCTAGATATCTTATGACTGATGGAGGTTCTCATTTTATTCATGGTGGTTTTAGAAAAACTCTTGCTAAATATGGTATTAATCATAGGATTGCTTCCGCTTATCATCCTCAAACTAGTGGGCAAGTAGAACTATCAAATAGAGAAATTAAATCTATCTTGCAAAAGACTGTTAATAAATCTAGGAAAAATTGGGCTAGTAAGTTGAAGGAAGCACTATGGGCTTATAGAACTGCTTATAAAAATCCTATGGGTATGTCTCCTTATAAAATGGTTTATGGAAAAGCTTGTCATTTACCTTTAGAACTAGAGCACAAAGCTTATTGGGCTGTAAGAGAACTTAATAAAGATCCTAAACTTGCCGGTAAGAAAAGGTTGCTACAATTGAGTTCTTTAGATGAGTGGAGAAGTGAAGCTTATGAAAATGCTAAACTTTTTAAGGAGAAAGTTAAGAAATGGCATGATAGAAGAATTATCAAAAGAGAATTTAATGTTGGGGATAAAGTCCTATTGTATCGGTCTCGTCTCAGATTTTTTGCGGGAAATTACTCTCAAAATGGGAAGGACCATATGTCATTGTGGAGGTGTATCGTTCAGGGGCAATTAAAATTAGTTCTCTGCAAGGCGATGCCACACAAGTGGTGAATGGACAAAGATTCAAGCATTATATTTCTGGAGATTCTTATAATGAAGATGTTGATGTTATTCGAGTGGTAACTCCGGAAGCTTTCATCAAAGGTCAAATTGACAGTTCTGCAGAGTTCGACTTTGAATAGGTAACGATGATCGGTAATAAAAAGTCTGCGTTTAACTTTCCGAACAATGTTTTCGCTGTTTTTGGAAAATATGAGAAATTACGAGATCAAAACGGAGTGGAGGAGATGCACGAGGGCGTGCCCCCATAGGCCAGCGCGGGCCCCAGCCTGGCCGCGCCACCCTATGAGGATGGCCCCTCGTTGTCCCTCTCCGACTCTAGTTCGACCTGGTACTTTCCTTTTGTCGTGAAAATTTCTGCTATATAATCCCCCGGACCCCTGGAGGTCCGTATATCATTTTCTCGTCGTGTTTTGTTCGAGCTGTTTCTGCCAGGATCTGTTTTTGAAGCACCATGGTCTCTAACAACAAGGACAAGGAGCCTTTTGAGGAGGATATTCAAGATCCCGAGTCGAAAGAAGAAGTCAAGAGGGAAGATGAAGGGGAAGTGGAGGAAGACCCGCGTGTATACCCGCGTGCCACCGTCGCAAGCATCGGGGTGGTAGCAAACCCGTTTAACCCCAAGAGAAGCGCACGAATTAGCACCGGAGGAAAAGTCCCACGTCGCTTCCTAGCTCCAAGAACATCTCCTCCAGGCATCGATAACCCTTTCCACACTCTAATTCATAATAGTCAAATTGAAAGGGTTCCCAAGGCAGTATTGCCTAGTAGTTGGGATATGGATCGTTCTAACACTGCAGGAAGGATGAAACCCGAAGCTGAGGAGTGGGGAAACAACTCTAAGAGTTGGGACTCACCGTCTGACGTACTTCTTAACCGTGAAGAGCACAACTCGGAGCTGATCCGCAACCTCACTTACGAGATTGATGAGCTAAAGGAGCTTGTTAAGAAGCTTATCAAGAATTCACCACCACCACCGAAGGAGTAATTCATCATTGGTATTGGCACCCCCTTGGTTTGTTCCAAGCTTGGGGGAGTGCCGCGATATCACATCATCACTATCTTTTACCTTTTTACTATCAAGTAGTTTTATATCATGAGTAGGGAAGTTATCATATAAGATGGTTGCAGTGTGGAAGTATCTCTCTTTTAGTTGGTTATCTATGTATCCCTTGGTGTGAGTTATCGTTATGGAATATTAATGAGAAGTTTTATCATTTACATATTGCACACTTTATTTTAGTTTGCAGTTTCTGTTATATGATTGATCTTGTTGTTAGTATTGGTATCACTTTGGGAGCATTGAGCAAATCTATTTGGTTTTGGCAAACATAGCATTGGTCAATAGCAACAACACTTTGAGGTTTAAGTAGAAAAGAGGGAAGTACATGTAGATATATTATTTCTTTATCTTTCTTTCTTGTTAGCTAATGAGTTTAGTATTCTGAAGTTAAGATTGTTGTGCTTACGAGGAAGATGCATGATTGTTTCTATCACATGAATATTTGTTTGTTTTCCCTCAACTCTTATGCTTGCTAACCAACCCTGCTAGCCAAAGACCTGTACTGAGAGGGAATGCTTCTCGTGCATCCAAAACCTTGAACCAAACCCATGCCATGTGTGTCCACCATAACTACCTACTATGTGGTATTTTTTCTGCCATTCCAAGTAAATTGCTTGCGTGCTACCTTTAAAAATTCATTCCTTGTCTTTGCAATACATAGCTCATGGGAAAGTAGCCTAAAAAACTATTGTAGTAAAGAATATGTCGCTTATGTATCTTAGTTCTTATAAGTTGCTTGTTGAGCGGTAACCATGTTTCTGGGGACGCCATCAACTCGTCACACCTTTGTTGAATATCATGTGAGTTGCTATGCATGTTCGTCTTGTCTGAAGTAAGGGAGATTTGCCATGAGTTAAATGGTTTGAGTATGCATATTGTTAGAGAAGAACTTTGGGCCGCTAACCAAAGCCATGTATCATGGTGGAAGTTTCAGTTTGGACATTAATCCTCAATCTCTTATGAGAATATGCTGAATGCTTATGCATTAAAGAGGAGTCCATTATCTGTTTTCTATGTTGTCCCGGTATGGATGTCCTCAAGTTGAGATCTATCAAAAACGAGAAATCAAATGCGATCTATCTCCTTGGACCTTTGTACAGGTGACATAGATGTACCCCTTTGTGACACTTGGTTGAAACATATGTAATGCAATGATAATCCATGGAAATCCGAGCTAATTAGGACAAGGTGCGAGCACTATTGGTATTCGATGCATGAGGCTTGCAACTTATAGGAGGTTTTATGCATGACACATATGAATTATTACTACCGTTGACAAAATTGTTTCCATGTTTTCAAAATAAAAAGCTCTAGCACATGAGTAATCCCTGCTTCCCTCTGCGAAGGGCCTATCTTTACTTTATGTTGAGTCAGTAAACCTATTTCCCTCTATCTTAAGCAAGCAATTGAGTTGTTGTGATCCAACCATTTATATTGTGATCCTGCTTAATCATGCATTTTTACTCTTCCTTGTTTAGTACAAGTTTTATCCGAATGAATATAGCTTCGAAAGTTATCAATGATTATGAGAAGATTATTATGATTGAGTATGCAAGTTGTGCCATATAAGCTTTAACATAAGAGCGCTGCTCGACAGATAAGTACAATCTGTTAATTGTTCTCTGACCAAGAACGAAGTTTGCCATCACCAATTATGATTTCTTATGCACCTTTATTTGTGATTACCTTCTACTTGTTTCGAGTTGAATTATATGAGGAAGTTGTTCACTAGAATGTCTTGTGTGAATTAATATGATGCTTCTTGTCCGTATTTGGTTTATCGACTCTTCACTCCATAAACATGTGGTCTTGTTTACTGAGTTCAGTTTCGCTTGGGGACAAGCGAAGTCTAAGCTTGGGGGGAGTTGATACGTCTATTTTGCATCACTATTTTATATCATAACTTACTGTTATTCATTGATATATTTCATATTTAGAGATGATACTTATGTTATTTCATCTATTTTGCATGTTTTATGATTATTGGAGAATCGCTCACCGGAGTCAGGATTCTGCTGGAAAAAGCACCGTCAGAATGCAATATTTCGGAAGATCAACAATTGACGGAAATTACACCGAAGATCTTATTTTTCCTGAAGACGAAGCCAGCCAAAAGGAGGGACCGAGGAGGGCCGCCATGGGCCCCCCCCATAGGCCGGCGCGGGCCCTGGCCTGGCCGCGCCGCCTTGTGGGGAGGGGGCCCACAAACCCTTCGGCCGCCTCTCCTTCGCGTACTTCTTGGTCCCGAAAACCTAAGCTCCAGAGAGGGATCGCGAATAGACACAGCCGCCTCTACGGGGCGGAAAACACCAGAGAGAAGAGAGCTCTCCGGCAGACTGAAATCTACCGGGGGAAATTCCCTCCCGGAGGGGGAAATCGTCGCCATCGTCACCGTCATCGAGCTGGACTTCATTGAGATCATCATCATCATCTCCACCACCGACACCGTCATCTCCACCGCTGCACCTCGTCTCCGCTGTAACATCTAGGGTTGAATCTTGATTATTTCATAGGGGAAACTCTCCCGGTGTTGATTACTCCTTGTTATTGATGCTATTGAGTGAAACCGTTGAATCAAGGTTTATGTTCAGATTGTAATTCATCATCATATCACCTCTGATCATGTTCCATATGATGTCTTGTGAGTAGTTCGTTTAGTTCTTGAGGACATGGGTGAAGTCTAAATGTTAGTAGTGAACTATGTTGAGTAATATTTAATGGTTTGATATTTAAGTTGTGGTGTTATTCTTCTAGTGGTGTCATGTGAACGTCGACTACATGATACTTCACCTTTATGGGCCTAGGGGAATGCATCTTGTATTCGTTTGCTAATTGTGGGGTTGCCGGAGTGACAAGCAACCCGAACCCCGTTGGTATATCGATGCATGAGGGATAGCAGGATCTCAGAGTTTAAGGTTGTGGTTAGATTTATCTTAATTACTTTCTTGTATTTGCGGATGCTTGCAAGGGGTTTAATCACAAGTATGTATTAGTCCTAGGAAGGGTGGTGCATTAGCATAGGTTCACCCACACAACACTTATCAAAACAATGAAGATTAATCAACTATATGAAGCGAAAGCACTAGACTAAATACCCGTGTGTCCTCGAGAACGTTTGGTCATTATAAGTAAACAAACCGGCTTGTCCTTTGTGCTAAAAAGGATTGGGCCACTCGCTGCAATTATTACTCTCGCATTTTACTTACTCGTACTTTATTTATCACGCTATATCAAAACCCCACGAAAACTTGTCTCGTGAGCATTTACAGTGAATCCTTAATCGAAACCGCTTGTCAACACCTTCGCTCCTCGTTGGGTTCGACACTCTTATTTATCGAAAGTACTACGATACACCCCCTATACTTGTGGGTCATCAAGACTATTTTCACGGCGCCGTTGCCGGGGAGTGAAGCGCTATTGGTAAGTGGAATTGGTAAGGGAAACTTTTACTGTACGTGCTGTTTTTATTTCTGCCTGCTGCCATAATTCATTATGGAGAGATCTTCTCTTGAATTCCTATTTGGAAAATCTACTACTACTGCAAAGGTAGTGGATGAGGCGCCAGGTGAGAAAGAGGTTCCATATAAAATACCTATGAAAATTATTGAACGTGTTGTGGATAACCGCTATGAAGGGGATGGAACTCGTCCATCCTGGAGATCATTTACTTGTATTTACATGAATTATGCGGGTTATTCAAGTGTGCAGGTATTTCTATGGATGAAGTTAGGAAGAAACTATTCTCTATGTCGTTGTCCGGTAAAGCGGCGCATTGGTATAAATTGCTCGAAGAATGGGAATTCTCTTGATTGGAAGGATATTGTGCCTCTATTTTATTCTAAATTCTATCCTCCAAGTGAAATTCATAAGGACCGAAACCGCATATATAATTTCTGGCCTCATGATGGAGAGAGTATTGCCCAAGCATGGGGGAGATTGAAGTCCTTAATGCTCAAATGCCCCATTCATGAGCTTCCTGGTAATATTATCATTGATAATTTCTATGCAAGACTCTCTTTTCAAGATAAAACCTTGCTGGATACTACTTGTTCTGGATCATTCACACGCAACAAAGAAGAGTTTAAATGGGACCTTCTTGATCGGATTCAGGAGAATACTGAAGGATGGGAGAACGAAAAAGATAGAGAGTCGGGTATAAATTATGATTATGAATGCATTGAAACTTTTATGGATACTGATAAATTTCGTAATATGAGTGCTACTTATGGTCTTGACTCTCAAGTTGTTGCAAATTTCTATAAAGCTTTTGCCTCTCATTTTGAATTGCCTAGGAAGAATTTTAATAAGTATCATGAACCTTACAAAGATAAAACTGATTCACCTATAGGTAAATGTGTTGAAATTAAAACTGTTGATCATATTCTTCCTGAAGCTTATATTGAAAAAACTCCTTTTCTCGCTAAAATGAAGGAGTATTCTGTTATAACTAGTGCGGTTAATAAAAGTGCAAAGAAACCTATAGAACCCGAAGAGCAAATAAAGGTTGAACCTGCTATAGAAATAGTTAAAGATCTTGTGACTGAAAATGTAGAAGATGGTCATATCATTTTCTGTGAAGATGCTTCTAATATTGTTTCACATCCTAATAAGTCTAGGAAAACCGGTGTTCCTATGCTCTCGTTAGAATTGGTGATCATTGTTATTATGGTTTATGCGATATTGGTGCAAGTATTAGTGCTATTCCTTATGAGCTTTACACGGAGATCATGCATGAAATTGGTTCTTGTGAACTTGAAGATATTGATGTGGTTATTTGGCTAGCTAATAGAGAAACTATCTCTCCTATTGGTATTGTTCGAGATGTGGAAGTTCTATGTGGTAAGATTAAATATCCTGTCGACTTTTTGGTACTTGGTTCTGCTGCTAGTAAGTCTTGTCCTATCATTTTTGGTAGACCTTTTCTAAATACTTGTGGAGCTGTTATAGATTGCAAGAAAGAGAAAATTGTGACTAAATTTGCTGGTGAATCTTATGAGTTTAATTTCTCTAAATTTGCCAAAACTCCTTATAAAGCTGATTTGCCTAATAATGATTTTAGAGTTGAACAGTGTGCATCTATTGCTCTTGCTCCTAATAATCCTTTGCAGGCAACATTTGGAGAATAGTGAGAGTGAAGTCTTTAGGGAAGAAAGGAATGAGCTTGATGAAATTTTCCTTCGTCAACCTATTCTTAAGCATGATTTACCGGTTGAAGATCTAGGTACAACGCCACCACCAAAGGAAGATCCTGTTTTTGATTTAAAACCGTTGCCTCATAATCTTAAGTATGCTCATATTGATGATAAGAAAATATATCCTGTTATTATTAGTTCTAAGCTTTCAGAGTTTGAGGAAGAAAGGTTATTGGAAATATTGAAGAAACACCGAGGAGCTATTGGCTACACTCTTGATGACTTGAAGGGTATTTCTCCCTCTATTTGCCAACATGCCATTAATATGGAAGATGATGCAAAGCCTGTTGTTGAACATTAGCGTCGTCTAATTCCTAAATTGAAGGATGTGGTAAGGAATGAGGTATTAAAACTTCTTGAAGCTGGTATTATATATCCTATTGCTGATAGTAGATGGGTTAGTCCTGTGCATTGTGTTCCTAAGAAAGGAGGAATAAGCTGTTGTACCTAATGATAATGATGAGCTCATCCCTCAAAGAGTAGTTGTAGGGTATAGAATGTGCATTGATTATCTAAAAGTTAATAAAGTTACTAAGAAAGATCATTACCCTTTACCTTTTATTGATCAAATGTTAGAAAGGTTATCTAAAAATACTCATTTTTGCTTTCTTGATGGTTATTCAGGTTTTCACAAATTGCTTGTTAAAACTAAAGATCAAGAGAAAACCACTTTCACTTGTCCCTATGGAACTTATGCTTATAGGCGTATGCCTTTTGGTTTATGTAATGCTCCTGCTACTTTTCAAAGATGCATGTCTGCTATTTTTCATGGCTTTTGTGAAAAGATTGTAGAGGTATTCATGGATGATTTTTACTGTCTATGGGAATTCTTTTGATAATTGCTTGCGAAACCTTGATAAAGTTTTGCGGAGATGTGAAGAAACTAACCTTGTTCTTAATTGGGAGAAATGCCACTTTATGGTTAATGAAGGAATTGTATTGGGACATAAAATTTACGAGAGAGGTATTGAAGTTGATAGAGCTAAAGTTGAAGCAATTGAGAAGATGCCCTATCCGAGGGATGTTAAAGGTATTCGTAGTGTTCTTGGTCATGCTGGTTTTTATAGGAGATTTATTAAAGATTTCTCTAAGATTTCAAAGCCTCTTACTAATCTTCTTCAAAAAGATGTACCTTTTGTTTTTGATGATGATTGTAAGGAAGCTTTTGAAACTCTAAAGAAAGCCTTGACAACTGCTCCTGTAGTTGAACCTCCTGATTGGAATTTACCTTTTGAGATTATGTGTGATGCTAGTGATTTTGCTGTATGTGCTGTCCTTGGACAGCGAATAGATAAAAAACTGAATGTTATTCATTATGCTAGTAAAACTCTTGATGCTGCTCAAAGAAATTATGCTACAACTGAAAAAGAATTGTTAGCTGTGGTTTTCGCGTGTGACAAGTTTAGACCCTATATTGTTGATTCAAAAGTTACAATTCATACTGATCATGCTGCAATTAGATACCTTATGGAAAAGAAATATGCTAAGCCAAGGCTTATTAGATGGGTGCTTCTTTTGCAAGAATTTGATTTGCATATTATAGATAGAAAAGGAGTTGATAATCTTGTTGCTGATAATTTGTCTAGATTGGAAAATATTGCTTATGATCCTGTTCCTGTTAATGATAGTTTTCTAAATGAACAATTGGTTGTAATAAAGGTGAGCTCGCGAGATAGTCCTTGGTATGCTGATTATGCTAACTTTATTGTTTCCAAGTACTTGCCTCCAACCTTTTCAGCTCAGCAAAGGAGGAAATTCTTTTATGACTTGAGGCATTATTTTTGGGATGACCCACACTTATATAAAGAAGGAGTGGATGGTATTATGCGAAGATGTGTTCCCGAATATGAACAACAAGAGATATTGAGTAAATGTCATGGTAGTGCTTATGGAGGACATCACGCCGGAGATAGAACCGCACAAAAGGTTCTACAATCGGATTTTTATTGGCCAACTCTCTTTAAAGATGCAAGGAAATTTATTTTATCTTGTGATGAATGCCAAAGGGTTGGTAATATCTCCAGACGCAATGAAATGCCTATGAATTATACTCTTGTTATTGAACCATTCGATTGTTGGGGATTTGACTTCATGGGTCCTTTCCCTTCTTCGGAAGGTAACACTCATATACTTGTTGCTTGTTGATTATGTTACTAAATGGGTGGAAGCCATACCCACAAAAAGTGCTGATGGTGAGATCTCTTTAAGAATGCTTTTAGATATTATTTTTCCTAGATTTGGAGTTCCTAGATATCTTATGACTGATGGAGGTTCTCATTTTATTCATGGTGGTTTTAGAAAAACTCTTGCTAAATATGGTATTAATCATAGGATTGCTTCCGCTTATCATCCTCAAACTAGTGGGCAAGTAGAACTATCAAATAGAGAAATTAAATCTATCTTGCAAAAGACTGTTAATAAATATAGGAAAAATTGGGCTAGTAAGTTGAAGGAAGCACTATGGGCTTATAGAACTGCTTATAAAAATCCTATGGGTATGTCTCCTTATAAAATGGTTTATGGAAAAGCTTGTCATTTACCTTTAGAACTAGAGCACAAAGCTTATTGAGGCTGTAAGAGAACTTAATAAAGATCCTAAACTTGTCTGGTAAGAAAAGGTTGCTACAATTGAGTTCTTTAGATGAGTGGAGAAGTGAAGCTTATGAAAATGCTAAACTTTTTAAGGAGAAAGTTAAGAAATGGCATGATAGAAGAATTATCAAAAGAGAATTTAATGTTGGGGATAAAGTCCTATTGTATCGGTCTCGTCTCAGATTTTTTGCAGGGAAATTACTCTCAAAATGGGAAGGACCATATGTCATTGTGGAGGTGTATCGTTCAGGGGCAATTAAAATTAGTTCTCTCGCAAGGCGATGCCACACAAGTGGTGAATGGACAAAGACTCAAGCATTATATTTACGGAGATTCTTATAATGAAGATGTTGATGTTATTCGAGTGGTAACTCCGGAAGCTTTCATCAAAGGTCAAATTGACGAGTTCTGCGGAGTTCGACTTTGAATAGGTAACAGTACTGGTAATAAAAAGTCCGCGTTTAACTTTCCGAACAATGTTTTCGCTGTTTTTGGAAAATATGAGAAATTACGAGATCGAAACGGAGTGGAGGAGATGCACGAGGTCGTGCCCCCATAGGCCAGCGCGGGCCCCAGCCTGGCCGCGCCGCCCTATGAGGATGGCCCCTCGTTGTCCCTCTCCGACTCTAGTTCGACCTGGTACTTTCCTTTTGTCGTGAAAATTTCTGCTATATAATCCCCCGGACCCCTGGAGGTCCGTATATCGTTTTCTCGTCGTGTTTTGTTCGAGCTGTTTCTGCCAGGATCTGTTTTTGAAGCACCATGGTCTCTAACAACAAGGACAAGGAGCCTTTTGAGGAGGATATTCAAGATCCCGAGTCGAAAGAAGAAGTCAAGAGGGAAGATGAAGGGGAAGTGGAGGAAGACCCGCGTGTATACCCGCGTGCCACCGTCGCAAGCATCGGGGTGGTAGCAAACCCGTTTAACCCCAAGAGAAGCGCACGAATTAGCACCGGAGGAAAAGTCCCACGTCGCTTCCTAGCTCCAAGAACATCTCCTCCAGGCATCGATAACCCTTTCCACACTCTAATTCATAATAGTCAAATTGAAAGGGTTCCCAAGGCAGTATTGCCTAGTAGTTGGGATATGGATCGTTCTAACACTGCAGGAAGGATGAAACCTGAAGCTGAGGAGTGGGAAAACAACTCTAAGAGTTGGGACTCACCGTCTGACGTACTTCTTAACCGCGAAGAGCACAACTCGGAGCTGATCTGCAACCTCACTTACGAGATTGATGAGCTAAAGGAGCTTGTTAAGAAGCTTATCAAGAATTCACCACCACCACCGAAGGAGTAATTCATCATTGGTATTGGCACCCCCTTGGTTTGTTCCAAGCTTGGGGGAGTGCCGCAGTATCACATCATCACTATCTTTTACCTTTTTACTATCAAGTAGTGTTATATCATGAGTAGGGAAGTTATCATATAAGATGGTTGCAGTGTGGAAGTATCTCTCTTTTAGCTGGTTATCTATGTATCCCTTGGTGTGAGTTATCGTTATGGAATATTAATGAGAAGTTTTATCATTTACATATTGCACACTTTATTTTAGTTTGCAGTTTCTGTTATATGATTGATCTTGTTGTTAGTATTGGTATCACTTTGGGAGCATTGAGCAAATCTATTTGGTTTTGGCAAACTTAGCATTGGTCAATAGCAACAACACTTTGAGGTTTAAGTAGAAAAGAGGGAAGTACATGTAGATATATTATTTCTTTATCTTTCTTTCTTGTTAGCTAATGAGTTTAGTATTCTGAAGTTAAGATTGTTGTGCTTACGAGGAAGATGCATGATTGTTTCTATCACATGAATATTTGTTTGTTTTCCCTCAACTCTTATGCTTGCTGACCAACCCTGCTAGCCAAAGACCTGTACTGAGAGGGAATGCTTCTCGTGCATCCAAAACCTTGAACCAAACCCATGCCATGTGTGTCCACCATAACTACCTACTATGTGGTATTTTTCTGCCATTCCAAGTAAATTGCTTGCGTGCTACCTTTAAAAATTCATTCCTTGTCTTTGCAATACATAGCTCATGGGAAAGTAGCCTAAAAAACTATTGTAGTAAAGAATATGTCGCTTATGTATCTTAGTTCTTATAAGTTGCTTGTTGAGCGGTAACCATGTTTCGGGGACGCCATCAACTCTGTCACACCTTTGTTGAATATCATGTGAGTTGCTATGCATGTTCGTCTTGTCTGAAGTAAGGGAGATTTGCCATGAGTTAAATGGTTTGAGTATGCATATTGTTAGAGAAGAACTTTGGGCCGCTAACCAAAGCCATGTATCATGGTGGAAGTTTCAGTTTGGACATTAATCCTCAATCTCTTATGAGAATATGTTGAATGCTTATGCATTAAAGAGGAGTCCATTATCTGTTTTCTATGTTGTCCCGGTATGGATGTCCTCAAGTTGAGATCTATCAAAAAACGAGAAATCAAATGCGATCTATCTCCTTGGACCTTTGTACAGGTGACATAGATGTACCCCTTTGTGACACTTGGTTGAAACATATGTAATGCAATGATAATCCATGGAAATCCGAGCTAATTAGGACAAGGTGCAAGCACTATTGGTATTCGATGCATGAGGCTTGCAACTTATAGGAGGTTTTATGCATGACACATATGAATTATTACTACCGTTGACAAAATTGTTTCCATGTTTTCAAAATAAAAAGCTCTAGCACATGAGTAATCCCTGCTTCCCTCTGCGAAGGGCATATCTTTACTTTATGTTGAGTCAGTAAACCTATTTCCCTCCATCTTAAGCAAGCAATTGAGTTGTTGTGATCAAACCATTTATATTGTGATCTGCTTAATCATGCATTTTTACTCTTCCTTGTTTAGTACAAGTTTTATCCGAATGAATATAGCTTCGAAAGTTATCAATGATTATGAGAAGATTATTATGATTGAGTATGCAAGTTGTGCCATATAAGCTTTAACATAAGAGCGCTGCTCGACGGATAAGTACAATCCGTTAATTGTTCTTCGACCAAGAACGAAGTTTGCCATCACCAATTATGATTTCTTATGCACCTTTATTTGTGATTACCTTCTACTTGTTTCGAGTTGAATTATATGAGGAAGTTGTTCACTAGAATGTCTTGTGTGAATTAATATGATGCTTCTTGTCCGTATTTGGTTTATCGACTCTTCACTCCATAAACATGTGGTCTTGTTTACGAGTTCAGTTTCGCTTGGGGACAAGCTAAGTCTAAGCTTGGGGGGAGTTGATACGTCCATTTTGCATCACTATTTTATATCATAACTTACTGTTATTCATTGATATATTTCATATTTAGAGATGATACTTATGTTATTTCATCTATTTTGCATGTTTTATGATTATTGGAGAATCGCTCACCGGAGTCAGGATTCTGCTGGAAAAAGCACCGTCAGAATGCAATATTTCGGAAGATCAACAATTGGCGGAAATTACACTGAAGATCTTATTTTTCCTGAAGACGAAGCCAGCCAAAAGGAGGGACCGAGGAGGGCCGCCATGGGCCCCCCCCCATAGGCCGGCGCGGGCCCTGGCCTGGCCGCGCCGCCTTGTGGGGAGGGGCCCACAGCCCCCTTCGGCCGCCTCTCCTTCGCGTACTTCTTCGTCCCGAAAACCTAAGCTCCAGGGGAGATCGCGAATAGACACGGCCGCCTCTACGGGGCGGAAAACACCAGAGAGAAGAGAGCTCTCCGGCAGGCTGAAATCTGCCGGGGGAAATTCCCTCCCGGAGGGGGAAATCGTCGCCATCGTCACCGTCATCGAGCTGGACTTCATTGGGATCATCATCATCATCATCTCCACCACCGACACCGTCATCTCCACCGCTGCACCTCGTCTCCGCTTGTAACATCTAGGGTTGAATCTTGATTATTTCATAGGGGAAACTCTCCCGGTGTTGATTACTCCTTGTTATTGATGCTATTGAGTGAAACCGTTGAATCAAGGTTTATGTTCAGATTGTAATTCATCATCATATCACCTCTGATCATGTTCCATATGATGTCTTGTGAGTAGTTCGTTTAGTTCTTGAGGACATGGGTGAAGTCTAAATGTTAGTAGTGAACTATGTTGAGTAATATTTAATGGTTTGATATTTAAGTTGTGGTGTTATTCTTCTAGTGGTGTCATGTGAACGTCGACTACATGATACTTCACCTTTATGGGCCTAGGGGAATGCATCTTGTATTCGTTTGCTAATTGTGGGGTTGCCGGAGTGACGGCAACTCTGAACCCCGTTGGTATATCGATGCATGAGGGATAGCGGGATCTCGAGTTTAAGGTCTGTGGTTAGATTTATCTTAATTACTTTCTTGTATTTGCGGATGCTTGCAAGGGGTTTAATCACAAGTATGTATTAGTCCTAGGAAGGGTGGTGCATTAGCATAGGTTCACCCACACAACACTTATCAAAACAATGAAGATTAATCAACTATATGAAGCGAAAGCACTAGACTAAATACCCGTGTGTCCTCGAGAACGTTTGGTCATTATAAGTAAACAAACCGGCTTGTCCTTTGTGCTAAAAAGGATTGGGCCACTCGCTACAATTATTACTCTCGCATTTTACTTACTCGTACTTTATTTATCTGCTATATCAAAACCCCACGAAAACTTGTACGTGAGCATTTACAGTGAATCCTTCATCGAAACTGCTTGTCAACACCTTCTGCTCCTCGTTGGGTTCGACACTCTTATTTATCGAAAGTACTACGATACACCCCCTATACTTGTGGGTCATCAACCGTCTATGAAGGATTGTCCATAGTACACCGGGGGTAAAGCCGTATGTACGGGAGATGTCTACCGGGGGTGTACGGATGGACAAAAGGGTGGGTTTGCAGGGTCGCGGAAAAGGCGGTGTGGGCTTGGATCTTCTTTCCTGGCCTCACACCAAAGGAAGTGTGAACGGGGGCAAGTCCCTGCGGATGGCGAAAAGGATGAGATCTCTTATGGGAAAAGTAACGCACATCTGCAGAGTGTATCAAATTGTGGCTGTCACTCCTTGTTCCGGGAAGGGAACTGCGAACGCGGCAGGAAAGGAACTCCATGAAGTTCTGGTCAACCTGTGAAGATTGACGGGCATAGTTTTCAGAATAAAATCAACCTTTTGAAGAAATGTTTTCGAAACATGCATGGACCTGAGATTTCCTGATCAACGGTCGTAGCTAGTGCATCAAACACCTTTTACTCTTTTGAACTTGCTGAGTACCTCTGTACTCATTTTCTTTCGACACCCTTGCTAGACTGTGATACGGAAGTGGAGGCTATCGCCGATGGAGCACCGGAAGGGGATTACGAGCTGGTCTACGAGGAACCTGATCTGACCGGAGGAGTTGAAGGAGTAGACTATGGGATAGTCTACGGACCCGACGAGAATGAGGCGGAGGAGTAGTGATATACCCTAGTATCATAGAGCCGAGCAGCGTAGAATTTACCTAAATAAGTTGCTGAGCTCTCTTTCATCTATATGTGCGTTGTAATAGTACTTAAGTAATATCTTAGGGTGTTCTCATCGGACCTGTGAGAATACCAACTTGTTAAGACAATGTCTGTAATAATGTTTGGAGTGTTATGACCTGCAATGTTTCTGTTGTACCACTCTGAGGGATATGACAATTGTGAAGAAGTCCCTTCACAAAGATCATATCAACGACTTGTATACTACAACATGCAGTGGTATGCTGGGTCACCGCAGCTGGTATCAGAGCAAATGTTGCGACCTTAGGTTGGAAAAACCTAGTAAAGGGAAGAAACCTGTAGGAGTCAAGTAGAAATAGTAAAGGATTCTCTAGAAATATGGTGATTATTCACATGAGAATAGCAAAATCATATCTTTTAGTGCGATAATTCTTTATTATAACTATTATGATACATCATCACTACTAATATTCTGCTTTTGTATACAGCCATAATGGCGTACACATTTCCCAAGAGGACTTTGAGGAAGGTTGAGGGTTGGCTCGGTGATTATGATGGACCAATTACAGATCTCCTGCGTGGGATGCTGAAGGAACTCCATTGTGAAACTCGGATACCTGTTCTCAAGTACATCTACTATGATGGAGAGATCCTAGCCAAGTGCAGAGTTTCAGTCCAACTACCTATGCAACTGATGATGAGTCGTATAATGCCGTACGGAGAAGCCAAAACCATTACCACAGCCTATCACATGGCCCTATTCAAGGCAATCCTTGAAATAAGGCAGCATAAATCAGTAGAACTGTTATGTTCAGAATATTCTCATATACCTCATGCCGAGGAAGATGAGGATCCCACTCTAAATCATCTGCTGTTGGCAAACAAACATCCTGAAGCTGCAGCACAGCACATGGACAGTTGTAAGTCTTTGTTGACTACGATGTACCTTTTACAGATGAAGATGGTGGGTGAGATCAACCACATGCTAGCTGAGTTCACGGACCCTGATAAAGTCCAAGCTCGGATGCATGATCTGAGGGCACAACCACAACACACTACACCTTTCTTTAGCTTAAACAGCCCTGTAGATTTGAGTGACCAGTTGCCCAAGAGAGAACCACTTACACCCAACTTTGTCCCACACTATCCCCATGTGTCAGCCTCGTATGATACTGGATATGGGGGAGATGATTCCAGAAACCTAAACTGCTCGGAGTCACCAATCGAGAATTCGACTGGTTGGCGTTTCGGGGAACCATTTGGTGATGAAGGAGAACCCATCACTTGTGATACGGAGGATGAAGGAGGCGAGGTTAACCAAGATATTAACCAAAGCTATGGACAGGAAGAGAAAGATACCAACTCCATTTCTTTGGATCTGGAGATGGGACTACCCAAGACATCCCAGTACGAGGTAGGTGAGAATTCTGGAGTGAAGAAGAAGAAGAAGAAGATGAGAGGGCAGGTGATGGCGTGTAACTCACACGTTCGTTGGGAACCCCAAGAGGAAGGTATGATGCGCACAGCAGCAAGTTTTCCCTCAGAAAGAAACCAAGGTTTATCGAACCAGGAGGAGCCAAGAAGCACGTTGAAGGTTGATGGCGGCGGGATGTAGTGCGGCGCAACACCGGGGATTCCGGCGCCAACGTGGAACCCGCACAACACAACCAAAGTACTTTGCCCCAACGAAACAGTGAGGTTGTCAATCTCACCGGCTTGTCTGTAACAAAGGATTAACCGTATTGTGTGGAAGATGATTGTTTGCGAGAAAACGAGTAGAACAAGTATTGCGAGTAGATTGTATTTCGAGTAAAGAGAATTGGACCGGGGTCCACAGTTCACTAGAGGTGTCTCTCCCATAAGATAAACGAGCATGTTGGGTGAACAAATTACGGTTGGGCAATTGACAAATAAAGAGAGCATGACCATGCACATACATATCATGATGAGTATAGTGAGATTTAATTGGGCATTACGACAAAGTACATAGACCGCCATCCAACTGCATCTATGCCTAAAAAGTCCACCTTCGAGGTTATCATCCGAACCCCTCCGGTATTAAGTTGCAAAGCAACGAGACAATTGCATTAAGTATGGTGCGTAATGTAATCAACAACTACATCCTTAGACATAGCATCAATGTTTTATCCCTAGTGGCAACAACACAACACAACCTTAGAACTTTCCGTCACTCGTCCCGGTGTCAATGCGGGCATGAACCCACTATCGAGCATAAATACTCCCTCTTGGAGTTACAAGCATCTACTTGGCCAGAGCATCTACTAGTAACGGAGAGCATGCAAGATCATAAACAACACATAGATATAACTTTGATAATCAACATAACAAGTATTCTCTATTCATCGGATCCCAACAAACGCAACATATAGAATTACGGATAGATGATCTTGATCATGTTAGGCAGCTCACAAGATCCGACAATGATAGCACAATGGGGAGAAGACAACCATCTAGCTACTGCTATGGACCCATAGTCCAGGGGTAGACTACTCACACATCACACCGGAGGCGACCATGGCGGCGTAGAGTCCTCCGGGAGATGATTCCCCTCTCCGGCAGGGTGCCGGAGGCGATCTCCTGGATCCCCCGAGATGGGATCGGCGTTGGCGGCATCTCTGGAAGGTTTTCCGTATCGTGGCTCTCGGTACTGGGGGTTTCGTCACGGAGGCTTTAAGTAGGCGGAAGGGCAAGTCAGGAGGGGGCACAGGGGCCCCACACCATAGGCCGGCGCGGCCAAGGGGGCCACGCCGCCCTAGGGTTTGGGCACCCTGTGGTCCCACTTCGTTTCGTCTTCGGACTTCCGGAAGCTTCGTGGCAAAATAGGCCCCCGGGCGTTGATTTCGTCCAATTCGAGAATATTTCCTTACTAGGATTTCCGAAACCAAAAACAGCAGAAAACAAAGAACTGGCACTTCGGCATCTTGTTAATAGGTTAGTTCCGAGAAAATGCACAAATATGACATAAAGTGTGCATAAAACATGTAGATAACATCAATAATGTGGCATGGAACATAAGAAATTATCGATACGTTGGAGACGTATCGGCATCCCTAAGCTTAGTTCCGCTCGTCCCGAGCAGGTAAAACGATAACACGAGATAATTTACGGAGTGACATGCCATCATAATCTTGATCATACTATTTGTAAAGCATATGTAGTGAATGCAGCGATCAAAACAATGTATATGACATGAGTAAACAAGTGAATCATAAAGCAAAGACTTTTCATGAATAGCACTTCAAGACAAGCATCAATTAAGTCTTGCATAAGAGTTAACTCATAAAGCAATAATTCAAAGTAAAGGCATTGAAGCAACACAAAAGAAGATTAAGTTTCAGGTGGTTGCTTTCAACTTGTAACATGTATATCTCATGGATATTGTCAACATAGAGTAATATAATAAGTGCAATAAGCAAGTATGTAGGAATCAATACACAGCTTCACACAAGTGTTTGCTTCTTGAGGTGGAGAGAAATAGGTGAACTGACTCAACATTGAAAGTAAAAGAATGGTCCTCCATAGAGGAAAAGCATCGATTGCTATATTTGTGCTAGAGCTTTGATTTTGAAAACATGAAACAATTTTGTCAACGGTAGTAATAAAGCATATGTATCATGTAAATTATATCTTATAAGTTGCAAGCCTCATGCATAGTATACTAATAGTGCCCGCACCTTGTCCTAATTAGCTTGGACTACCGGATCATCACAATGCACATGTTTTTACCAAGTGTCACAAAGGGGTACCTCTATGCCGCTCGTACAAAGGTCTAAGGAGAAAGCTCGCATTGGATTTCTCGCTATTGATTATTCTTCAACTTAGACATCCATACCGGGACAACATAGACAACAGATAATGGACTCCTCTTTTATGCATAAGCATGTAACAACAATTAATAATTTTCTCATTTGAGATTGAGGATATTTGTCCAAAACTGAAACTTCCACCATGGATCATGGCTTTAGTTAGCGGCCCAATGTTCTTCTCTAACAATATGCATGCTTAACCATAAGGTGGTAGATCTCTCTTACTTCGGACAAGACGGACATGCATAGCAACTCACATGAAATTCAACAATGAATAGTTGATGGCGTCCCCAGTGAACATGGTTATCGCACAACAAGCAACTTAATAAGAGATAAAGTGCATAATTACATATTCAATACCACAATAGTTTTTAAGCTATTTGTCCCATGAGCTATATATTGCAAAGGTGAATGATGGAATTTTAAAGGTAGCACTCAAGCAATTTACTTTGGAATGGCGGAAAATACCATGTAGTAGGTAGGTATGGTGGACACAAATGGCATAGTGGTTGGCTCAAGTATTTTGGATGCACGAGAAGTATTCCCTCTCGATACAAGGTTTAGGCTAGCAAGGCTTATTTGAAACAAACACAAGGATGAACCGGTGCAGCAAAACTCACATAAAAGACATATTGAAAACATTATAAGACTCTACACCGTCTTCCTTGTTGTTCAAACTCAATACTAGAAATTATCTAGACCTTAGAGAAACCAAATATGCAAACCAAATTTTAGCATGCTCTATGTATTTCTTCATTAATAGGTGCAAAGCATATGATGCAAGAGCTTAATCATGAGCACAACAATTGCCAAGTATCACATTACCCAAGACATTTATAGCAATTACTACATGTATCATTTTCCAATTCCAACCATATAACAATTTAACGAAGGAGAAACTTCGCCATGAATACTATGAGTAGAAACCAAGGACATACTTGTCCATATGCTACAGCGGAGCGTGTCTCTCTCCCATAAAGTGAATGCTAGGATCCATTTTATTCAAACAAAACAAAAAACAAAAACAAACCGACGCTCCAAGCAAAGCACATAAGATGTGATGGAATAAAAATATAGTTTCGGGGAGGAACCTGATAATGTTGTCGATGAAGAAGGGGATGCCTTGGGCATCCCCAAGCTTAGACGCTTGAGTCTTCTTAGAATATGCAGGGGTGAACCACCGGGGCATCCCCAAGCTTAGAGCTTTCACTCTCCTTGATCATGTTGCATCATACTCCTCTCTTGATCCTTGAAAACTTCCTCCACACCAAACTCGAAACAACTCATTAGAGGGTTAGTGCACAATAAAAATTAACATATTCAGAGGTGACACAATCATTCTTAACACTTCTGGACATTGCATAATGCTACTTGGACATTAGTGGATCAAAGAAATTCATCCATCATAGCAAAAGAGGCAATGCGAAATAAAAGGCAGAATCTGTCAAAACAGAACAGTTCGTATTGACGAATTTTAAAATGGCACCAGACTTGCTCAAATGAAAACGCTCAAATTGAATGAAAGTTGCATACATATCTGAGGATCATGCACGTAAATTGGCTTAATTTTCTGAGCTACCTACAGGGAGGTAGACCCAGATTCGTGACAGCAAAGAAATCTGGAACTGTGCAGTAATCCAAATCTAGTACTTACTTTTCTATCAACGGCTTTACTTGGCACAACAAAACACAAAACTAAGATAAGGAGAGGTTGCTACAGTAGTAAACAACTTCCAAGACACAAAATAAAAACAAAGTACTGTAGGTAAAAACATGGGTTGTCTCCCATAAGCGCTTTTCTTTAACGCCTTTCGACTAGGCGCGAAAGTGTGTATCAAGTATTATCGGAGAGTGGTGTATCGTTATTATGAGCTCCCCCATCCGCGAGTGGTACTAAGGGCTTTGTCAATTTTAGGCCTATAATAATACTTCTTTGGTTTAGGCACTTTAGAGACATACATAAACTTTTGCTCCTTACCCACATAAGCTTTCTCCTTATATTTAAGAGAAGAAAATGTTGAACCCAAGGTTCCCATAGCCTTTTCAAGTTCATCAATCCTATTGATTTGATCATCATGGACAACACAAGTTCCTAGGACACTAATTATTTCATCAATTCCTCCTAAGGATTTATCAAGTTCATCAGTTTTATCAAGCAACATTTCCAATTCAGCTTCAATACTTGGAAAATTTTTCTCTATGGTTTCCAATTTTTTCATAACATCTTCAAGAGAGATTTCAGTTTTAACTTTATCAACAGGGGGTATTCCAAATAAACTCTCAATAATGCAACTAGCTTCTAATGCAGGAGTACTTAGGAAGTCACCTTTTGCGAGACTATCAAGAACATATCTATTCCAGCTAGAGATACCAACATAAAAATTCCTGAGTAAAATAATGGTGGAGTGTTTCTTAGTGCATCTATTATGGCATCACTAATTCTATACCAAGCATCTCTCAAACATTCTCCCCCTCGTTGCTTAAACGTACGAACTTCAACTTCAGGATTACTCATATTAGTAGTAGTAAATAAAGCAAACTAGATAAAGTAAATGCAAGTAACTAATTTTTTTGTGTTTTTGATATAGTAAACAAGATAGCAAATAAAGTAAAACTAGCAACTAATTTTTTTGTATTTTGATTTAGTGCAGCAAACAAAGTAGTAAATAAAACTAAGCAAGACAAAAACAAAGTAAAGAGATTGAGAAGTGGAGACTCCCTTGCAGCGTGTCTTGATCTCCCCGGCAACGGCGCCGAAATCTAGCTTGATGGCGTGTAACTCACACGTTCGTTGGGAACCCCAAGAGGAAGGTATGATGCGCACAGCGGCAACTTTTCCCTCGAGAAAGAAACCAAGGTTTATCGAACCGGGAGGAGCCAAGAAGCACGTTGAAGGTTGATGGCGGCGGGATGTAGTGCGGCGCAACACCGGGGATTCCGGCGCCAACGTGGAACCTGCACAACACAACCAAAGTACTTTGCCCCAACGAAACAGTGAGGTTGTCAATCTCACCGGCTTGCTTGTAACAAAGGATTAACCGTATTGTGTGGAAGATGATTGTTTGCGAGAAAACGAGTAGAACAAGTATTGCGGTAGATTGTATTTCAGTAAAGAGAATTGGACCGGGGTCCACAGTTCACTAGAGGTGTCTCTCCCATAAGATAAACACCATGTTGGGTGAACAAATTACAGTTGGGAAATTGACAAATAAAGAGAGCATGACCATGCACATACATATCATGATGAGTATAGTGAGATTTAATTGGGCATTACGACAAAGTACATAGACCGCCATCCAACTGCATCTATGCCTAAAAAGTCCACCTTCGAGGTTATCATCCGAACCCCTCCGGTATTAAGTTGCAAAGCAACGAGACAATTGCATTAAGTATGGTGCGTAATGTAATCAACAACTACATCCTTAGACATAGCATCAATGTTTTATCCCTAGTGGCAACGAGCACAACACAACCTTAGAACTTTCGTCACTTGTCCCGGTGTCAATGCGAGCATGAACCCACTATCGAGCATAAATACTCCCTCTTGGAGTTACAAGCATCTACTTGGCCGAGAGCATCTACTAGTAACGGAGAGCATGCAAGATCATAAACAACACATAGATATAACTTTGATAATCAACATAACAAGTATTCTCTATTCATCGGATCCCAACAAACGCAACATATAGAATTACGGATAGATGATCTTGATCATGTTAGGCAGCTCACAAGATCCGACAATGATAGCACAATGGGGAGAAGACAACCATCTAGCTACTGCTATGGACCCATAGTCCAGGGGTAGACTACTCACACATCACACCGGAGGTGACCATGGCGGCGTAGAGTCCTCCGGGAGATGATTCCCCTCTCCGGCGAGGTGCCGGAGGCGATCTCCGGATCCCCGAGATGGGATCGGTGTTGGCGGCATCTCCGGAAGGTTTTCCGTATCGTGGCTCTCGGTGCGGGGGTTTCGTCACGGAGGCTTTAAGTAGGCGGAAGGGCAAGTCGGGAGGGGGCACGGGGGCCCCACACCATAGGCCGGCGCGGCCAAGGGGGCTGCGCCGCCCTAGGGTTTGGGCACCCCGTGGCCCCACTTCGTTTCGTCTTCGGACTTCCGGAAGCTTCGTGGCAAAATAGGCCCTCGGGCGTTGATTTCGTCCAATTCCGAGAATATTTCCTTACTAGGATTTACGAAACCAAAAACAGCAGAAAACAACAAGCGGCACTTCGGCATCTTGTTAATAGGTTAGTTCCAGAAAATGCACAAATATGACATAAAGTGTGCATAAAACATGTAGATAACATCAATAATGTGGCATGGAACATAAGAAATTATCGATACGTCGGAGACGTATCAGCAGGTGAATAGAAATCCTCCATGGATGACAGAAGAAGGAGGTATGTATCCTACTGGGGATACATACGAGTCATTGTCCAGTTACTTTGGCATGACAGATCTTTGTCTCGGCACTTCGTCCGATTCAGAATACATACCTACTGGAAGGACCTTCGTTCCGGACGGGGTTCGGAAGATGAGTCGCTGTATCGGATGGACCCCAGGAATGTACGTGGAGGCGAGTTATGATGATGAGGAGTAGAGCTCCAAAGAAGAATAAAGTAGTATAGGTGGTATTGTAATAGAACGTATTTTTAAATTCCGTTGGCTTGGGCTTGAAGCCAAATAAGTGGTTATATATATACCACATGTAATATATGTGTGTATGTTATGTGATATACGATGTATATACATAATAAATGTTTGTTTTGGATTTGCTTCTTGATTTCATTGTTTGACTAGTTCTGGGCAATGAGTTGAGCTCGAGAAAACATTTGCATGGTGTAATTATGAGTAATCGCTCTTTGTTACAGGACTAGGGGGAACATGGCGTTAGTGGAAACTGAAGAGGCTCGGAGAGAGCGTGAGGCGAAAGAAAAAGAGGAGGCAGATGCAGCAGCTAGAGCAGAAAATGCACCACCACCACCACACCCAATGATGCATCCAGATTTCCAACAGTACATGAGAGCAATGGAAGAAGATAGGAGGAGGTACCAGGAAAGTCAAAAAAAGAAAATGCAAGATTTCTTTACCCAAGTCATCACCGATAGGGGTAATGAAGGCAAGGGAATAACTTTATCAGACTTTCAAAATGCAAGACCATTACCTTTTGCATCAGCTCCAGAACCAATGGATGCAGAAGACTGGCTCATGGATACGGAACGGAAGTTGAAGACCGTTGAATGCAACGATGAGGAGAAGATTCGGTATGCTACTTACCTGTTGTCAGGACCAGCAGCATCATGGTGTGAGAATCTAGTGGCAGTACACCCTCCAGAAAAGGTGTTCACCTGGGAGGAATTCAAGAAGAAGTTCCGGGATGCTCATGTTCCGGAAAGCGTGGTGGAATTGAAGAAGAGAGAATTTGATGAACTACATCAGAACACTGCACCCATTATACAGTATGTTCGAGATTTCAACAGGCTGTCAAGGTATGCACCTGAGGAAGTTGACACTGAAGAGAAAAGAAAGAAGCGATTCATGAAAGGTATGAATCCATACATGAAGATGCAACTGAGGTTGGCACGGACTGCTGAATTCCAGGAACTGATTGACTCGGCAATCACTTTCGAGGATGACTACAGGCAGGTCCAAGAGGATAGGAGGAAGAGGGCTCGTATCGAGCCAAGGAAGTACCCAGTCAGTAAACCAACACCTGACCGGAGTTTCAAACCTCGATTCCGACCTACTGGTAATCAATACAACCGGGAGGTCAGAATCAGAACCCAAAGAACCAGATCATCTGTCATAATTGTGGACAGAGAGGTCATGTGCAGAAGGATTGTCAGAAGCCCAGGATCATATGTTATGGTTGTGGGAAAGAGGGACAAATCAAGCCAGAGTGTCCAAACAAGGCGTCGAGTGGACAAAGCTCAGGAGGACGAGGTGGAAGTGGCAACAACAACAACAACAACAACCGCAACTACAACAAGAACAACAAGAGGGGCAAGCCTTATGGAAAGCTGAATTGCACAACTTTGGAGCAAGCGGGAGAGTCGGATCAAGCAGTCTTAGGTACGCTCAGCATTCTTACTCATCCTGGCAAAGTTTTATTTGATACTAGAGCAACCACATCGTTTCTTGCACGGGAATTTGTGGAAAAATGCGGGCTTAGATGTTCTAAGTTAGAAACCCCTATAACTGTCCTATCTGTGGGGGGAACGATTTTAGTAACCCATGTGAAAGAAGCACAGGTTATAACCATATGTGACTGTGTGTATTTCGCGGATCTATTCATCATTCCTATGAAGGATATATCAGTCATTCTAGGGATGGACTGGTTGACGGAAAATGGAGCAGTGATCAATTGTGGAGATAAAACAGTATCCCTTCGCAATTCTATTGGAAGTCAAATAGTGTTTCAAGGAGACAAATACACCCAGTTGGAGATAGGATTGGAGCTCAACAGTCTGAAGGAGGTGAGGATTGAAGATATCCCTGTAGTAAATGAGTTTCAAGATGTATTTCCCAAGGAACTACCGGGAATGCCACCCGATAGAGAGATTGTCAACACCCGGATTTTTAAGTCTAGATGCCTATTATGTCATTCATCGCAATCCCAGGAATATTGTTGTCGCGAGGCATAATAGTCGAATATCATAGTCATCATTCATTACAAACCATATTGTCTTACAAATTCAGATCACATGATCCATATTACACAAATAGTTGATCTACTGATCAACGAACAAACACAATTTCATAGCGGAAGCGTAAATAGAAATGGACTCTCTAGTCCACAGGCCAACGCTTGACGTCGGAAGACTCCTAGTTGTCGTAGGCATCCTGCTGGTCATCTCCTTGGTAGTTCTGTCCATCTTCATACTCTGGCCATTTGAATAGCCAGGGACACAGCCGTGAGTACTTCAAGTACTCACAAACTAATACTAGTGTAAGTGCGAACAATTCTAGTAAGGGGGTACTAAGCTCTAGTTTAATTTGCATCAAGCCAATTTTAGTTCACAAGTATTTGAGAGAAGACTTATTCAAGTGCTAACTAACTCAAGGGGGGAACATTAGTGTCATTCCCACAACTCAGTTGTGATTCAAAAACAAGTCACTGTTCACCATTCAGTTCACCAACATTTTCAAAAATCTGACACCGGAAACTGTATGGCCTTTCCAACCGTCCGTCACCGTGGACACGGCTATTCGAATAGGTTTACACTCTGCAGAGGTTGCACACTTGTGCCACAACATTTGATTTCATCCGTCGGGATAACCCCGAATCATCGTAACACGATGACGCGGATCATCAACCATAACCTTTCACTTACAAACCCTAGTATAGGCACCTCTCCCCATGAGCTTGGCCTCCCAGTGGAGACCAACTGTCAACCTGGGAACTGCACAGGGCTTGGCCGTACAATTCACACTACTAGGAAAAGGCCTAGCCGTAAGATGGGTGTTAGTGGCGCACCAGGAGGGCAGTGCGCCACTACTACTTAGCAGTGGCGCACCGAAAAGTGGTGGGCCACTATAAAAAATGTAGTAGTGGCGCACCTCTCCTGTGGTGCGCCACCACTAAGTTTGACCATGGGTTTGACCCAGCCTTATACATAGCAATGGCGCACCGTGCAGAGGTGCGCCACAGCTATTTTTGTAGCAGTGGCGCACCTCTACATGGTGCGCCATTGCTATGTAAAGGGGGGATGGACATGTTTGGGCATCACTTAGTAGTGGCGCACCCCCCCCCCCCGTGGATCGCCTTTTCGAGTTTTGAAAAAATAAAGGAAATAGATAGAAAATTCAAAAAATAAAATCCTTTGAACTGCCCATGTATTATGTAATCTAGCTTTCATCAAAATTTGAAAAAATGAATTTCGATATATTATGCAAAATGGCGTCATCTTTCGGTAAAACGTGTTTTCTGGTTGCATACGACCTCCGATGAAAAACTTTTTTATATCAAAATCGATCTACGCGAAATTTCCTATTCGAATTCAACGGCCTACGGCCGTTTGGAGAAAAAATGGATTCGTCAAATTCAAAATAGAAACAGGACTTTTTTCAGGTTTTAGATTTTGGGCAAAAAATAGAAAAAAATTAGCGGTGGCGCACCGTGCAGAGGTGCGCCACTACTAAGCTTCCCGCCCACGAATTTCAAAATGGGATTCAAAATGGGAGGAGCTGGCCACTTACCCCTCCTTCCTCCTCCCTCCTCCTCCACACATTCTCCTGCTCTCATTCTCCTCTCCTCCTCCTGCTCTCCTCCTCTCCTCTCCTCCTCCCTTTCATCCTTTTCTTCTACTTCTCCTTTCACTCCGGCGACCTCCTCCACTATGTCGACCTCCGGTGACCTTACTTTCCGGCGAGCTCCTCCACTATGGTGACCTCCGGTGACCTTACTCTCCGACGACCCTCCGACGACCCTCCGGCGACCCTCTGGCCTCCATTACCTCTGGCCTTCGTCCTCTTGTTCATCCTCTCCTACATCCTCCATCTCCTCACCTCTCTTCACCTCTCCTCACCTCTCCTACCTCCCTCATCCATCCTCACCGGCGGCTAGGCTAAGAAAAATGAGAATGAACATTGCACAAATAATTCTAGCAACAAGAACGAGAAAAAATAACGAGCCAAAAAAATTCGAAACAAAATGTGCCAGATCCCGATCCAGATCCAGATCTAGAAATTTCAAATTTTAGTAGTGGTGCACCTTGTTTCTGTCCAGTGGCGCACCTCAGACATTTAGGAGTGGCGCACCATGAAGCTAGTAGTGGCGCACTACCTGGTGCGCCATCGCTAAGCCAAATAGCAACGGCGCACCACTAGTGCGCCACTACTAAAAGTTAGCAGTGGCGTGATAGCAGTGGCGCACCACTAGTGCGCCACTGATGGGTATAAGTGGTGCGCCACTGATTGCCCTTTTCCTAGTAGTGTCACCTCAATTCACATCATTTCTCAACAACGGAGGCAGCCTCGGCATAACCCCTATGATGCTTGTTCAGAGGGAACCCATACTAAGATGTATAAATTTCCAGTTAAGCCCTACCCATAATCAGGTATTGTGGGGGTACTCAAAAATTGGAAAGGTATCGCATCCAAACCAATATCAGTTTTGATCAAAAATTACCATCTTCTCCAAGTCATATTCACCTTCAAAATCTTTCAATGGGATGACTCACCATTCCAAGGTTTCAAATTCAATTCAAACTCCCACGTTCCCATCTAAAGTAGTCAATTTTATTTGTTAGCACTAGCAACTAGTCTTGAGGAGTGCTACTTAACTCATAAGCTTCTTAGGCTAAGTTTGATACTCTTGTTCTACTCTATACTTAGACCAAAGTTAACTATAAAAGTAGGCTTTAAATAAACCAAGTACAAACTTGCAATGTAAAAACTTGGGATGGGAATATTAAACATAAGGTAAAGTGGAGTGGTGCCTTGCTCATGAGAGCTTTGCACTCGCAAGAATATTAGCTTGCCTTGGTAGTGGTCAAAGTTCTCCTCCTCCTCCTCTTGGTAGAATCCTTCCTCTTCCTGGTATTCTCCGGTGCTAGCGTCTAGATTCGAATACTAGGTATAATCACTCAACAAGGTTCAAGAGCTATACTAAGCACAACATGACTTCACACAAACTATTCTAATCACACATATAACACAATTAGGTGCATTGGTTTTCTTTCTTGAGGAAAAATAATTTCCTCTCATTACATATGTAAATGATAGTTTCCATTTAGTTCTTGAGGAAAATAATTTCCTCTCATTAAATCTTCTTAAGATTTAACTTCCTCAAACAATCATACATGAAATCATGTTGACCTAAGTCAACCATTCATCCTCATCATTTGGGAAAATGATTTAAATGAGGTAGAATACCTCATACTATTTAACAATGCTAATTATGATTTAATATCACCAAATATTTCATGTGAGAGTATTTTGACCAGGGTCCAAACTTCATATGAAAGTACTTGGGACAGGATTTAAATGAAGTAAAACACCTCATATGATTTGCATATTAGTTTTGGACCATATCACTTAACTAAACTAGCCATATAGTCCTTTATTTGAACTAGGCCATGATCACTCAAAGTGACCACACCATATTTTTGCAGAAACAATTAGTGTAAGTGAAATGTGAGCTATGAGAGTTGAAATCAACTTAATATCATTTTTGGTTGATTTTTAATAATTGTTTGAAGTTTGAAAAGCTTCTGACTTGTTATTTTTGTCATATTAATTCTACAAAAGATTTTGGTGTGGCACCAGTGTGGTTCGATAGAGCCTTTCATAAGCTTTCCAACAATATAAAATTTGTTAAATTTGGCTAAGCCAAACAGATTCTATTGAATTTCAAAGTCAGGACCAGTATTGAATTTAAATGGATTTGGAAATTTCGAATTTGAATAAAAGGGCCGGCGGGAAACTGAATTGGGCCGAAATGGTTTAAATCAGAGAAAACCAGCCCAGCAACGCATCCAGTGCGAGTGGGCCGTCTGACGTGGTGGGGGCCACCCGTCAGCGTCTCTTAAACGCGCGAAACGGTACGCGAGCTGTGGGACGTTGGATTAGATGGTGATCGTGCGGCGCACGATCATCGTCTTCTCCGGCGAGAACCCGAGGCTCTGGCGGCGAACCTAGGGGGTCGGAGGGAGTACCAGGGCTTCGGCGGTCGGCGGCGAGGTCCACGGCGAGGTTGTCGATGATGCTGAGGCGGCTGGTAGCAGTGGCGGAGCTTGGGGAGGCGTGAATCGACGGCGATGATCTCAGGGCTTCCGTGGCTCCGAGCTTGCAATTCTGGCGGCTCCGGCGATGATTGGTCTGGCTAACGGTGTTAGGAGAAGCGGTGGAGAGAGGGGAGTGAAATGGTGTGCTTGGTTGAGTCCAGGGAACGCTCTATTTATAGAATCGCGGGGGTGCTGCGGGGCCGTGATGAAGTCGACATCGACGCGGATGCTCCGGCGAGCTAGCGAGCTAGAGGATGGCGGGGAACTGTGCTATGTGTCCAGGCGGTCCGATAGGCGGTGCTAGCTAGCCCAGGCGGTGCCTAACCTGGTCGGGTTGCTTCCATGTCTGGCGCGCCCGAGGCGGGGTTTCGTCTCTGTCCCCGGCGGCGGTGGGCACGGGTCGGTGTCACGAGGTTGTCTGGCGGCATCGCGGTGGCACGGTGATGCTCAACCTGCAGAGAGGGGGGCCAGGGGATGCGCGAGGTGGCGAGGCGACTCGTGGCCAGGGCGTGTCCGTGGCGTGCGCGCACGACGGCGTCGGCATGGCTTGGCCGTTCTGGGCGCGTGTTTTCCGGCGAGCTTCGGCGTCCTCTCCGGCCTGGGCTTGCATAGGCTGAAGTAGGGAGGTGAGGTGGAGCTAAATGGCACGGTGGCCAGGGCTGGTGAGGAAGGGAGAGAGGGGTGGCTCGACATGGTGGATCATGGCCATGTCCATGCATGCTAGGGCTTCTCCCTAGGGTTCCTATGCTTGGAAGAGAGAGAGAGGGGACCAGGGGACCATGTAGGGTCAAGTGGGGCAGGTAGGGTTGGGCCAAACACTATTTAGAATAGTGTTTGAGATTTGATACAATTTGCAAATTCAAATTTTTGCCAAATTTGGTCTATGCAAGGTGTTTCCAAAATTTGAAAATGGTTGGTTTGGATGAGATGTAATTGACCAGAGACAAAAACAAGTGGTGGTGGAATTTTAAAAATAAATGAAATGCAAAATTGCAAAAGGTGAGATTGTTAACAATGTTAAAATGTCCCAACTTTGCATGAGCATAGATTTTGATCCAAGATGATTTTGGTATGGTGGTCTTTACCAAAGTGGTTCACCTTGATGTGCTCTTGGATGAGGTGCAAAGAATTGGGAAAGTTTAGTTTGAAAAACTTGAAATCCAGGGGCTCAAAGTAGTGACCAGAATATAAATGGCAGATTTGACCATTATTTTATGTGACCACAATTTGAGTTTGGATTTGATTTGATTTGTGTTTCTTTGATTCCAAAAGTTGTAATAAGTGTTTAGTAACATAATACAACTAATGGTGAAGGTCAATTTGGTCTAGGGTAAAGATTTTCAAAAATGGCCTAAACCATATGGGAGGGTTTTAGGGTTTTTCTTATTTGATTTCTTTCTTCTTTTTATTTTATTTGGTTTGTGATCTTCACTTGATCACTTTAGGGTTTTAGGGTTTATCTCATAAGCAAACTAACAATCATCATGGCATATCACACAAAATGCACAAATCCTATGCATAGCTCTATATGCAAAAAAAAGTTTTTGTTGGTTCTGAAATTTGGATCTCTGGAATTCTTCTTCTTCCTTTTATTGAAATTTGGGATGTTACAAACCCTTCCCCCTTACAAAAGATCTCGTCCCGAGATCTAAAAGAAAATTAGGTACTAAAGAGATCTGGGTACACCTTCTTCATATAGTCTTCGCGTTCCCAAGTGGCTTCCTCTTCGGTATGGTTGCTCCATTGTATCTTCAGGAACTTGATGCTTCGGGTGCGGGTGGTTTGGTAAGCTTCCTCCAGTATGCGAATCGGCACTTCGTGGTACGTCAAATCGTTGTTGATGTCCACCGATCTGTGATCAATGTTCTTGAACACTTCGGTCTTCTCGGGGACTTCTAGACACTTTCGGAGGAGTGAGATGTGAAACACGTCGTGCACAGCCGACATTTCTTTCGGTAGCTCCAGTTGATAAGATACTTCGCCTCGGCGACTCAGAACTTGGAAGGGTCCGACATATCGGGGTGCGAGCTTTCCTTTCAGCTGGAATCTCTGCATTCCTTTCAGGGGGGATACTTTGAGATAGACAAAATCTCCGATCTCGAAGGTTATCTCTCGGCGTCTTTTGTCGGCGTAGCTCTTCTGTCTTGATTGCGCCGTCTTGAGGTACTCGCGGATCTTGTGTACTTTCTCTTCGGCTTCACGAAGAACATCTAGTCCAAAGACTTGGCTTTCCCCGACTTCCGACCAATTCAGAGGGGTACGGCATTTCTTTCCGTACAAGGCTTCAAAGGGGGCCATCTGTAGGCTGCCTTGGTAGCTGTTATTGTAAGAGAATTCTGCGTAAGGCAGACAGTCTTCCCACTTGGATCCATATTCCAGTACACATGCTCTCAGCATGTCCTCCAGTATCTGGTTGACTCTTTCAGTCTGTCCATCGGTTTGCGGATGGTAGGCGGTGCTGAAATTCAGCCGGGTTCCTAGTCCTTCGTGCACTTTCTGCTGGAATCTTGAGGTGAATTGTGATCCTCTATCTGACACTATCGACTTCGGGGTTCCGTGCAGGGTGACTATTCGGGAGATATACAATTCAGCTAACTTTGGGCCTTGGTATGTGGTCTTGACGGGGATGAAATGGGCTACCTTGGTCAGTCTATCGACCACTACCCATATTGAATCATTTCCTTTGCTGGATTTGGGCAAACCGGTGATAAAGTCCATTCCTACCGAGTCCCAATTCCATTCTGGAATCTGCAGTGGCTGTAGCAGTCCTGCGGGTCGCTGATGTTCCACCTTGACTCTCTGACAGATATCACACTTGGCGATGTAGCTTCCAATTTCTCTCTTCATTCCATGCCACCAAAATTGTTCCTTCAAATCCTGATACATCTTGGTTCCTCCTGGATGAATGGAGTAGAGGGTTTCGTGGGCTTCCTTCAGGATGACTTGCTTCAGTTCAGAATTTGCTGGCACACATAGGCGTCCTTTGTACCAAAGAACTCCGGCTTCATCTACGGTGAATCCTGGTGCTTTCCCTGCAGCTATTTGGCTCTTGATTTCGTCGATGCTAGCATTTTCTTTCTGGGCTTCTTTGATCTGGCTAATCAGGGTAGGCTGAAGCTCTATGCTGGCTAGGAATCCTTCACTAACTAGCTCCAGTCTAGACTGCTCAAATTCTTGATACAAGCTAGGTTGTTCTTCTGCTATCATGGAGTTTAACTGACACGGCAGTCTACTAAGGGCATCCGCTACCACATTGGCCTTGCCGGAGTGATAGTGAATTTCCATATCATAATCCTTGATTAACTCTATCCATCTCCTTTGCCTCATATTCAGCTCCTTCTGGGTGAAAATGTACTTCAGGCTCTTGTGATCCGAATAGATCTCGCATCGATTACCCATGAGGTAATGACGCCAAACTTTCAAGGCTAAGACTACGGCTGCAAGCTCTAAGTCATGGGTTGGGTAATTCTGCTCATGCTGCTTCAGTTGCCTTGACAGGTATGATATCACTTTGCCTTCTTGCATAAGTACACATCGAAGACCAATCTTGGCGGCGTCGCAATAGACGTCAAAGGGCTTGGTGATGTCCGGCATGATCAGGATTGGGGCTGAGGTCAGTCTACTCTTGAGTTGTTGGAAACTCTCTTCGCATTTGTCAGTCCATTCGAACTTCTTGTCCTTCTTCAACAGTTGAGTCATTGGTCGAGCGATGCTCGAAAAGCCTTCGACAAATCTGCGGTAATATCCGGCTAATCCAAGAAAAGCGCGGACCTCGGTTTGGGTGGTTGGGGCTTGCCATTCTGTAACAGTTTTGATCTTGGCGGGATCTACGGCAATTCCTCCTACAGACAAGATATGTCCCAGGAATCCTACTTCCTTCAACCAAAACTCACATTTGCTGAACTTGGCATACAACTGGTGGTGTCTAAGGGTTTCTAGGACTGTCTCCAAATGTTGCTCATGTTCTTCTTCGGATTTGGAGTAGATAAGGATGTCGTCGATGAAGACAACGACAAACTTGTCCAAAAAGTTCATGAAGATCTTATTCATGAGGTTCATGAAATAAGCGGGGGCATTGGTTAATCCAAATGACATGACATTGTACTCATACAATCCATATCTGGTGGTAAAGGCAGTCTTTGGGATATCGGTGGCACGAATCTTCAGCTGATGATAACCAGTCCTAAGATCTATCTTAGAGAACACTTTGGCACCGGTCAACTGATCGAACAGGTCTTCTATCTTGGGTAGGGGGTACTTGTTTTTGACGGTGACATCGTTAAGCTTACGGTAATCCGTACATAAACGAGTGGCACCATCCTTCTTGTCCACAAACAAAACAGGTGATCTCCAGGGTGATGCACTAGGTCGAATCAATCCTTTGGCTAACATGTCATCCAGTTGCTTCTTCAGTTCTACTAACTCTGCAGGGTTCATGCTATAGGCTCTCTGGGCTATAGGTCCGGTTCCAGGGATTAACTCGATGATAAACTCAATATCCCGGTCTGGGGGCATACCGGGTAGATCAGCAGGAAACACATCAGGGTATCGACAGACAACCCTGATCCGATCCAAAGTTGGCTGGGCTATACTCTGGTTGCAGGTAAACTTTCTGGGCAGCCTTTCCGATACATGCTCTACTAATATTCCGGTGCTACTAGTCATGGTGAGGGCTTTCTTGGCACAGTCTAACAATCCATGGTGTTTTGACATCCAGTCCATTCCTAGTACGACTTCCAGACCTTTGGTTCCTAGAACAATCAGATTGGCATAAAAGTCTACTTCATGAATTCTGATGGGTACATTTTTGCAAAATTATCTAGCTTTGGTGGTTGATCCGGGAATTTGAACTATCATAACATGCTTCAAACTGATAGGTTGGATTTTACTTGTGGATGCAAAGTCTTCAGTGACAAAAGAATGCGATGCTCCTGAATCAAACAACACTCTGGCAGGTACGGAGTTGACAGAAAACATACCCAGTACAACATCTGGGGCTTCCTGGGCTTCTTCGGCGTTTATGTGGAAGAGACGGCCGTTGCGGTTATTGGGGTTGTTGGGGGCGAACTTCTTGCCGGTAGAGACGCGGCGTTGCTGCTGAGCAGGTGCTGTGGTGTTGGCGGCATTCTTGGCTAACCTCTTGGGGCACTCGTTGGAGTAGTGTCCCACCACACCACACTCATAACAAGTAATGGTGGCCTTGTCCTTGGTTGCGACGGGGATGGCGTTGCTCCCAGTCCTTGGAGCGGTGTTGGAGTTGTTGTTGTTGTTGTTGTTGGGGGCTCGGGGCGGAGCGCGGTTAAAGTTGTTGTTGTTGTGGTAGTTGCTGTTGTTGTGGTGGCCTCCTGGCCTGGAGTTTCCTCCACTCCGGTTTTGATAACCCGGGCGTGAAGTCTGCACCTGGGGCTTGTTGTTGTTCCTCGGGGTGAAACCTCCGCTTGAGCTGGGGCGATACTTCGGGGCATTGCTGGGCCCACTCTGGTGCATCATGCGGCGTTTACGGTTCTCGTTGGCTTGGTTCAACTTGCCTTCCATCTGGATGGCGGAATCCACTAAGGCTTCAAGGTCGGCGAAGGGGATGTTGACGAGGACAGTCTACATCTCAGCATGCAGTCCGTTCAGGAATCTCTCCTGCCTCTTCTCGGTGATGTCGGTTTCGTCGGGGGCGTACCTTGACAGTGTAAGGAACCTGTCGCGGTATTCTACCACCGTCATCCGTCTTTGCTTGAGTTCGCGGAACTCGTCCCTCATCTTCTTGATAAGACCAGGGGGCACGTGGTACTTGCTAAACTTGAGCTTGAAGTCTTCCCAAGTCATTACTTGACCTGCGTTCATGGCACGGGTGCTAGTCCACCAAGCTCGGGCTGGCCCGGCAAGGTAGTGGGTTGCGAACAAGACCTTCTCGGCGGCTTCCACTCCGGCTACTTCCAAGTTGTTCTCCATAGTCTGGAGCCAGTCGTCGGCGTCGAGGGGTTCTTCGGTCTTGCTAAATACCGGAGGGTTGGTGTTCTGGAAGTTCTTGAGCTTTGATCCGGGGTGATCATGGTTTCCATGGCCTTGGTTGGCAAGGTTTTGCAGTGCTGTGATGTTGGCTTGGCGTTCAGCTCTGTCAGTCTCCCTGTCGGCCATCAGGGTCTGCAGCAGTTGCATCATGGCATCGTTGTTGTTGCGATTGGGAGGGGCCATCTGAACATAGAGAAGATCATGAGATAAGAGGGAATTTTCTATGGTTTATTTTGAGGAAGTTCACAAATTTAAAACTTGAAATCTTTTGATGACAAACACAAACATTCATTCATTCATTCAACATCACACCTTACATCTTACAAACTAACACTTCCCATGGTTTTAAGAACCATTCTCTCATGCTACGATACAACGGGCGGGATACAACTCACACCTACATAAGTGATCAAGTGCAACTACTCCTCATCATCAACATCGATCGGGACGAAGTCGTCGGGTCCTGCCTCCAGGAACTCATAGTCCTCCTCCTCGGTGAACTCGTCCTCCTCAAAGTCGTCGTCGTCGCTCAGGAAGGCTCCTCCTCCCTGAAGGTCTATACCTCCCTCATCTTCCTCCATCTCTCTCAGCTGGTCCTCTTGGGCCATGACTGTGGCCTCCAAGGATGCTATCCTGGCGCGAAGGCGCACAATAGTGGCGTCCTTCTTAGCACGCTGCTGGCGGAGTGTCTTGCGGTCGTGGGCAAGTAGCCTGATCGCCTCACCCTGCTCGGTGAGGTGAGCGTGGGTCTGGTTGGCGTACGCGCGGGAGGCGTCCAGATCCTTCTGAGTCTGGTACAGCATGAAGTCGAGGTACTCTGCCTGGTGCCTCATCTCAGGGTGCGGCTGCAGCTCCCTGGGCACTCACATGGCATCATGCCTCACGAGATGCGCGAAGCGAGACGCGAGTATGCGCACCACGTTCTGTCCACATAGACGCGCAAGTGCCTCCTGAAGGGCACGTGCGAGTCCGTCGAGCCAGTTGCTCTCGCGGAAGGAGAAGAGGATCCTCTCCGAGGTGGGAGGCTCCATCTTGCCCCTCAAGTCAGCGGTGATGATCCACTGCAACTCTCCTCCGGCCTGGTCGTTCACCTCGATTCCGTGGAACTCGGGGTGAGGGCGTCCAAGGAAGTCCGAGAGGGCATTGAGGTCGTGCTCGAAGATCAAGCTTCCTCCATTCCCAAGCTGGTAGAACTTGGTGTTGAGGGGTTCATTTGGCTCCATCTGAAAGAAAAATGGATAAGTAAGTTAGGGAGTGAACAAGTGTGGCAAAATTTTAAGTGGCTTTAATAAGAAAGAACATGATTCATCAATTTTTTTTGAAAAGATCTCAAAGACAAGAGTGTGAATAAATTTTCATAAATATCCTCTTCATTTGATTTCAAAGTTAAGTTTTCTTGAACGTCCATTCTAACTAGGGTCTTCTAAGGTCAAACAATGGCTCTGATACCAACTTGTCAACACCCGGATTTTTAAGTCCAGATGCCTATTATGTCATTCATCGCAATCCCAGGAATATTGTTGTTGCGAGGCATAATAGTCGAATATCATAGTAATCATTCATTACAAACCATATTGTCTTACAAATTCAGATCACATGATCCATATTACACAAATAGTTGATCTACTGATCAACGAACAAACACAAGTTCATAGCAGAAGCGTAAATAGAAATGGACTCTCTAGTCCACAGGCCAACGCTTGACGTCGGAAGACTCCTAGTTGTCGTAGGCATCCTGCTGGTCATCTCCTTGGTAGTTCTGTCCATCTTCATACTCTGGCCATTTGAATAGCCAGGGACACAGCCTTGAGTACTTTAAGTACTCGCAAACTAATACTAGTGTAAGTGCGAACAATTCTAGTAAGGGGGTACTAAGCTCTAGTTTAATTTGCATCAAGCCAATTTTAGTTCACAAGTATTTGAGAGAAGACTTATTCAAGTGCTAACTAACTCAAGGGGGAACATTAGTGTCATTCCCACAACTCAGTTGTGATTCAAAAACAAGTCACCGTTCACCATTCACTTCACCAATATTTTCAAAAATCTGACACCGGAAACTATATGGCCTTTCCAACCGTCCGTCACCGTGGACACGGCTATTCGAATAGGTTTACACTCTGCAGAGGTTGCACACTTGTGCCACAACATTTGATTTCATCCGTCGGGATAACCCCGAATCATCGTAACACAGTACGCGGATCATCAACCATAACCTTTCACTTACAAACCCTAGTATAGGCACCTCTCCCCATGAGCTTGGCCTCCCAGTGGAGACCAACTGTCAACCTGGGAACTGCACAGGGCTTGGCCGTACAATTCACCTCAATGCACATCATTTCTCAACAACGGAGGCAGCCTCGGCATAACCCCTATGATGCTTGTTCAGAGGGAACCCATACTAAGATGTATAAATTTCCAGTTAAGCCCTACCCATAATCAGGTATTGTGGGGGTACTCAAAAATTGGAAAGGTATCGCATCCAAACCAATATCAGTTTTGATCAAAAATTACCATCTTCTCCAAGTCATATTCACCTTCAAAATCTTTCAATGGGATGACTCACCATTCCAAGGTTTCAAATTCAATTCAAACTCCCACGTTCCCATCTAAAGTAGTCAATTTTATTTGTTAGCACTAGCAACTAGTCTTGAGGAGTGCTACTTAACTCATAAGCTTCTTAGGCTAAGTTTGATACTCTTGTTCTACTCTATACTTAGACCAAAGTTAACTATAAAAGTAGGCTTTAAATAAACCAAGTACAAACTTGCAATGTAAAAAACTTGGGATGGGAATATTAAACATAAGGTAAAGTGGAGTGGTGCCTTGCTCATGAGAGCTTTGCACTCGCAAGAATATTAGCTTGCCTTGGTAGTGTCAAAGTTCTCCTCCTCCTCCTCTTGGTAGAATCCTTCCTCTTCCTGGTATTCTCTGGTGCTAGCGTCTAGATTCGAATATTAGGTATAATCACTCAACAAGGTTCAAGAGCTATACTAAGCACAACATGACTTCACACAAACTATTCTAATCACACATATAACACAATTAGGTGCATTGGTTTTCTTTCTTGAGGAAAAATAATTTCCTCTCATTACATATGTAAATGATAGTTTCCATTTAGTTCTTGAGGAAAATAATTTCCTCTCATTAAATCTTCTTAAGATTTAACTTCCTCAAACAATCATACATGAAATCATGTTGACCTAATTCAACCATTCATCCTCATCATTTGGGAAAATGATTTAAATGAGGTAGAATACCTCATACTATTTAACAATGCTAATTATGATTTAATATCACCAAATATTTCATGTGAGAGTATTTTGACCAGGGTCCAAACTTCATATGAAAGTACTTGGGACAGGATTTAAATGAAGTAAAACACCTCATATGATTTGCATATTAGTTTTGGACCATATCACTTAACTAAACTAGCCATATAGTCCTTTATTTGAACAAGGCCATGATCACTCAAAGTGACCACACCATACTTTTGCAGAAACAATTAGTGTAAGTGAAATGTGAGCTATGAGAGTTGAAATCAACTTAATATCATTTTTGGTTGATTTTTAATAATTGTTTGAAGTTTGAAAAGCTTCTGATTTGTTAGTTTTGTCATATTAATTCTACAAAAGATTTTGGTGTGGCACCAGTGTGGTTGGATAGAGCCTTTCATAAGCTTTCCAACAATATAAAATTTGTTAAATTTGGCTAAGCCAAACAGATTCTATTGAATTTCAAAGTCAGGACCAGTATTGAATTTAAATGGATTTGGAAATTTCGAATTTGAATAAAAGGGCCGGCGGGAAACTGAATTGGGCCGAAACGGTTTAAATCAGAGAAAACCAGCCCAGCAACGCATCCAGTGCGAGTGGGCCGTCTGACGTGGTGGGGCCCACCCGTCAGCGTCTCTTAAACGCGCGAAACGGTACGCGAGCTGTGGGACGTTGGATTAGATGGTGATCGTGCGGCACACGATCATCGTCTTCTCCGGCGAGAACCCGAGGCTCTGGCGGCGAACCTAGGGGGTCGGAGGGAGTACCAGGGCTCCGGCGATCGGCGGCGAGGTCCACGGCGAGGTTGTCGACGATGCTGAGGCGGCTGGTAGCAGTGGCGGAGCTTGGGGAGGCGTGAATCGACGGCGATGATCTCAGGGCTTCCGCGGCTCCGAGCTTGCAATTCCGGTGGCTCCGGCGACGATTGGTCTGGCTAACGGTGTGAGGAGAAGCGGTGGAGAGAGGGGAGTGAGATGGTGTGCTTGGTTGAGTCCAGGGAACGCTCTATTTATAGAATCGCGGGGGTGCTGCGGGGCCGTGATGAAGTCGACATCGACGCGGATGCTCCGGCGAGCTAGCGAGCTAGAGGATGGTGGGGAACTGTGCTGCGTGTCCAGGCGGTCCGATAGGCGGTGCTAGCTAGCCCAGGCGGTGCCTAACCTGGTCGGGTTGCTTCCATGTCTGGAGGCGGGGTTTCGTCTCCGTCCCCGGCGGCGGCGGGCACGGGTCGGTGTCGCGAGGTTGTCTGGCGGCGTTGCGGTGGCACGGTGATGCTCAACCTGCAGAGAGGGGGGCCAGGGGATGCGCGAGGTGGTGAGGCGACTCGTGGCCAGGGCGTGTCCGTGGCGTGCGCGCACAACGGCGTCGGCATGGCTTGGACGTTCTGGGCGCGCGTTTTCCGGCGAGCTTCGGCGTCCTCTCCGGCCAGTGCTTGCATAGGCTGAAGTAGGGAGGTGAGGTGGAGCTAAATGGCACGGTGGCCAGGGCTGGTGAGGAAGGGAGAGAGGGGTGGCTCGACATGGTGGATCATGGCTGGCATGGCCATGTCCATGCATGCTAGGGCTTCTCCCTAGGGTTCCTATGCTTGGAAGAGAGAGAGAGGGGACCAGGGGACCATGTAGGGTCAAGTGGGGCAGGTAGGGTTGGGCCAAACACTATTTAGAATAGTGTTTGAGATTTGATACAATTTGCAAATTCAAATTTTTGCCAAATTTGGTCTATGCAAGGTGTTTCCAAAATTTGAAAATGGTTGGTTTGGATGAGATGTAATTGACCAGAGACAAACACAAGTGGTGGTGGAATTTTAAAAATAAATGAAATGCAAAATTGCAAAAGGTGAGATTGTTAACAATGTTAAAATGTCCCAACTTTGCATGAGCATAGATTTTGATCCAAGATGATTTTGGTATGGTGGTCTTTACCAAAGTGGTTCACCTTGATGTGCTCTTGGATGAGGTGCAAAGAATTGGGAAAGTTTAGTTTGAAAAACTTGAAATCCAGGGGCTCAAAGTAGTGACCGAATATAAATGGCAGATTTGACCATTATTTTATGTGACCACAATTTGAGTTTGGATTTGATTTGATTTGTGTTTCTTTGATTCCAAAAGTTGTAATAAGTGTTTAGTAACATAATACAACTAATGGTGAAGGTCAATTTGGTCTAGGGTAAAGATTTTCAAAAATGGCCTAAACCATATGGGAGGGTTTTAGGTTTTTCTTATTTGATTTCTTTCTTCTTTTTATTTTATTTGGTTTGTGATCTTCACTTGATCACTTTATGGTTTTAGGGTTTATCTCATAAGCAAACTAACAATCATCATGGCATATCACACAAAATGCACAAATCCTATGCATAGCTCTATATGCAAAAAAAAGTTTTTGTTGGTTCTGAAATTTGGATCTCTGGAATTCTTCTTCTTCCTTTTATTGAAATTTGGGATGTTACAGAGATAGAGTTTACAATCGATCTAATTCCAGGCACAGCACCAATAGCTCAACCACCATATAAGATGGGACCAAAGGAGTTAGTGGAACTGAAAGCTCAGATAGATGAACTGGAACAGAAGGGATTTATCCAAGAAAGTGTGTCACCATGGGGTACACCAGTTATTTTTGTGGATAAAAGAGATGGAGGTAAGAGGATGTGTGGAGATTACAGGAATCTTAACAATGTAACAATCAAGAACAAGTACCCTTTACCTAGGATACAAGACCTTTTTGATCAAGTTCAAGGAGCCGGAGTCTTCTCGAAGATAGATTTAAGGTCAGGATACCATCAAATCAAGATCAAGAAGGAAGATGTACCAAAAACAGCGTTTGTATCAAGGTATGGACACCATGAATACTTGGTTGTACCATTTGGACTAACAAATGCACCAGCTATTTTCATGAATTTGATGAACAAGATATTCATGAAGTATTTGGACAAGTTCGTGATAGTGTTCATAGATGATATTCTAATCTATTCCAAAGATAAAGAAGAACATGCCAAGCATTTGAAGATAGTTTTGCAAATTTTGAGAGAACATCAGCTATATGCAAAGTTCAGTAAGTGCAAATTTTGGTTAGATAGTGTTGAATTTCTTGGACATGCCATAACCAAAGAAGGAATAGCAGTAAATCCAAGCAAGGTTCAGTCAGTATTGGAGTGGAAGTCACCCAAAAATGCTAAGGAGATACGAGGATTTCTTGGTATGGCAGGCTATTATCGGAGGTTCATTGAAGGATTTTCGAAGATTGCAGGACCAATGACCAAGTTACTCAAGAAAAACACCCCATTTGTGTGGACTGATGAATGTGAAGCAAGTTTTCAAACACTCAAGGAGAAGTTAACCACAGCACCGGTGTTAGCAGTTCCTGAACCTGGAAAGGATTACACGGTGTATTGTGATGCTTCAAAGAATGGACTTGGATGTGTTCTAATGCAAGATCGGAAAGTAATAGCTTATGGATCAAGACAATTAAAACCACATGAACATAACTACCCAGTACATGATCTAGAGTTAGCGGCAGTTGTTTATGCTCTGAAGAGTTGGAGACAATTTCTGTATGGATCCAAATATGAGTTATACACAGATCATAAGAGTTTGAAATATTTCTTCACTCAGAAGGAATTAAACATGAGACAGAAGAGATGGTTAGAGTTGATTAAGGATTATGAACTTACAATCAACTATACACCAGGCAAGGCCAATGTAGTAGCAGATGCCTTAAGTAGAAAGAGTACCGAAAATCAACCTACGGAATGGGAAATTCCAAAAGAACTTCTGAAAGAGCTAGAGGAAGCCCAGATTTTATTTATTCAAGGTGATACAGTGGGAAGTATAGCAACCATGAGGATCATGGATGAGATGTATTCAGACTTAAAGTATGAGATCATTCGAAAGCAGGCGGATGATTCATTCATCCAAGAAGAAATCAAAGGGATTGGAGAAGGTAAAACATCGGAATTCAATCTCGGAGAGTTTGATTCTCTATACTTTCAGAAAAGAATGTGTGTACCGGATGATCCAGAAGTGAAGTCAATCATATTAAAGGAAGCACATGAAACCCCTTATTCAATACATCCGGGAAGTACTAAAATGTATATGGATTTGAAGGAAATGTTCTGGTGGAACAACATGAAAAGAGAGATAGCTCAATATGTCTCAGAATGCCATACATGTCAGCGAGTGAAAGCAGAACATCAGAGTCCTGCTGGATTACTTAAACCACTAGAGATACCAGAGTGGAAATGGGATGAAATCGGAATGGATTTTGTTACTGGTCTACCAATGACTAGTAAAAGGAAGGATATGATATGGGTAATAGTGGATAGACTTACCAAGAGTGCTCATTTCATAGCCGTAAATCAAAAGGATACTTCGGAAAAGCTTGTGGATATATATGTCAAGGAAATAGTTAGTAAGCATGGAGTACCAAAGAAGATAGTCTCAGATCGAGGTTCAATTTTCACATCAGCATTTTGGAAACAACTCCAAGAAGCTTTGGGATCCAAGTTGGATTTCAGTACAGCATATCATCCACAAACTGGAGGACAAACCGAAAGAACCAATCAGATACTTGAGGACATGCTTAGAGCTTGTGCTTTAGATTTTGGAGGCTCATGGGAGGACCATCTACCATTAGCGGAATTCTCATACAATAATAGCTATCAGAGCAGCATCCAGATGGCACCGTATGAAGCATTATACGGGAGAAAGTGTAGATCTCCAATCTGTTGGTTTGAAACCGGAGAGAACAAGGAGTTACACCGGACTACATCAAGGAGAGACAAGGAGTCATCGAGGTGATCCGGGATAGACTCAAAATAGCTCAAAGTCGACAAAAGAGTTATGCCGACCAGAAGAGAAGGGTTTGGGAACCAAAAGTAGGAGACTTGGTATATTTGAAAGTTAGCCCAATGAAAGGACTCAAGAGATTCGGAGTAAAAGGAAAGTTAAGTCCTCGATACATCGGACCATTCAAAATACTCAGCCAGAATCGAGGAACAGCTTTTGAGTTGGAATTACCCGCGCAACTAAGTCTGATTCACAATGTATTTCATGTATCACAACTCAGAAAGTGTTTAAAGGCACCAGACGATCCCATTACACATGAAGAAATAGAGTTACAATCGGACTCGACTTATGTGGAAAAGCTCGAAAAGATTTTGGAGGTTCAATGGAAGAAGTTAAGGAATAGGGCAATCAAATACCGCAAGATTCAATGGCAACATCACCCCGAACGAGAAGCAACATGGGAGACGGAAGCGGAGCTCGGGAAGTCTTACCCCGAGCTATTCGAGTACCAATCTTAACTTCGGGACGAAGTTTCTGTTAAGGGGGAGAGGCTGTAATAACTCAGAACATAGGATCAACGAAGGGTAGATTTAGAAATGGGATGTGCATTTCATCGCAAAACGGGGGAAATTTTCGTGCCTTATTGCAACTAAACCTAAGAGGGATCGAAGTTCTATCTCGAATTGCTATTAGGGTTTGGCAAGTCGAGGTGTGAATTTTGACATGACTTCTTTTGTATCTTGTTGATTTTGGATTTCAATTTCATTTGACAAGTAATATATAATTACAAACTTAAGAATAAGCAATGAATAAAAGTAAATATGGAAATTGAATTCATAATTTAAAAACAACTCATTAATTCAAATGACTATGGAATTTCAAATTGAAATTTAAATACAACACATAAGCTCATAGAGAAACATTGAGCTTTATTGATATATAAACACACATACATGGTCTTTACAATATTCTTATTACAAGAATTTAATGAATATTAAACAGAAATAAAAAGAAGAGTACAACATTCGATCCTAAACTAAGATCCTAGACTAAGAACTTGTAAGAAATGCTTCCATGGCCATATTCATCTTCAAAACCTGAAAAATAAAGCAACAATACTAGCCGGAGGGTTAGTGAATCACATATATTCAGCTTTGGACAGTAACCAAGTGTCATTGACACTTGTGTCCGTCCAAAGACTTGGACAAGTACAAGGATAAGAGCAACGAGCGAGACCAAAACCGAGCACACCGGGGCTCAAGTTTCACCACGAAGCACATGTAGGTGTCAGTGCAAGCAACAGCACAACACACATAGATGAGTCACTAGACAGGCCAGGGTAAGGTGTCAAGGCCAGAGGAGAACCACAGCAGTAATAAATAGGATAGAAACCCTAGAAAGGATGCACAGTCGACCAGAGCATCATTCAGCAAGCAACAACCAAGAACATCCAGTGTTCTTCACTGTTCTTGCTCAAGAACATCACAAACCATCACAGAACCAATCAATCACCAGAAATCATGGTGACTTAAGGAGGAGACCATCCAGAAGTCTGCATCAACAAAACATTTCTTTCTAGGAGCTGGAACAAGGTATACCTAGTTCTCGGAGTGGATCCAAGTGGATCCAATCCATTATTCATGCATGACATATGTCATGGGCTTGAGCGAGATGCTCAAGGGGTCATCATCACTTGGTTTTCACCAAAGATCACCGGCGAAACAGAAACCCACTAAAACTAAAATCATCCAGATACAGATCTTGTGCACATAAGCTAGAGTACATGCACAGATAGCACCAGTAGATAGATTACTAGGAATAGCAGGTACTAAGAACTATCCAGTGAGATCTTAAGCAAGTAACCATCGAGAAAACCCAGATTTCTTCACGAGCAAGCATATTGGCATTCATAGTAAATATGATCCCCAAATATGCAAGCAAAGATGAGTAGCCAATAGATCTAGTCAATTGTATGATGCAACCAGATGCAGTAGACAAGTACTGAGGTCACAAATCATCAAATCATGCAAGCAAAGCCATACAGGCAGTTGACATCATCACCACACAGGTTCAGTCAAGAATTTGTATTCCAAGATGCTCTTGGAATTCATTTAAGGCAACAGCTTAGGCATTGAATCATAACCAGATATGGTTCATCAAGGATAACTGACAGAAATGAAAACCTGGTAACAGCATGACATGCACAGGAGGATTGCTGAAGCATATGATTCAGTAATACCTATCTGAATGCCAAGGCTATTGACCAAACAATAAATCATCACTATCCAGTAATGGATTCAGATTCCATTTACTTATTAATTAATCATGAAAAATCAAATCATGCTAAGTAAGTCATTTGATTCACACTGCATAAGCAGTTCATACATAAGTATTTCATTCAAGCATGGATATACAGCAAATCATGCTTGAATAGGATAATAGCATCACTGTGAGGCAACAATAGCAGCACAAGTTATACCAAATGAGAATTAAATTCTCAGATAGCATTACGAGGTAACAATTGGTAACCAGCAAGTCTGGAGTGTCTAGCCCAAGGCTAGAACATAGCCAAGCAATCTATACACAGCAACCATGCATATCTGATGATCCCAGGGATCAATTGGATCATGTGCATGGTATTGAGCACATTACTAGCAGCATAGGTGTCAAGGACACAACACAGCATGACTGTAAGCATCACCAACAAGCACAGGCATAGCTATACACCTAGACAAGCAAGGATAGGATGCCGATAAGCATAAGCGAGCACCATAATCATGTACGAGCATGGCATAGCAAGGCATGGCATGATAGAAGCAGATAAGAGAGCAACAATGGCCATGAATCGCAAGCAGTATACACTTGGCCAGTAACCAGAACTTGGTGGATTGGCAGGGCGTGCAGAGGAGAGGCATAGGATGCGTAGGCAACAACAGCAAGGTCCTGTATGATCATGGGATCATCAGGAAGCTTGAGCAACAGAGGAGGAAGAAGCACAGAAGCATGGGGGCGCACAGACATGGTGTTGAGAAGGAGGAGTAGTAGGAGAGCTTACCAGCGCCTGGAAGCAGAAGCCACGGCATGGCGAGGCAGTGCCCGCGCGGCTGTAGCAGCTGCAAGTCCAGGGAAGGTGCCGGCGTTACGCCGACGAGCACACGCACAACACAGCACCAGGGGAACGACGGCACCGGCGCTACTAGCACAGCACCCGCGCCAGGTCGGTCCCAGAGCAGCGCTAGCATCGATGGCGAGGTTCACGGCTCACCGGTGATCGCCAATCGTCGGAGGCGATTCTCCGCGAGATCCAGAAGGGTGGCGATCTGACAGAGGAGGAAGAGATCGGCGAAACCGTGCGGGTAGATCGATAGATCTCCACACGGCGGTTCAGATGGTGCCGATGGCGGCGTCAGGGGTGCCCGCAGATGGCCGGAGCGGGGCGGCGGCCATGGCGGCGACGCCATCGCCTCGCAATCGCCTGCGGGTTAGGGTTAGGTCACGAGAGAGAGCGAGAGAGAGAAGTGGGTGGGCCGAGGGGGTCGGTCTCCACCAAAAGGGGGGGTTTGGCTCGGCCAAATGGGCCGACCCAAACGGGCCCAGTTATGTAATTTAGTTGGGCCAGGGTTATTTTGGTAATTTCACCATTTAAATAACTCTGAATTTAACAAAATTCCAAACAAATTATTTGAACCTCTAAAAACCTAGAAAAATAAGATTTATGAATCATAAATTATTCTTAACATGAATAAAATAAGAAATAGAATTCAGAAAACAAATTCAAAATTTGGAACTTTCTGAATTTAAAATTAAAACTTGGAATTTTAAATTATTATCTCCTTGTATTTAAAAATCAAGGAAAAATCTCAAATGAGTTTAAATATTTGTTTTCAAATATTTCAAAATGAAATTCTATTATTCCAAGTCATTTCTTTTGAAGAAAGATATTTTCCAAAGGAAAATACCCTATTCTTCTTATTCTAAAAATATAGAGAAACCTCTATTATTTCAAATTATTTTGAAATAAATAATTTTCACAAAAGTAAAGTTGTATTACTATGAACAATTCTTTCTTTATGAAATGAAAGTGTTTTTACAATTAAAAGCAAATGGAAATTACTGCCAAAGGCACAAACCCTAATTCAACCCTAAATTTTAATAAATAAATGGGGTAAGGGACTCAACATAAAATAATACATTCATGACTGCATTATTTGGATTTTTATAACATTGTCCTTACTCGGACAATGATGCTTCTTTACGGAACCCGAGGTCCGGGTTCCATCCATCGCATTGAACCGCATTATCTCGCAGATCCACGTGCAAGTTCACCCTTGCTCATATCAACTTGAGTATTTTCTATCAATTTACTGCAAAGCTATATACTTACCATTCCTGCATTGCAAATGAAATGTTTTTTTTCCAATTATGAATGTGACTATGTGGCTGGCAATGGAACCATGGTTGTGTTGATATGGTGGAGATTCCATTGCATGGGTTTTATTAACCTAGGAGTAATTACCAATGCCGTCCAGTGATTCTAGCGCCGTACATATCGCGTTGACCATAAGATCTATAATGGCTCTAGGGAAGCCAGCTGTATCTTTTCCCTCCTGTACGCCAACGGACTTGATAGGGCTTGGCGGGGTGTTGGGAGAACACTGCCGTAGGTTGGGAAATCCTTTAAAATCCCCATCCGTGTGGATGAGAGGCTCTACCGTCTATGAAGGATTGTCCATAGTACACCGGGGGTAAAGCCGTATGTACGGGAGATGTCTACCGGGGGTGTACGGATGGACAAAAGGGTGGGTTTGCAGGGTCGCGGAAAAGGCGGTGTGGGCTTGGATCTTCTTTCCTGGCCTCACACCAAAGGAAGTGTGAACGGGGGCAAGTCCCTGCGGATGGCGAAAAGGATGAGATCTCTTATGGGAAAAGTAACGCACCTCTGCGAGTGTATCAAATTGTGGTCTGTCACTCCTTGTTCCGGGAAGGGAACTGCGAACGCGGCGAGAAAGGAACTCCATGAAGTTCGGTCAACTCCGTGAAGATTGACGGGCATAGTTTTCAGAATAAAATCAACCTTTTGAAGAAATGTTTTCGAAACATGCATGGACCTGAGATTTCCTGATCAACGGTCGTAGCTAGTGCATCAAACACCTTTTACTCTTTTAAACTTGCTGAGTACATCTGTACTCACTTTCTTTCGACACCCTTGCTAGGCTGTGATACGGAAGTGGAGGCTATCGCCGATGGAGCACCGGAAGGGGATTACGAGCTGGTCTACGAGGAACCTGATCTGAACGGAGGAGTTGAAGGAGTAGACTATGGGATAGTCTACGGACCTGACGAGAATGAGGCGGAGTAGTAGTGATATACCCTAGTATCATAGAGCCGAGCAGCGTAGAATTTACCTAAATAAGTTGCTGAGCTCTCTTTCATCTATATGTGCGTTGTAATAGTACTTAAGTAATATCTTAGGGTGTTCTCATCAGACCTGTGAGAATACCAACTTGTTAAGACAATGTCTGTAATAATGTTTGGAGTGTTATGACCTGCAATGTTTCTGTTGTACCACCCTGAGGGATATGATAATTGTGAAGACGTCCCTTCACAAAGATCATATCAACGACTTGTATACTACAACATGCAGTGGTATGCTGGGTCACCGCAGTATCCAATAAGACGATATGGCCACATCACCGCTTACACAATATTGAATCTTAAATTCGTTGATACTACTCTCTCTAGGTCAGTTTAACCGGCACACACGCAGATTAAGACATAGTTTGACTACTTATTTAATCGACAAAATATAAATTATATGTCGACAAAATCTATACCATTAGATTCGTATTTATAATTTTCAATGATATAATTTATGTGACATATATTTCATACTTTATTGATTAAAATAATGGTGAAAGCATTTTTTTTAAACTGCTTTTGTGTGTGTTATACCTATACCTGGGCATGGTCAGCCCGGCCCAGACAGCTTGACTCGACCCGGCCTGAAAATCCCGGGCCTGGCTGGACCAAGTTTACACGCCGAGCCTGGCTCGGGCCGGAATATTGAGCCCGATGGGTGGGCTGGGCTTTGGACCAAAAATGCGATTTTAGGCGTAGTCAGGCTGGGTCGAGCTTCTCGGGCTTTGGGCTGGGCTCGGCCCCAATGTTGTAGCCCAACAGTCGGGTCGGCCGGGCTCGGGCCTAGGTTTCCAGCTTTGGGCTTTTTTAGGCCTGGCCCAAGTTTTGCCCAGGTATGGTTAAACCGCGCTCCGGAGGGAAAGTATATACTAGGTGAGCCTGTTACGAGGGGGCGTGTTGAAATATATTGCACGACTCATGTTGTCGTCCGCACACACGCGCGCACTTTTGCTGGACGTTACCATCTAGTATGCATCGCCTTGAGGTCGTGAAAATGTGCATGCCGGCCAAGCGCGCCTGGCAGGTGGCCGGTGCTCTCGTTTCCGTCACGCTCTCTCCACGGTGCACCTGAGACGAAGCTACTTGACCGTATGTGTGAGACGGCTGCACCACGGAGAAGTGGGCCGAGTTACCGGTCCGGAAGCTGCCCGCGACGACGGTCGCGGTCACGGTCACCGCAAGCTGCTATAGCTCCTGCTAGTCCAGTACGTACAGGTCCTGCCGGTGACTCCTCTCCTTACCCGGCCGGCCGGCCGGCGCCGGTGCTTGAAGCAGCTCCGCGCATCTGTCAGTCCGGCGACCCGGCCACGCCACGGGCGCCGGGACAAGACAGCAGTCCAGCCCAGGCACTGTCGCCATGAACGGATCAGGTCGTACCAAATTATGGTGCAGTACGTGGGGTTATCGATAAGCCGTTGCTTTCAGTTGCGCCCAAGTACGCGCGTGTTAGCCTCCGCTTCGTCCACATGTCGCCCCGGCCATCGTCCATCTCCATATCCGTATCTCAACAGCGCCAGCTGATTGGGACATCGCAGATTAACCCGGCCATCTATCCATGCATGTCGACAGACGACGAACGCTCCTTCCACCTTCCTGTTTCTTGATCCTGAGCTCGATCGAGTCGGCGCATGTCGTGACTCCGATCGATGACCGGTACGTATCACACGGTTTCGACGCTGTGGAAGGCGATCCATGCATCTCGAGCTGCCGTCAGGTATTACATAGCGTGGTCGGTAGCACAGGGTCATGTTCTGTGGTATCAAGGACAGGTTAGTCGTGCTCTTCTCTTTTTTTAAGTTAAAAGCGATCTAGGACTGGATAAATTAGAGCCGGCGAGATCTTTCTGCACGCGCTAGCGACGCGACCGGTGGATAAGAAAAGCGCACCGGTTTAGTGTAGCTACGCTGCGCACTTAGCTTGATTATATTAGTGCTAACTGCCTGTCAATTATGATCTTCCTTCGTGACATATAGAGATGCTCACGGGAAAGGTATTTTTCTCTCTGGATAGCCTCTCGATCGTCACCGCGCTCCTTGCGACAGGCCCAGATATATGACTTGAACTTTCATTGGAGGTTCATCTAGGACTGTTTTCACATACCGGAAAAAAATGTAAGTACAACCTTTTTTTTTTCTCAAAATGGAGGTAGACCTAGCCTTGCATCAAAATGATACACACAAGCTTATTTATTCATATCATTTAGCAAAACTTTATTAGAGGAAAACAAGGGTGTGACTATTTCTCAGTCGACTGAGAACTAACTTCGTTCTCAGTCAGATGATGTCATCAAAATTCAGTTGCAACTCATTACTAGCATAAATCACGATGCAAATCGAATGGCGTAAGATTTAACTGAGCACATAGTTAGTTCTCAGCTAGCTGAAAACTAGCAAACCCGTAATACAAAGATCAACCTAAAGCTACCTTACTAGTGACATCTCTAGTAACACCTACAAGATTCATGAAGTTGGTGGCCATATCGGGTCTGTACGAGTCCTTGCCTCACACGTACTCACATCATCTAAAAAGCGAGAGGCTTCACCAAGCCGCTTAACAGCGGTCCGTGAATAGAGATAGGTCCAGTAGACCCTCAGCCATGGATAGAGCCATATATGGTCATGGGTATACATCTGTACACCCAAATTGTGTGGCAAACAAAATCCAATGTACATGCATGATAGGTGTATGTATAAATCGCGTTGTAGTTTGAGGATAACAAGTATGATCTTACGATTTGCACTATTAGAAAAATAGCTATACATAGATTTCCTACCCGTGGCGCACCTTGAGGGTGCACCGTTGCTACATAGTGGTGCACATTGGCTCTAGGTGCGCCACGCCTACTTATCGTACCCGTGGCGCATGTGGGAAAGAGGTGTGGAACGCATATTCCGTTCAGGCCTTTTGTCGGGTGTCCAGTCTGCAGCCGGGATAAATGGTCAGGCTACGTCGCCCCGAAACCAGCGGGAGGGCACGGGGCCTTTTGTCCCGGTTCTTTAAGGACCTTTTGTCCCGGCTGGAGGCTTGGGCCGCGACAAAAGGGTCTGCGGCCTTTTGTGGCCTGCTGGCAGCCCTTTTGTCCCGGTTTGAGGCTCAAACCGGGATAAAAGGTCTCGGTCTATATATACAGCCAGCCCCCCTCCCCCATTCTCCCTACATTTTTTTCCTTGGTGGTGGAAGGTAGAGGTTTATGCTAGCTTTTTTTTTCTTCATGTGCACAAGAGGTGTTTGATGAAATGTTTGTGGGAACGATGCCACTTGAGTTCATTTAATAAGATTTCTCCTCTTTTTGTCCTAAAAGGTTAGCAACTATTTTCTCGTCTAGACCGGACAATACTAATTTTAGCATTGTGATTGCGTTTGATATATAATTGTACTTATGGTGCAGATGAGTCATCCATGGATGTACGGTAACCGATGCGATCCTGCTTTCAGAGAGGGCGTGAAATCTTTCCTGCTTGTGGCCGAGGCCAACAAGGGGAAGGAAGGTTTTATTTGTTGTCCATGTCTGAAATGTCGGAATGAGAAGGATTGCTCTTGCTCAAGAGACATTCAGAGCCACCTGCTTCGGTACGGATTCATGTCCGGCTATAATGTTTGGACCAAGCACGGAGAAGAAGGGGTTAAGATGAAAGACGGTGATGAAGAAGATAACGATGACAACTACGGATCTATGTTCCCTAAATACGGTGATACCGCAATGGAAGACAATGAAGAAGATGTTGGAGATATGCCGGAGAGGCAATAATAAAGTAGTTATTGTTATATCTTAGTGTTCATGATAAATGTTTACACCCCATGCTATAATTGTATTAACCGGAAACATTGATACATGTGTGTTGTGTAAACAACCAGAGTCCCTAGTAAGCCTCTTGTTAAACTAGCTTGTTGATTAATAGATGATCATGGTTTCCTGATCATGAACATTGGATGTTGTTAATAACAAGGTTATGTCATTGGGTGAATGATATAATGGACACACACCCATAATAAGCGTAGCATAAGATCAAGTCACTAAGTTCATCTTGCTATAAGCTTTCGATAAATAGTTACCTAGTCCTTCGACCATGAGATCATGTAAATAACTTACACCGGATGGGTACTTTGATTACATCAAACGCCACTGCGTAAATGGGTGGTTATAAAGATGGGATTGAGTATTCGGAAAGTATGAGTTGAGGCATATGGATCAAGAGTGGGATTTGTCCATCCCGATGACGGATAGATATACGATGGGCCCTCTTGGTGGAATGTCGTCTAATTAGCTTGCAAGCATGTGACAAGGTTACAAGAGATGACATATCACGGTACGAGTAAAGAGTACTTGTCGGTAACGAGGTTGAACTAGGTATAGAGATACCGATGATCAAACCTCGGATAAGTAAAATATCGTGCGACAAAGGGAATCGGTATCGTATGTTAATGGTTCAATCGATCACTAAGTTATCGTTGAATGTGTGGGAGCCATTATGGATCTCCAGGTCCCACTATTGGTTATTGATCGGAGAGGGGTCTCGATCATGTCCGCATAGTTCACGAACCGTAGGGTGACACGCTTAAGATTCGATGTTGTATAGTAGATATGGAATATGAGTTGGAGACCGAATATTGTTCGGAGTCTCGGATGGGATCCAAGACATCACGAGGAGGTCCAGAATGGTCCAGAGAATAAGATTCATATAAGGCAAGTTATTTTTTGGGGTTCGGAAAAGTTCGGGAATTTTTCGGCGGAAGACCGAGAAGCTTCTAGAAGGTTCCGAAGGGTCCACCCATGGGCCCACAACCCCAGGAGGGGCCACTTGGGCCGAGGGGATGCTGCCTTGCCCTAATGGGCCAGGCGCACCAGCCCTCAAGGCCTAAGCCGGCCATACCCCTTAGGGTTTAGGGGAAACCCTAATTTTGGTAGGCTTGGGGGAAAGGAAAGTTCCCCCCTCCCCCTTGCGCCGGCCCTAGATGGGTTTGGGCTTGGGGGCCACCCTAGCTGGCCCTCCCCACTATATAATGAGGGGAGGGGTGGCCGGCCAAGGCCCCCACTTGAAACCCTAGCCGCCACCTCTCCTCCCTCCTCTTTCTCTCTGCTCCGGCTTAGGCGAAGCCCTGCAGAGATTCTCCTCCACCACCACCACCACGCCTTCGTGCTGCTGGGATTCCGAGGAGATCTACCACACCTCCGCTGCCCGCTGGAACGGGGAGAGGAAGGACTTCATCGACACCGTACGTGCGACCGAGTACGGAAGTGCTGCCGGATTGCAGCACCGAAACGATCGACTACATCAACCACGAGATCTGATCTCATAAGGCTTTGGATCTTCGAGGGTTAGTCTCTCATCTCTCTCGTTGCTCCGATCTTCATAGATTAGATCTTGGATTTTCCTAGATTGGATCTTGGTTTTGTTCTTGTTGACGGTAGAATTTTTTTGTTTTCTATGCAACGAACCCATCAGTGGTATCAGAGCCGTGTCTATGCATAGATCTGTTGCACGAGTAGAACACAATGGTTTTGTGGGTGTTGATGCTTTTGTTGCTTTTGTTATGTGTATTTTGCATCTTGCGGGATGGTGGGATGAAGCGGCCCGGGCTAACCTTACATGACCGCGTTCATGAGAATTGCTCCACGCTTGACATGCAACTTGTATTGCATAAGTGGTTTTGCGGGTGTCTGTCTCTCTCACCATAGTTAAGATTCAATGTACTATTTCAATGGACAACACTAGTATGAACGTTGTGGTTGATGTTCGTAGGTAGATTGGATCTTACTCGAAAACCCTAAATCACGTAAAATATGCAAACCAAATTAGAGGCGTCTAACTTGTTTTTGCAGGGTTTGGTGATGTGATATGGCCATGATGTGATGATGAATATGTATGAGATGATCATTATTGTGTTATGGCAACTGGCAGGAGCCTAATGGTTGTCTTTATTATTTCATGACCTGCGTGTCAATCACCATGTAATAGCTTTATTCCATTACTATGAGTTAGTAGTTGTAATAGTTGCTATGGATGGTGGACAACCATGAAGCGGCGCCATGGACCTTGGTGCAATGCTGGTGATGATGGAGATCATGCTTGTGTGCTTTGGAGATGGAGATCAAAAGCACAAGAAGAAAGGCCATATCATATCACATATTATGAATTGCATGTGATGTTAATTCTTTATTCATCTTATCTTGCTTAGATCGCGACGGTAGCATTATAAGATGATCCCTCACATTAATATCAAGATAATAAAGTGTTCTCCCCTCGTATGCACCATTGCTAAAGTTCGTCGTTTTGAAGCATCTCGTGATGATCGGATGTGATAGATTCTACGTTCACATACAACGGGTGTAAGCCATGTTGCACATGCGGAAATACTTGGGTTTGCTTGACGAGCCTAGCATGTACAGACATGGTCTTGGAACACAGGAAACCGAAAGGTTTAACACGAGTCATATGGATGATATGATCAACATGTTGATGTTCACCATTGAAGCTACATCATCTCACGTGATGATCGGACTTGGTGTAGTGGATATGGATCGTGTGCCACTAAACAACTATGAGGGATGTTGTATTAAGTGGGAGTTCATTAGTAATTAGATTAAAACATGAACTAATTATCATGAACATAGTCTGAATAGTGTTTTGAATTAAATTTGTAGAATTGGCATCCGTTATCTACCATGCGCTAGTCTAGTAATTGGGATAGAAACACTGTTAAATCTGACAAGTAACTTTACAGACTGGTACCGTATTGTTAAAAAATCAAGAAATGATTAAGTCCTATTGCAAACTTTTGGTAAACCTCACATTGCTGATTCAAAGAGCAATGGTTTCAATTAGTACCTAAAATCATCTTGTCTTCGTGAAACTTGAAGTTCAAATCCGTTTGAAAAGTAAGGAGCTGGAAAGTTTGTTTTCAGAAATAAGCATGGTGTGAGATATATGTGATATCTAAGACCTTATTGCAAGATGATAGAATATAATTTAGTGAGACTACATAAACTCATAAGTTTTATGGGAATGTATGAAGGTTGAAGACGTTGGGCGTCCCGATCCCTCAACTAGTTGGGCACTAACGATATTCGCATATCCATGAAATGGTCGTCCTTAGTATGCACCGTTGCTAAGACTCGTCGTTTCGAAGCATCACGTGATGATCGGGTGTTATAGATTCTACATGTGCATACAATGGGTGCAAGCCAGATTTGCACATGCGAATACTAAGGTTAAACTTTACGAGCCTAGCATGTACAGATATGGTCTCGGAAAGTCGTCATGATTTGATGGATAAAAATTATGAGTGAAATTGTTCATCACATTAAAAAGTTACTAATAGTGAAATCCGGAACACTTGTCATGTGATGATCAACTTCAAAGTAAGAACCTCAAGGTTATTGGTATTTGACCAACAAACCTAGAAGTTATTGATGTTGAAGTGTTTTCTAAAAAATGAGGAAAGCTAAAAGAAAAACTACAAAAGTTTTTGGCAGAAAGAAAGAAAAGACTAGAAAGTCTAGCTCAGGTGTATATAGATGATATACATGTTATGAATGTATTCTTTGTTTGGTCACATAAGGAAATTCTTAGGTATTTGTACCATATTGGTTAGTATGATATGTCATACAACACAACGCAATAAAAGAATATAATGACCTAAGTGACTGACAAGGAATATGGTAGGAATGCACGTCTGGAACAAAATAAAGTGTTATTGTGTTCGTCGTTGGCATTCTACCTAGCCCTTCAGATTTATAATAATAAAAATTATAATTGTTGTTTTGTTCTGGTCAAATGAAAACAATGAGTTGTTCAAATTATGAAAGTATTCCATGTACGATGGATAAGTTATTATAAATCTTTATGGTGAAACACACATGCATAACACTGACGCTAAAATGCCACAAGGCAAATGATGTGAATTCCACTTATTAGTGGAACCGCCATTTAGATCATGTTAGAAAGGAATGCATGAAGGAACTCCATGCAAATGGATTTTTGAAGTCATTCAATTTTTGAATCGATCAGCGCTTGCAAATCTCTTCTAAAGAGAATGACTGAAATACCGTTCATAGGCCAAGAGTTGAACGGGTAACTAGCTTAGTGGAAACATACATGATGATGTATATGGTTCTTAGGCATAGTTGTGTGCGGAAGATTCCTCTAATTCATGAAAACTTCCAACAATGAATTGAGTGTATATATAAAGATATATTTATTCAATAAGGAAGAAGTTTGAAACATTTCTATAGATTCAAATAAGTTTCAGCATGAAGTGGAAATCAACGTAATAGAAAAGTTAAATATCTATGATTGGATCATGGTGGAAATATTTGAATTACGAGTTTTAGCGAACATCTAAAAGAGTTATGAAATTGTTCTACACCTCACGTTTCTCGGAACACCATAGTTTTGATGGAGTAATCGAAAGACGTATCTAAAACCTTGTTGGATTAAAGATGAGATAATAATGCCATTATATTTTGTGGTTTATGCTTTAGAGACTACCGCTTTTACACTAAATAGAGCGTCATCATAATCCGTTGAAATGACACCATACGAGTTATGGCATGGGTATAAACCCTAATAGTCCTTTCTTAAATTTTGGTATGCGTAGCATAAGTAAATGAGTTTACAACCAAAATCGGATGAATGTCTTTGTTGTTGTCCCAAAGAACAAATTGGGAATTCTTTCCACTATAAAATCAAAGACAAAAGTGTTTGTCGATGTTACTTGGTTATTTCCAAGAAATTGTTTCTAGCGAAGTATTTGAGTGGGAGGACAATGGAACTTGATAAGGTTTATGAACCTGAGCATGATGATCAGAGTAGCGTAGCATCGGAAATGGTTCCGGAAGCGGCCACGACGATCATGGCTCCCATGTCTACAAAGTGTTATAGTCATGGAGATCGAAGTACCTATTGAACCTTGTAGGTATGGTTTACTTTGTAATCAAATAAATAATTTGTGGACAAAGGATTGATTTTGAACAATAATAAACCAACTACATACAAAGAAGTTATGATAGGCCCTGACTCCATTAAAATGGCTAAGTGCCGTGAAATCCAAGATAGGTGAATACTTTTTGAAAGTAAATGGATCTATAAAATTGATGGACTTGGATGCAATATCCTTGAAGAAGCTCGACTTGTCGAAAAGTTGTTTACGACAAAGTTCAAAGAGTTGACTACGATAAGATTAGATCTTCCGTAGCGATACTTATAGTCTATGTGGATTATTGTAGTAATCATTACATATTTCTTTTATGAGATATGTTAGTAGGATGGTGATACGTCTCAAACGTATCTATAATTTCTTATGTTCCATGCTAGTTTTATGACAATACTCACATGTTTTATATACACTTTATATCATTTTTATGCATTTTCCGGTACTAACCTATTAACAAGATGCCGAAGCGCCAGCCTCTGTTTTCTGCTGTTTTTGGTTTCGGAAATCCTACACGTAAAATATTCTCGAATTGGACGAAACAAACGCCTGTGGTCTTATTTTTCCACGGAGCTTCCAGAAGACCGAAGAAGATACGAAGTGGGGCCACGAGGGGCCGACACCACAAGGCGGCGCGGCCAAGGTGGGGCCCGCGCCGCCCTATGGTGTGGGGCCCCCGTGCCTCCTCCGACTCTGCCCTTCCGCCTACTTATACTCTCCGTCGCGAAAACCCTAGTACCGAGAGCCACGATACGAGAAAAGTTCCAGAGACGCCGTCACCGCCAATCCCATCTCGGGGGATTCAGGAGATCACCTCCGGCACCCTGCCGGAGAGGGGAATCATCACCGGAGGACTCTACATCATCATGCCCGCCTCCGGATTGATGCGTGAGTAGTTAATCCTTGGACTATGGGTCCATAGCAGTAGCTAGATGGTTGTCTTCTCCTCTTGTGCTATCATGTTTAGATCTTGTGAGCTGCCTATCATGATCAAGATCATCTATTTGTAATGCTACATGTTGTGTTTGGTGGGATCCGATGAATATGGAATACTATGTCAAGTTGATTATTGATCTATCATATATGTGTTGTTTATGATCTTGCATGCTCTCCGTTGCTAGTAGAGGCTCCGGCCAAGTTGATACTTGTAACTCCAAGAGGGAGTATTTATGCTCGATAGTGGGTTCATGCCTCCATTGAATCTCGGGACAGTGACGTGAAAGTTCTAAGGTTGTGGATGTGCTATTGCCACTAGGGATAAAACATCGATGCTTTGTCTAAGGATATTTGTGTTGATTACATTACGCACCATACTTAATGCAATTGTCTCGTTGTTTGCAACTTAATACTGGAAGGGGTGCGGATGCTAACCCGAAGGTGGACATTTTAGGCATAGATGCATGCTGGATAGCGGTCTATGTTCTTTGTCGTAATGCCCTAAGTAAATCTCATATTAGTCATCATGATATGTATGTGCATTGTTATGCCCTCTCTATTTGTCAATTGCCCACCTGTAATTTGTTCACCCAACATGCTATTTATCTTATTGGAGAGACACCACTAGTGAACTGTGGACCCCGGTCCATTCTTTTACATCTGAAATACAACCTACTGCAATCATTGTTCTCTGCTATTCTTTGCAAACAAACATCATTCTCCACACCATACGATTAATCCTTTGTTTTCAGCAAGCCGGTGAGATTGACAACCTCACTGTTAAGTTGGGGCAAAGTATCTTGATTGTGTTGTGCAGGTTCCATGTTGGCGCCGGAATCCCTGGTGTTGCACCGCACTACACTCCTTCACCAACAACCTTCACGTGTTCCTTGACTCCTACTGGTTCGATAAACCTTGGTTTCTTACTGAGGAAAAACTTGCTGCTGTACGCATCACACCTTCCTCTTGGGGTTCCCAACGGACGAGTACTTTACCGTCACAAGGAAGCTACTTTCTGGCGCCGTTGCAATCCCTGTAGCACGCCAGCAGCTCATTTTCTGGTGCCGTTGCCGGGTAGATCAAGACACGTTGCAAGGGGAGTCTCTCACATCCAATCTCTTTACTTTGTTTATTGTCTTGCTTTACTTTACTTTATTTACTATCTTGTTTGCTTTCTTTATATCAAAAACACAAAAAAATTAGTTACTTGTTTTACTTTACTTAATTTAGTTTGCTTTACTTATTTTTATTACAGTTAAAATGAATACTCCTGAGAACACTAAGTTGTGTGATTTCACTAGCACCAATAATAATGATTTCATATGCACACCTATTGCTCCACCTGCTACTACAGCAGAATTTTATGAAATTAAACCTGCTTTACTAAATCTTGTTATGAGAGAGCAATTTTCCGGTGTTAGTATCGATGATGCTCGCTGCCCATCTTAATAATTTTGTTGAACTTTGTGAAATGCAAAAGTATAAGGATGTAGATGGGGACATTATAAAACTGAAATTGTTTCCTTTCTCCTTAAGAGGAAGAGCTAAAGATTGGTTGCTATCTTTGCCTAATAATAGTATTGATTCATGGACTAAATGTAAAGATGCTTTCATTGGAAGATATTATCCTGCTGCTAAAATTATATCTTTGAGAAGTAGCATTATGAATTTTAAGCAATTGGATAATAAACATGTTGCCCAAGCATGGGAAAGAATGAAATCTTTGGTAAAGAATTGCCCTACCCATGGACTAACTACTTGGATGATCATCCAAACCTTTTATGCAGGATTGAATTTTTCTTCAAGGAACCTATTGGATTCAGTCTGTTGGAGGTACTTTTATGTCCATCACTTTGGGTGCTGCAACAAAACTTCTTGATGATATGATGATCAACTACTCTGAATGGCACACTGAAAGGACTCCACAAGGTAAGAAGGTGAATTCTGTTGAAGAAACCTCCTCCTTGAGTGATAAGATCGATGTTATTATGTCTATGCTTGTTAATGGTAGATATAATATTGATCCTAATAATGTTACTTTAGCTTCATTGGTTGCTCAAGAAGAGCATGTTGATGTGAACTTCATTAAAAGTAATAATTTCAACAACAATGCTTATAGGAATAATTTTGGTAACAACTATAGGCCATATCCTTCTAATAATGGTAATGGTTATGGTAATTCTTACAACAATAATAGGAGTGTACCCTCTGGTCTTGAAGCCATGCTTAAAGAATTTATTAGTACACAAACTGCTTTTAACAAATCTGTTGAGGAAAAGCTTGGTAAAATTGATGTTCTTACTTCTAAGGTTGATAGTCTTGCCGCTGATGTTGATCTTTTAAAACTGAAAGTTATGCCTAATGAAACTAAAGATATTAAGTCATTTGCTACAGCAAACGCTATCCAAGTTCAAATTAATGACAATATTAGAATGATGGCTGAATTGCATGCTAGGTGGGAAAGAGAAGAAAAACTAGCTAAAGAGAATAATGTAGCTAAAGTTTGGACTATCACCACCACTAGTAATGTTAATGCTTCACATGTTGCTAAACCTCCTACTATCAATGGTAAAATAATTGGTGTTAGCAATGTTTCTACTCCTAATGCAAAGTGTGCAAAAATGTCTGAAACTGCTAAAACTGCTGAAACTGTTTGTGATAAAACTGCTGAAATTTTTCAGAATATTAGGGACAATGATCCCATTGCTTTAGATCATAATGGTTTAGATTTTGATGATTGTCACATCTCTGAAGTTATAAAGTTCTTGCAAAAACTTGCTAGAAGTCCTAATGCTAGTGCTATAAATTTGGCCTTTACAAAACATATTACAAATGCTCTCATTAAAGCTAGAGAAGAGAAATTAAAACTTGAAACTTCTATTCCTAGGAAGTTAGAAGATGGTTGGGAGCCCATCATTAAGATGAAGGTCAATGATTTTGATTGTAATGCTTTATGTGATCTTGGTGCAAGTATTTCGTTATGCCTAAGAAACTCTATGATATGCTTGACTTGCCACCATTGAAAAACTCGTTATTTGGATGTTAATCTTGTCGATAATTCTATAAAGAAACCTTTGGGGAGGATTGATAATGTTCACATTACGGTTAACAATAACCTTGTTCCCGTTGATTTTGTTGTTTTGAATATTGAATGCAATGCATCTTGTCCTATTATTTTGGGAAGACCCTTTCTTCGAACTGTTGGTGCTATTATTGATATGAAAGAAGGAAATATTAAATATCAATTCCCTCTTAAGAAAGGTATGGAACACTTCCCTAGAAAGAGAATGAAGCTGCCTTTTGATTCTATTATTAGAATAAATTATGATGTTGATGCTTCTTCTCTTGATAATACTTGATTTACACTTTCTGCGCCTAGCTGAAGGGCGTTAAAGAAAAGCGCTTATGGGAGACAGCCCATTATTTTATTTCTGCAATTTTTGTTTTATATTTGAGTCTTGGAAGTTGTTACTACTGTAGCAACCTCTCCTTATCTTTACTTTATTGCATTGTTGTACCAAGTAAAGTCTTTGATAGTAGGGTTGATACTAGATTTGGATTACTGTGCAGAAACAGATTTCTTGCTGTCACGAATTTGAGTAGCCCCTTCTGTAGGTAACTCAGAAAAATCTACCAATTTACGTGAATGATCCTCAGATATGTACGCAACTTTCATTCAATTTGAGCTTCTTCATCTGAGCCTGTTAAGTGCCTCGGAAAAATTCGTCTTTACGGACTATTCTGTTTTGACAGATTCTGCCTTTTATTTCACATTGCCTCTTTTGCTATGTTGGATGGATTTCTTTGTTCCATTAACTTTCAGTAGCTTTGTGCAATGTCCAGAAGTGTTAAGAATGATTATGTCACCTCTGAATATGTGAATTTTTGATTATGCACTAACCCTCTAATGAGATTGTTTTGAGTTTGGTGTGGAGAAAGTTTTCAAGGGTCAAGAGAGGAGGATGATATAATACGATCAAGAAGAGTGAAAAGTCTAAGCTTGGGGATGCCCCCGTGGTTCATCCCTGCATATTTCAAGAAGACTCAAGCATCTAAGCTTGGGGATGCCCAAGGCATCCCCTTCTTCATCAACAACTTATCAGGTCACATCTAGTGAAACTATATTTTTATTTCGTCACATCTTATGTGCTTTACTTGGAGCGTCTGTATGCTTTTATTTTTGTTTTTGTTTGAATAAATTCGTATCCTAGCATTCTTTGTGTGGGAGAGAGACACGCTCCACTGTTGCATATGAACACAGGTGTTCTTAGCTTTACTTTTAATGTTCATGGCGAAGGTTGAAACTGCTTCGTTCATTGCTATTTGGTTGGAAACGTAAAATGCTTCATGTGGTAATTGGTATATTGTCTTGAATAATTTGATACTTGGCAATTGTTGTGCTCAAATAGATCATGTTTAAGCTCTTGCATCATGTACTTTGCACCCATTAATGAAGAACTACCATAGAGCTTGTTGAAATTTGGTTTGCATGATTGATCTCTCTAAAGTCTAGATATTTTCTCGGTTAAGGTGTTTGAACAACAAGGAAGACAAGTGTAGAGTCTTATAATGCTTGCAATATGTTCTTATGTAAGTTTTGTCGTACCGGTTCATACTTGTGTTTGCTTCAAACAACCTTGCTAGCCCAAGCCTTGTACTGAGAGGGAATGCTTCTCGTGCATCCAAAATCCTTGAGCCAAAAACTATGCCATTTGTGTCCACCATACCTACCTACTACATGGTATTTCTCTGCCATTCCAAAGTAAATTGCTTGAGTGCTACCTTTAAAATTCCATTCCTTGTCTTTGCAATATATAGCTCATGGGAAAGTAGCTTAAAAACTATTGTGGTAAAGAATATGTCGTTTATGTATCTTATTTCTTATAAGTTGCTTGTTGAGCGGTAACCATGTTTCTGGGGACGCCATCAACTATTACACCTTTGTTGAATATCATGTGAGTTGCTATGCATGTTCGTCTTGTCCGAAGTAAGGGTGATTTATCATGATCAAATGGTTTGAGTATGCATATTGTTAGAGAAGAACATTGGGCCGCTAACCAAAGCCATGTATCATGGTGGAAGTTTCAATTTGGACATTAATCCTCAATCTCTTATGAGAATATTATCTCGTTGTTGAATGCTTAAGCATTAAAGAGGAGTCCATTATCTCGTTTTCTATGTTGTCCCTAGTATGGATGTCCTCAAGTTGAGATCTATCAAAAACGAGAAATCAAATGCGATCTATCTCCTTGGACCTTTGTACAGAGTGACATAGAGGTACCCCTTTGTGACACTTGGTTGAAACATATGTAATGCAATGAGAATCCATGGAAATCCAAGCTAATTAGGACAAGGTGCGAGCACTATTGGTATTCGATGCATGAGGCTTGCAACTTATAGGATGTCTTATGCATAACACATATGAATTATTACTACCGTTGACAAAATTGTTTCTATGTTTTCAAAATAAAAGCTCTAGCACAAAAATAGTAATCCATGCTTCCCTCTGCAAAGGGCCTTTCTTTTACTTTATGTTGAGTCAGTTTACCTACTTCTTCCCATCTTAGAAGCAAACACTTGTGTCAACTGTGTGCATTGATTCTTACATACTTGCTTATTTGCATTCATCATATTACTTTGTGTTGACAATTATCCATGAGATATACATGTTGAAGTTGAAAGCAACTGCCGAAACTTATATCTTCCTTTGTGTTGCTTCAAAACTTTCTACTAAGAATTTATTGCTTTATGAGTTAACTCCTATGCAAGACTTATTGATGCTTGTCTTGAAAGTACTATTCAAGAAAAGTCTTTGCTATATGATTCAGTTGTTTAGTCATTATCTTTACCATTGCTTTGAATCACTTCATTCATCTCATATGCTTTACAATAGTATTGATCAAGATTATGATAGTAGCATGTCACTTCGTAAATTATCCTTGTTATCGTTTACCTACTCGAGGGCGAGTAGGAACTAAGCTTGGGGATGCTTGATACGTCTCAAACGTATCTATAATTTCTTATGTTCCATGCTAGTTTTATGACAATACTCACATGTTTTATATACACTTTATATCATTTTTATGCATTTTCCGGTACTAACCTATTAACAAGATGCCGAAGCGCCAGCTCTCGTTTTCTCGCTTTTTTTGGTTTCGAAATCCTACACAGGAAATATTCTCGGAATTGGACGAAACAAACGCCCAGGGTCTTATTTTTCCACGGAGCTTCCAGAAGACCGAAGAAGATACGAAGTGGGGCCACGAGGGGCCGACACCACAAGGCGGCGCGGCCAAGGTGGGGCCCGCACCACCCTATGGTGTGGGGCCCCCGTGCCTCCTCCGACTCTGCCCTTCCGCCTACTTATACTCTCCGTCGCGAAAACCCTAGTACCGAGAGCCACGATACGAGAAAAGTTCCAGAGACGCCGTCGCCGCCAATCCCATCTCGGGGGATTCCGAAGAGGGGAATCATCACCGGAGGACTCTACATCATCATGCCCGCCTCCGGATTGATGCGTGAGTAGTTCATCCTTGGACTATGGGTCCATAGCAGTAGCTAGATGGTTGTCTTCTCCTCTTGTGCTATCATGTTTAGATCTTGTGAGCTGCCTATCATGATCAAGATCATCTATTTGTAATGCTACATGTTGTGTTTGGTGGGATCCGATGAATATGGAATACTATGTCAAGTTGATTATTGATCTATCATATATGTGCTGTTTATGATCTTGCATGCTCTCCGTTGCTAGTAGAGGCTCTGGCCAAGTTGATACTTGTAACTCCAAGAGGAAGTATTTATGCTCGATAGTGGGTTCATGCCTCCATTGAATCTGGGACGATGGATGTAAAGTTCTAAGGTTGTGGATGTGTTGTTGCCACTAGGGATAAAACATCGATGCTTTGTCTAAGGATATTTGTGTTGATTACATTACGCACCATACTTAATGCAATTGTCCGTTGTTTGCAACTTAATACTGGAAGGGGTGCGGATGCTAACCCGAAGGTGGACTTTTTAGGCATAGATGCATGCTGGATAGCGGTCTATGTTCTTTGTCGTAATGCCCTAAGTAAATCTCATATTAGTCATCATGATATGTATATGCATTGTTATGCCCTCTCTATTTGTCAATTGCCCACCTGTAATTTGTTCACCCAACATGCTATTTATCTTATTGGAGAGACACCACTAGTGAACTCGTGGACCCCGGTCCATTCTTTTACATCTGAAATACAACCTACCGCAATCATTGTTCTCTCGTCGTTCTTTGCAAACAAACATCATTCTCCACACCATACGATTAATCCTTTGTTTTTAGCAAGCCGGTGAGATTGACAACCTCACTGTTAAGTTGGGGCAAAGTATCTTGATTGTGTTGTGCAGGTTCCATGTTGGCGCTGGAATCCCTGGTGTTGTGCCGCACTACACTCCTTCACCAACAACCTTCACGTGTTCCTTGACTCCTACTGGTTCGATAAACCTTGGTTTCTTACTGAGGGAAAACTTGCTGCTGTACGCATCACACCTTCCTCTTGGGGTTCCCAACGGACGAGTACTTTACCGTCACAAGGAAGCTACTTTCTGGCGCCGTTGCAATCCCTGTAGCACGCCAGCAGATGGCAGAAATACATTCCTTACCAGAAGTGTGTATTAAGGATGTCTACTAGATACAACCAAGAGTTTTGCTGGTCCGTGGAATATTAGATAGGTATACAAACTTCAATTGGATGAAGTGAGTATCACGGAGTTGAAATCTTCACCGAATGAAATAATCAAAGAGTTTTGATTTCATCAGAAACGATGAAGATACTTGCATTTGCAAGAAATTAAGTGGGAGCGCTGAGACATAGTTATAATATTATATGTGGCTGACATATCATTGATTATAAATGATGTAATTATGTACTTGATATGATTGAAAGGTTTCATTGAGAATTAACTTTAATGTAAGGATATGGACTAAAAACATATTTCGCGTCAAGATCTATGAAGATAGATTAAAGCACATAATAAGTTTAAGTCTAAGTACATAGAGTAAATATTGAAGTAGTTCAATATGAAAATGTCAAGAAGGTGTTCTTTTCCATGTGGAGGTTTTAACAAGACTTGAGTGTATTTGACACTCAATGAGTAAAAACACATGAAGTGATTTTAGATCACGAATAATATGTACACAATCAGATGACCTATGCTCTAAAGTGTTACGAGCATATACCAGAATGATTCATGTGATGATCATTGGACAACAGTAAGAATATCCCTGAGTGCTTTAGAAGAACCAAGGATATATATAGTTTTGTATGGGGTAATGACAAACAAATCGTTGTAAGGTGTTGCACCGATATTAGTTTGGTCACATATAAAAATGAATTTCAAATCTCAATTAGGCTAAGTGTTCATTAAAAGGTAGCACAATGCTAGATTTAGATGAGTTCTAAATATTGTGATGGATTCTACAAACGAAGGCAGAGTATGTCATTGTTTTGACAATGACCGAGGGTGTTTGAGTCAAGGAGTTCTTTGAGAACTTGGTGTAGTTCCGGTAGTGTCAGAACTTTGAAGTTATATTGTGTGTGACAATATTAGTGACATATTTCAGACTGCGGGATTAAGGTTCCACCAGAAGACTAAGCATATACGATTAATGCCGACTCATTTGGAAAATGAGTGATGCGTGGAGACGCAAATGAATTGCAAAATACATACGTTTCTGAGCGTGTCAGATTCGTTGACTGAAACCTCTCCCGTGAGCAAAACATGATAAGCATTAGAAGGCCAAGGTGTTATATCTTTACAAATGTAAACTAGATTATTGAATCTAGTGGAAGTGGGAGACTGTTGGAGATATGCCTGAGAGGCAATAATAAAGTAGTTATTGTTATATCTTAGTGTTCATGATAAATGTTTACACCCCATGCTATAATTGTATTAACCGGAAACATTGATACATGTGTGTTGTGTAAACAACCAGAGTCCCTAGTATGCCTCTTGTTAAACTAGCTTGTTGATTAATAGGTGATCATGGTTTCCTGATCATGAACATTGGATGTTGTTAATAACAAGGTTATATCATTGGGTGAATGATATAATGGGCACACACCCATAATAAGCGTAGCATAAGATCAAGTCATTAAGTTCATCTTGCTATAAGCTTTCGATACATAGTTACCTAGTCCTTCGACCATGAGATCATGTAAATCACTTACATCGGATGGGTACTTTGATTACATCAAACGCCACTGCGTAAATGGGTGGTTATAAAGATGGGATTGAGTATTCGGAAAGTATGAGTTGAGGCATATGGATCAAGAGTGGGATTTGTCCATCCCGATGACGGATAAATATACTCTGCGCCCTCTCGGTGGAATGTCGTCTAATTAGCTTGCAAGCATGTGACAAGGTCACAAGAAATGACATATCACGGTACGAGTAAAGAGTACTTGTCGGTAATGAGGTTGAACTAGGTATAGAGATACCGATGATCAAACCTCGGATAAGTAAAATATCGTGCGACAAAGGGAATCGGTATCGTATGTTAATGGTTCAATCGATCACTAAGTTATCGCTGAATGTGTGGGAGCCATTATGGATCTCCAAGTCCCGCTATTGGTTATTGATCGGAGAGGGGTCTCGATCATGTCCGCATAGTTCACGAACCGTAGGGTGACACGCTTAAGGTTCGATGTTGTATAGTAGATATGGAATATGAGTTGTAGACCGAATGTTGTTCGGAGTCTCGGATCGGATCCAGGACATCACGAGGAGGTCCGGAATGGTCCGGAGAATAAGATTCATATAAGGCAAGTTATTTTTTGGGGTTCAGAAAAGTTCAGGAATTTTTCGGTGGAAGACCGGGAAGCTTCTAGAAGGTTCCGGAGGGTCCACCCATGGGCCCATGACCCCAGGAGGGGCCACTTGGGCCGAGGGGATGCTGCCTTGCCCTAATGGGACAGGCACACTAGCCCTCAAGGCCCAAGCCGGCCATACCCCTTTGGGTTTAGGGGAAACCCTAATTTTGGTAGGCTTGGGGGGAAGGAAAGTTCCCCCTCCCCCTTGCGCCGGCCCTAGATGGGTTTGGGTTTGGGGGGGGGGCACCCTAGCCGACCCTCCCCACTATATAAAGAGGGGAGGGGTGGCCAGCCAAGGCCCCCACTTGAAACCCTAGCCGCCACCTCTCCTCCCTCCTCTTTCTCTCTGCTCCGGCTTAGGCGAAGCCCTGCAGAGATTCTCCTCCACCACCACCACCACGCCGTCGTGCTGCTAGGATTCCGAGGAGATCTACCACACCTCCGCTGCCCGCTGGAACGGGGAGAGGAAGGACTTCATCGACACCGTACGTGCGACCGAGTACGGAAGTGTTGCCGGATTGCAGCACCGGAACGATCGACTACATCAACCACGAGATCTGATCTCGTAAGGCTTTGGATCTTCGAGGGTTAGTCTCTCATCTCTCTCGTTGCTTCGATCTTCATAGATTAGATCTTGGCCTTTCCTAGATTGGATCTTGGTTTTGTTCTTGTTCACGGTAGAAATTTTTTGTTTTCTATGCAACGAACCCATCAGAAGAAGGAGGTGAAGAACGGGCACCAGATGAGCCTGGTGATGATGATCTTCATCGGGCCATTTCTGATGCAAGGAGAGACTGCGGCACAGATAAGGAGAGGTTGCAGTTCGACAAGATGTTGGAGGACCACCAAAAATTGTTGTACCCAAGTTGCAAAGATGGGCAGAAAAAGCTGGGTAGCACATTGGAATTGCTGAAATGGAAGGCAGAGACCGGTGTGACTGACTCAGGATTTGAAAAGTTGCTGATAATATTAAAGAAGCTGCGTCCAAGAAAGAACGAATTGCCCACCAGTACGTATGAAGCAAAGAAGCTTGTCTGCTGCGGTGACCCAGCATACCACTGCATGGTGTAGTACGCAAGTCGTTGACATAACACAAGTGAAACACCGTTCCACTCATATTACATCCCTCAGAGTGGTACAATAGAAACATATGCGAGTCCAAGGCATGTCTATAGAAGGATACACGAGCTGTTTACAGAAGATCAACATAGCCTCCTACTTTACAGTGAGGTAAAACTTCAAATAAAACTTCAGAAGAACAACTCGTAATCCAACTTATTGCTACCTCTAGCTCTAGAGCTACTTGAGTTGCTATAGAACTCTAGCTACTTAGGTGCTAGGATTAGGGAAAAGGTTCCCTTCTATTACTAGTCTAAGTTTCCACTCCAGCTGATGCAGAAGCTGACTCCGTTGACTTCATTGATTTGATTCTTCATCTTGTTGAAGTTGACTCCTTTGTCTTCGAGTTCCACGGTAGTTTCTCCTTCGATGCCTCCATAACTAAGCAGGGGATTCAAAGAGGGATAAGTACGAGTGTACTCAGCAAGTTCATTATAGGAAATAGGTGTATCATGCACTAGCTACAACCACAGACCAGAAAGTCATAGGCGAATGCAAGTTTTCGTAAATATTTCTTCAAAAGGTTTATTTTATTCTAAAAACTATGCCCGCCAGTCTTCACAGGTTGACCAGAACTTCACGGAGTTCCTTTCCTGCCGCGTTCGTAGTTCCCTTCCCGGAACAGGGAGTGACATCCACAATTTGATAACACTCTGCAGAGGTGCGTTACTTTTCCCATAAGAGAACTTATCCTTGTTGCCAACCGAGTCTAGTTCTCGTCCACACTTCCTAGGTGTGAGGCCAGGTATAAGAACCAAGCCAATCACTGCCTTCTCCACGACCCCGCATACCCACCCTTTTGTAAGTCTGGTCTGTCCTTTATCTATAGGTAGACTGACCCAGGCATTTGTTCTCACCTTTACCATTATGGTAGACTGTTCCGAACAATTCACATGCCCTGTCCTATACACTATAGATAGACTAACCCGGATGATTTAGGATTGGTGAGTTGTAAAGATTTCATTAGGGTGTGTTGCACTTTTAGAATGGTTCTCAAACAAGGTTCTTATTAGGGTTTGGTGATATAAATAGCATAAACAAATGATATATTACTTCATACAAGGATACACACAAAGGAATTGTAATTGATTAATATGTAAAGAGCAGTTGTCAATTTTTAAGTTCTATAGTGCATGGTTGATGATTAATTATTATGTACCTCAAAAGAATAACTCTTGAAGAACAAGTTACATAATAAATAAGAAGTATTTCAAGTAAGAACTATTGGCTTCTATGGCTTGCTTGATAATTACTTCAAAAGAATAACTTTTGAAGAACATGTTTAATAAGGAACAAGAATTACTACGAATAGGAGCTATGTGCTTCTAGGGTTTACTATTGGATTCATTTAGTTCACTTAATAGGGACTAGTTGGTTCTTAGGTAGAATGGGTCTATATGCAGCAAATATTGGTAGATTTATTACTATGGTTGAGCATAGGTATCATATCAAAGGATGGTTATCAAAGTGGTACCATGAGTTAAACATTAGGGTTTACTATGACTTCTCATTTGCATCACTAAGTAATCAATAATAGGTTTCTAAGCTAGGTGGTTTATTATTCCCCAAGTAGGATTTAGTTGAATAGGGGCATGTAAGGTGAATTGCTATCCAAGATTGGTATTATGGTTGATCACCATGGTTCTACTAAGGTATGATGGTTAATGTTGATTCCAATGGTGTGGTATTTAGGAATGGTGATCAATGGTGTTAATATGAGAGTAACAAGCTAGGGTTTGCACCTAGGTGACACTAGTGGATCATATAAGGTTTATTCAAGAGGGAAGACATGAAATGATGACTTCATGTGAGTTGGTTTTATTTTAGCAGATCCTGAACATGCATTCATTTGTTGCTTATTAAGGTTCTATAGGTAAAGGTGAAGTTCATATGATCACATGTGATAAACCCCTAGGGTTTTAGAATTGAAATTAATTTAGGATGATCACATAAAATAATGGGATCAAGGTACTTACTTATATTAGAATTAGGGTTTCTAAATTGTGATACAATTCTTAAAATAATAATTGACAATAGAGATGTGGTCACTAATTACTTTGAAACAAAATTAATAATGGTGTTAGCATTTTATTAATTTTAAAAGATTTACTAATTAAGATAAATACTATTTAGGGTTAATTAGAAATTAGGGTTTTATAGTTATTATTAGATTTTTAAAATAATAACTTATTAACTAAAAATTTTAAGTAAATAAACAATTGTTAATTATACTCATAATATTAGTTCTTAACATTTCCTTGTTTTGTTATAATTTAAAGAAAATGGTAAATAGTAATTTGCAATTTAGGTTTCATAAAACACCACTAGTATTTAAGTTAATGAAAATATGATAAGGAAAATCAATCTTAATATTTTATTTACTTACTGATTAGATACTATTTATTTTTGAAACCAAACTAATTAATAAGTTTTATTTGTATTTAGGATAAAAGCAAAGGCATAAATAATAAAGGTTAAAATAAGTGAATTTTTATTTTGACAAACAATTTTATATTATATTTTTATTGGATAGGATTTATTTTTGTGAGCATTTTGATATCTTATTTGTATTTTTCTGAGCAGAAATGAGTTTTATTTATTTTGGCAAAGTTTCAGTTATTTTCTGGAATTTTGAACTAAAAGGAAATACTAAACATACCGATCTGGATCTAACCCTAGCCATAGACAGGTGGGACATGTGGCCACCTCAGCTGCCACGTAGGCGAGGACTAGTCAAGGGCCATGAGTTGGTCCCACGGCCACGTCGGCCTCGCCGGTCAATGGCTGCCGGCGGTCAGCGCACGACGGCGCCGCCGATTTACGGCCTCCCGGGACGGACAACTAGTTGTTTCCGATTCCCCCCAACGTCCTGAGCAAGATGGTGGTGGTGCTTTTCGCGAGGAGTCACCGGAGCGTCGCCGGTGAGAGGGACTGCGGCGGTGAGCTCCGGCCAACATACGAACTAGAGCTAGAATGAACTCTAGGAAGCGAGTAATAGCTTATTCAACGCGCCTTCTCACCGTGATGCTTCCCAGATGCTCGACGGAGTCCATCGGAGACGAAGACGACGATGAGCTTCATTTTTCTGCGGGATGCCGATGAAAGGGAACGGTCGATTGACGGCAGCTGAGATCCCCTCTTCTCAATTCCTTCAGCTCAGATGATCACTGGACACGGGCGCTTCTCCTCGTCCGCTACAGAGACTCCGGGGTGCCCCTAGTCGACGGCACCATGCTCAACGCCGGCGACCTGGCGCGGATGATTGGATGAATTTTAGAAGGACAGAGGAGAATGGAGAGGGTGGCGAGCGATTAGGGTTTCTCGGCGGAGCTGATCGTGGCTTTATAGGGTACGGCGAGGTCTAGTTCGGCATTTCACCAGCGCCAGTGGCCGGGATGCCTCGCAGATAATGGAGGTGTCTTGGGCGCGAATCTTGGCGCAAGTGGATAGGACGGACGCGAGAGATATTGGGAGGGGTTCTGGAAGCTTCTGCAGCGTCCGGCTTGGTCTTATCGGCGTTGAGGACGTGGCGCCGTGCGTTGTCGATCTCCAGGAAGAGGAAGAAGACGACGTCTTTCCTCGCACGGATTTTAAAGCGAAACGGTACGCCCTGGCTTGGTGGGCTCAAGCTGGGCCGTTGAGGTGGTGCTGGTCCTGGGCTGCTGCGGCCTGACAAGGTAAGCTTCTCCCTTTCTCTATATTCTATTTTCTTTTTATTTTATGTTTGTTGATTTAAATTCAAATTCAAATTTTGTTTTGCTTGCAGGTTGTTAACTATTTGAATCTCAATAGGTTTTGATAATAATAATTACTACATTATTTTGTTGTTCTAAATAAATATTAATGATTGATTAAATTGGTATTGTTGTGAGAGTTATTCCAGATTTAAAATAAATATGAGTTTAGGTGTTCATGTCAATTCTTTTTATTTAGAAACCAAATCTGTTTAAGTGACTTGAAAATTTATAACATGTGCATGGTGAACATATTATTAGGTTTTGCTAGGGTGCTTAACAAGATTGGTTGTTCATATGTATTTTAGATATGTCTAGAGTTTGAAATAAGGTTTTCATGAAGATGGTGTTAGGTCATGATTTTATGTGTATAGTTATTTTTAAGGATTTAAGAAAATGGTTGAATAAACTCTATAGTTGCTAACCTTACTTAGCAAACTCTAGCTTGAATTACTTAAGATAGATCCTAAGCTCATCATGGTTAATTCACTTACTAAAATGATGGTCCAAGCTATAACACAATATTCCATTTGTTAACTAAGCAAGGTACTTGGAAGGCCAAGTAGAATTGGATATTGGTTTAACTCTAATCACCTAAATGGTATTTGAGCTTAAGTATATCTGGCTTGTGTTTATACTTGTGATACATCATACACAAGTTAGGGTTTATGTATGGATTCCATGTGGAATGGTTTAGGTTTTGGTGATTAGTGAATCATGGTTCTCCTCTCCAAGATCAAGTATTGGTCAATATACTTGAGTATATACATTTAGCTTGAGCTCTCTTGGGTAGGTAGGATTCCTCTAGGGTTTATGATCATTACCAAGGTATAATGATCATAACATTGGTCTCCTAACTAATCACTAATGAAGTAGGTTCTCACTCACCATCAATTGTTGGCTAGGTTAATTAGTATTAAGTTCTTAGCTTATATTTCTTATAACATTAGTTAGTATCAATAATTACCTCTCTTGGATAAGGTTTGAATATCAACCTAGGTTTTACTCAAAAGATAGTATAAGCATATGGATGGTTCTCTCCTTTCTCTGATGTTTAGTAGAAATGAGTTTGAAGGAACAAGATTGGAATAGTCAAGGTTTAATAAGGAACTAATGTGAATATCCTTGACATGTATTCAATTATTGTAGTTGAAAAGATATACCATGTGAATCATAGTAGGAATATTTATTTAGTAAAAGACATGGAAAAGATAGTAAAGAATAGTTTCTTGATTAATTGTGTTCTTTGATTTATAGTTGAATAATTATTCATGTGTTGGTGTAAGGAATGTCATGTTGAGATCTTTTATAAGATCATGTAATTGACCCTTACTTAAGGTGTTGTTATTGTAAAGCTAATTCCATTTGATCTAGCCCCTAGATCAAATCACCTTTACCCAAAACAAGGTTTTAGCAAAGATCACAGTGAAGTTTATAGCGCTTGATTTGATGATTTACTTCAATTCCAGCAAGTCAAGTGAAACTTCAGTTACTGTGACAGGTTTCATTTGAAAGCACGAAAATTTCCCGGATTTTCTATGCATGAATGCAATGCACACTTTAGTGTTCTCTCATTTTGTAGCCTCTAAACCTGGGATATTACATCTGCCCTCTAGGATTAGATGTGCAGAAGATACATGCATGCCCTAATGACTTCATCCTCTACCGCGGTGAGAAGTACGAGAATGAGAATAAATGCCCGATATGCTGTGCATTGCGGTATAAGATCAGAAGAGATGACCCTGGTGATGTTGAGGGCGAGCCACCCAGGAAGAGGGTTCCTGCGAAGGTGATGTGGTATGCTCCCATAATAACACGGTTGAAACGTTTGTTCAGAAACAAAGAGCATGCCAAGTTGTTGCGATGGCACATGGAAGAACGTAAGAATGATGCGATGTTGAGGAACCCCACTGATGGTCGGCAGTGGAGAAACATCGAGAGAGAGTTCCCGGATTTTGCATGTGAGGCAAGGAACTTATGGTTTGGTCTAACTACAGATGGCATGAATCCTTTTAGGGAGCAGAGCTATGATGTCTACTTCCCCCTCCTTTTCCTGTAGACAGTGTTGGGCCTCCAAGAGCAGAGGTTTGTAGAACAGCAGCAAGTTTTCCTTTAAGTGGATCACCCAAGGTTTATCGAACTCAGGGAGGAAGAGGTCAAAGATATCCCTCTCATGCAACCCTGCAACCACAAAGCAAGAAATCTCTTGTGTCCCCAACACACCTAATAGGTGCACTAGTTCGGCGAAGAGATAGTGAAATACAGGTGGTATGATTATATATGAGCAGTAGCAACGGTGCCGTGAAAATAGCTTGTCTGGCGTGTAGTTGATGGTGGTAGTATTGCAGCAGTAGTAACGCAAGTAAAACGAGTAAACAAACAGCGATAGCGATATTTAGGAACAAGGCCTAGGGATTACACTTTCACTAGTGGACACTCTCAATATTGATCACATAACAGAATAGATAAATGCATACTCTACACTCTTGTTGGATGATGAACACATTGCGTAGGATTACACGAACCCTCAATGCCGGAGTTAACAAGCTCCACAATTCAATGTTCATATTTAAATAACCTTAGAGTGCATGAAAGACCAATACGACTAAACCAAGTACTAACATAGCATGCACACTGTCACCTTCATGCTAAGAAAGGAGGCATAGATCATATCAATACTATCATAGCAATAGTTAACTTCATAATCTACAAGAGATCATAATCATAGCCTACGCCAAGTACTAACACATATGCACACACTGTCACCATTACACCGTGCAGGAGGAATAAAACTACTTTAATAACATCACTAGAGTAGCACATAGATGAATTGTGATACAAAACACATTGCAATCATAAAGAGATATAAATAAGCACTTCACTATGCCATTCATAACGGTGAATAAGTATTCCGTGAAATATAGCCTAAGAGACCCACACGGTGCACACACTTGTCACCTTTACACACGTGGGACAAGGAGTCTCCGGAGATCACATAAGTAAAATTCACTTGACTAGCATAATGACATCTAGATTACAAGCATCATCATATGAATCTCAATCATGTAAGGCAGCTCATGAGATTATTGTATTGAAGTACATAGGAGAGAGATGAACCACATAGCTACCGGTACAGCCCCGAGCCTCGATGGAGAACTACTCCCTCCTCATGGGAGACAGCAGCGTTGATGGAGATGGCGGTGGTGTCGATGGAGGAGCCTTCCGGGGCACTTCCCCATTCCGGCGGCGTGCCGGAACGGAGACTCCTATCCCCCGGATCTTGGCCTCGCGATGGCGGCGGCTGCGGGAAGGTTTACGTGGGTTTCGTCGAACGTGTCAGGGTTTTCACGACGGAGGCTTTAAATAGGCGAAGAGGCGGCGCCAGAGGGTCGAAGGGGTGCCCACACCATAGGGTGGCGCGGGCCCCCCCCCTGGCCGCGCCGGCCTAGGGTTTGGGTGGCCTGTGCCCCCTCCCTGGTGGCTCTCGGGTGTTCTGGATGCTTCCGGGTAAAATAGGAACCTGGGCGTTGATTTCGTCCGATTCCGAGAATATTTCGTTACTAGGATTTCGAAACCAAAAACAGCAGAAAACGACAAGCGGCACTTCGGCATCTTGTTAATAGGTTAGTTCCAGAAAATGCACAAATATGACATGAAGTGTGCATAAAACATGTAGATATCATCAATAATGTGGCATGGAACATAAGAAATTATCGATACGTCGGAGACGTATCAGCATCCCCAAGCTTAGTTTCTGCTCGTCCCGAGCAGGTGTAAACGATAAACAAAGATAATTTCTGGAGTGACATGCCATCATAACCTTGATCATACTATTTGTAAAGCATATGTAGTGAATGCAGCGATCAAAACAATGTATATGACATGAGTAAACAAGTGAATCATATAGCAAAGACTTTTCATGAATAGTACTTAAAGACAAGCATCACTAAGTCTTGCATAAGAGTTAACTCATAAAGCAATAAATTCATAGTAAAGGCATTGAAGCAACACAATGGAAGATTAAGTTTCAGCGGTTGCTTTCAACTTGTAACATGTATATCTCATGGATATTGTCAACATAGAGTAATATAATAAGTGCAATAAGCAAATATGTAGGAATCAATGCACAGTTCACACAAGTGTTTGCTTCTTGAGGTGGAGAGAGATAGGTGAACCGACTCAACATTGAAAGTAAAAGAATGATCCTCCATAGAGGAAAAGCATCGATTGCTATATTTGTGCTAGAGCTTTGATTTTGAAAACATGAAACAATTTTGTCAACGGTAGTAATAAAGCATATGTATCATGTAAATTATATCTTACAAGTTGCAAGCCTCATGCATAGTGTACTAATAGTGCCCGCACCTTGTCCTAATTAGCTTGGACTACCGGATCATCACAATGCACATGTTTTAACCAAGTGTCACAAAGGGGTACCTCTATGCCGCCTGTACAAAGGTCTAAGGAGAAAGCTCGCATTGGCTTTCTCGCTATTGATTATTCTCAACTTAGACATCTATACCGGGACAACATAGACAACAGATAATGGACTCCTCTTTTATGCATAAGCATGTAACAACTATTAATAATTTTCTCATATGAGATTGAGGATATTTGTCCAAAACTGAAACTTCCACCATGGATCATGGCTTTAGTTAGCGGCCCAATGTTCTTCTCTAACAATATGCATGCTTAACCATAAGGTGGTAGATCGCTCTTACTTCAGACAAGACGAACATGCATAGCAACTCACATGAAATTCAACAAAGAGTAGTTGATGGCGTCCCCAGTAAACATGGTTATCGCACAACAAGCAACTTAATAAGAGATAAAGTGCATAAGTACATAGTCAATACCACAATAGTTTTTAAGCTATTTGTCCCATGAGCTATATATTGCAAAGGTGAATGATGGAATTTTAAAGGTAGCACTCAAGCAATTTACTTTGGAATGGCGGAGAAATACCATGTAGTAGGTAGGTATGGTGGACACAAATGGCATAGTGGTTGGCTCAAGTATTTTGGATGCATGAGAAGTATTCCCTCTCGATACAAGGTTTAGGCTAGCAAGGCTATTTGAAACAAACACAAGGATGAACCGGTGCAGCAAAACTCACATAAAAGACATATTGAAAACATTATAAGACTCTACACCGTCTTCCTTGTTGTTCAAACTCAATACTAGAAATTATCTAGACCTTAGAGAGACCAAATATGCAAACCAAATTTTAGCATGCTCTATGTATTTCTTCATTAATGGGTGCAAAGCATATGATGCAAGAGCTTAAACATGAGCACAACAATTGCCAAGTATCACATTATCCAAGACATTATAGCAAATTACTACATGTATCATTTTCCAATTCCAACCATATAACAATTTAACGAAGAAGAAACTTCGCCATGAATACTATGAGTAGAAACTAAGGACATACTTGTCCATATGCAACAGCGGAGCGTATCTCTCTCCCACACAAAGAATGCTAGGATCCATTTTATTCAAACAAAACAAAAATAAAAGCAAACTGACGCTCCAAGCAAAGCACATAAGATGTGACGGAATAAAAATATAGTTTCAGGGGAGGAACCTGATAATGTTGTCGATGAAGAAGGGGATGCCTTGGGCATCCCCAAGCTTAGACGCTTGAGTCTTCTTGATATATGCAGGGGTGAACCACCGGGGCATCCCCAAGCTTAGAGCTTTCACTCTTCTTGATCATAGTATATCATCCTCCTCTCTTGACCCTTGAAAACTTCCTTCACACCAAACTTCTCATAAACTTCATTAGAGGGGTTAGTACATAATCAAAAACTCACATGTTCAGAGGTGATACAATCATTCTTAACACTTCTGGACATTGCTCAAAGCTACTGGAAGGTAATGGAACAAAGAAATCCACCCAACACAGCGAAAGAAGCAATGCGAAATAAAAGGCAGAATCTGTCAAAACAGAACAGTCCGTAAAGACGAATTTCTAATAAATACTTCCGTTGCTCAGATCAGAAAACTCAAAACTAATGAAAGTTGCGTACATATCTGAGGAACACTCACGTAAATTGGCATATTTTTATGATTTTTCTACAGAGAAAACAGCCCAGATTTGTGACAGATAGAAATCTGTTTCTGCGCAGAAATCCAAATCTAGTATCAACCTTCGATTAGAGGCTTCACTTGGCACAACAAAACACAAAACTAAGATAAGTAGAGGTTGCTACAGTAGTAAACAACTTCCAAGACACAAATATAAAACAAAGTACTGTAGCAAAATAACACATGGGTTATCTCCCAAGAAGTTCTTTCTTTATAGCCATTAAGATGGGCTCAGCAGTTTTAATGATGCACTCGCAAGAAATAGTATTTGAAGCAAAAGAGAGCATCAAGAGGCAAATTCAAAACACATTTAATTCTAACATGCTTCCTATGCATAGGAATCTTGTAAATAAACAAGTTCATGAATAGCAAAGTGACAAGCATAGGAAGATAAAACAAGTGTAGCTTGAAAAATTTCAGCACATAGAGAGGTGTTTTAGTAACATGAAAATTTTTGCAACCATATTTTCCTCTCTCATAATAACTTTCAGTAGTGTCATGAGCAAACTTAATAATATAAGTATCACATAAAGCATTCTTATTCACATGCATAAAAGTATCATTACTCTCCACATAAGCATAATCAATTTTATTAGTTGTAGTGGGAGCAAATTCAACAAAGTAGCTATCATTATTATTCTCATCAAGTGTAGGAGGCATAGTATTATCATCATAAAAATTACTCTCCATGGTAGGTGGCACCAAAAGACCACTATCATTATAATCATCATAAATAGGAGGCAAAGTATCATCAAAGTAAATTTTCTCCTCAATGCTTGGGGGACTAAAAAGATCATGAAAACCAGCTTCCCCAAGCTTAGAACTTTCTATATTATTATCAACAATGGTGTTCAAAGCGTTCATACTAATATTACTACCAAGCATGCAAATAAGATTCCATAGGTTTTTTAATTTTCGCATCAAACAATCCATGTTTTAAATCAGGAAATAGCATAAGAAGATCATTCTTGTCCATTATGCCAAACTAGTGTAAACAAGAAACAAAAAGATGCAATTGCAGGATCTAAAGGAAATAGCTTCGAGTACTTACGGCGCCGGAAAATAGCTTAGTAGCCGAGATCCGGAGTGTGAGTACCTTTTACCTTTCCTCCCCGGCAACGGCGCCAGAAAATAGCTTGATGTCTACTTCCCCCTCCTTTTCCTGTAGACAGTGTTGGGCCTCCAAGAGCGAGAGGTTTGTAGAACAGCAGCAAGTTTTCCCTTAAGTGGATCACCCAAGGTTTATCGAACTCAGGGAGGAAGAGGTCAAAGATATCCCTCTCATGCAACCCTGCAACCACAAAGCAAGAAATCTCTTGTGTCCCCAACACACCTAATAGGTGCACTAGTTCGGCGAAGGGATAGTGAAATACAGGTGGTATGAATATATATGAGCAGTAGCAACGGTGCCAGAAAATAGCTTGCTGGCGTGTAGTTGATGGTGGTAGTATTGCGATAGTAGTAACGCGAGTAAAACAAGTAAACAAACAGCGATAGCGATATTTAGGAACAAGGCCTAGGGATTACACTTTCACTAGTGGACACTCTCAATATTGATCACATAACGAGAATAGATAAATGCATACTCTACACTCTTGTTGGATGATGAACACATTGCGTAGGATTACACGAACCCTCAATGCCGGAGTTAACAAGCTCCACAATTCAATGTTCATATTTAAATAACCTTAGAGTGCATGAAAGACCAATACGACTAAACCAAGTACTAACATAGCATGCACACTCGTCACCTTCATGCTAAGAAAGGAGGCATAGATCATATCAATACTATCATAGCAATAGTTAACTTCATAATCTACAAGAGATCATAATCATAGCCTACGCCAAGTACTAACACGGATGCACACACTTGTCACCATTACACCGTGCGGGAGGAATAAAACTACTTTAATAACATCACTAGAGTAGCACATAGATGAATTGTGATACAAAACACATTGCAATCATAAAGAGATATAAATAAGCACTTCACTATGCCATTCATAACGGTGAATAAGTGATTCTGTGAAATATAGCCTAAGAGACCCACACGGTGCACACACTCGTCACCTTTACACACGTGGGACAAGGAGTCTCCGGAGATCACATAAGTAAAATTCACTTGACTAGCATAATGACATCTAGATTACAAGCATCATCATATGAATCTCAATCATGTAAGGCAGCTCATGAGATTATTGTATTGAAGTACATAGGAGAGAGATGAACCACATAGCTACCGGTACAGCCCCGAGCCTCGATGGAGAACTACTCCCTCCTCATGGGAGACAGCAGCGTTGATGGAGATGGCGGTGGTGTCGATGGAGGAGCCTTCCGGGGGCACTTCCCCATTCTGGCGGCGTGCCGGAACAGAGACTCCTGTCCCCCAGATCTTGGCCTCGCGATGGCGGCGGCTCTGGAAGGTTTCTGTGGGTTTCGTCGAACGTGTCAGGGTTTTCGCGACGGAGGCTTTAAATAGGCGAAGAGGCGGCGCCAGAGGGTCGAAGGGGTGCCCACACCATAGGGTGGCACGGGCCCCCCTGGCCGCGCCGGCCTAGGGTTTGGGTGGCCTGTGCCCCCTCCCTGGTGGCTCTCGGGTGTTCTGGATGCTTCCGGGTAAAATAGGAACCTGGGCGTTGATTTCGTCCGATTCCGAGAATATTTCGTTACTAGGATTTCTGAAACCAAAAACAGCGAAAACGACAATCGGCACTTCGGCATCTTGTTAATAGGTTAGTTCCAGAAAATGCACAAATATGACATGAAGTGTGCATAAAACATGTAGATATCATCAATAATGTGGCATGGAACATAAGAAATTATCGATACGTCGGAGACGTATCAAGCTACAGTCACAACACCTAGCCCGTGACTCTATGTATCTACAACCTTCCTCCTTGGTTGTGCATGAAGCAGAAGTTCATTATGATGCCAGTGCTTATCCAAGGCCCAAAGCAACCCGGCGACGACATTGATGTGTACCTAAGGCCATTAGTTGATGAACTTTTGGAGTTGTGGGCTGAACCAGGTGTACGTGTGTGGGATGAGCACACCGAACAGGAATTTGACCTACGAGCATTGCTATTCGTAACCACCAATAATTGGCCCGCTCTTAGTAACATTTCAGGATAGACGAACAAGGGATACAATTTATGCACACACTGTTTAGATGAGACTGAAAGTAAATATTTGGAAAAATGTAGGAAAAATATGTACCCGTACAATCGCCATTTTCTTCCGCACAGGCATGCCTTAAGGAAAAAAGGTAGGCATTTCAATGGCGAGGCAGAACCCCGTCCGAAGCCTGTCCTCCGTAGTGGTGCTGATGTATTTGAGATGGTCAAGGATTTAAATGTAATCTTTGGAAAGGGTCCAGGCAGACGACCTGTTCCAAATGCCGAGCCTATCATCTTAACCTCATGCACTACTGCCGTCCTGAAAATGTTAGGACGATTGATGGCTGTGATTTCCTCTACAATGAACCGAGACGCTCTGTTCGCAACCGTATGACTCCAAACTTTGCTCAGTATGTTCAGCAGCTCATCAATACAGTTGTGCCAACTCCTCACAACAAGAAAGATCAACTGATAAAGATGGAACCATTCAAGATTCCTCAATAGGGAAACAAACTGGAAATTCCTGAGATGATGCCTTCTGAGCGCCGATCCAAGAAAAGGCATGACACTGCTGCTAGCTCCAGCTCCTCTATGCGCCCCGAGCGGGGTGCCTCTCGCTTCTTGACTAGTCTACGGCAGATGAGCAGGAATACCAATGATGTGGCTCATCAAAGCCTTGCCTTGAACCAAGAGACTAGGAGGCGCCAAAATGAATTTATGGCTGCAAGAAACCATCATGTTCCTCCAGCTGGTCCTGAGATAGAGCCAGTGGTTGCTCCAACTTGGGAGATGCCTCCCATTGATGATGCCATCTTCCAGAACTTTGACTTCTCCCTGTTTGCTCATGGTGGAGCTCCTCCTCCCAGGACTAGGTCTGCTCATGCTCCTCATACTGCTGCTTCTGGAGATGATGATGAAGCCAATGAAGAGTATGATGAAGATGATGATGAGGATGACGATGAGGGTTCCCCACCTACTGGGGAAGAGTTCTATTGATGGGAACGCTAGCATCCCTACTCTTTCCTTCGCCATTTTGGTGTTCCGATGCCAAAGGGGGAGAAGAGAGTAGAGTCTAGGATTACGGGGTTCGTTGGGTTCCTCGTTTGTTACAAGCCATTGATACTTTATTTGCTTCTTATTTGGCTTGTGCTATTTGTTTTCTTTCACTTCCGGAACCATTTACTACTTTGAATAATTCATGTATGGACAAGTTCTTGGATGCTTAATCTCAATGCTAGGATGATTATGCTTAATGCCTATACCTTGATATATACTTGTCCATACCATGCTTGTTTCCTAAAGATATTGGGGGAGCCTCTCATATTCTACAAATGGTGCACTTTGCATTCAAACGCAAACTCTCCAAGTGCACACATTATGGGGGAGCTGTCTCAATATCTTATATGGAATCAAGGTTTGAGCTTATCATAATATTTATATGTGACTCTAGCTTGGTTTGTCATCGTATACCAAAAAGGGGGAAATTGTAAGGGTATTTTACCCTTATCCATTATTTTGGTAACAATGACACCGTTGCTAGAGTAATCGGACTAATACATGCCTATAAGATTATTCTCAGGTATTAGTCTAACATGCATAATGGTGTATCAATCGAACAAGAAGGTAAAGGGAGACCCCCCCACCCCCCACTTCGACAAAAAGAAGGAACAACATTTCAGCCTCTGGCCGGCATGTGACCCGGCGTCGCCGGCTGTGGCACCGGCCGGCCCGGTGCCGACCGGCCCTTGCACCGGGGACATGCGGAGCACATGTTCTGTAAGTCCAGAAGATGGCCCAGTTCTGGCCCGGCGCACGGTCCGGTTCCTGCCAAACGGTCCGGCCCGTGGCCCGGTGGCACCGGCTCCTGCACCGGTGACATCCGGAGCACATGTCCTGTAAGTCCAGAAGCTACCCGGTTCCGGCCCGGCGCACGATCCGGTTCCGGCCGGATGGTCCGGTGTGTGGCCTGGCGGTACCGGCCCCTGCGCCGGATGGCCCGGCCCCAGGCCCGGCAGACCAGCTCCCTCGACTGTTTGCTGAGCTGGACAAGTCACGACGGCTGGATTTCAAGAAGACATATATATACCCCTTCACCTAGCTCAGAACACTTAGGCACTACACTACAACTGTTCTTGAGCACTCTCTCACTTACTCCATTGATAGAAACACCAAAAGCCTCAGATCTCCCTCCTCCTCCAGCCAAACTCGAATCCCTCCGGGGAAAAGATAGAGGAGGTCTTGATCTATAGTTCCACCGAGCCAAATCTTGTTCCCCCTTGTATTCATCGAGATACCTGCTCTCTAGTGTTCCTTGGAAACCCTAGGTGGGAAAAAGAAGTCCGGAAGCATCCGGGCTGTGGATTTTCTCCTAACAAGATTGTGAAGGTTTGGATGCTACCTCAAAGTCTACCACAAGTGAGTGAGCTATTCCTTCGTGGGATAGGCTCCGGAGAAGAAGGTCAGCCTTCGTGACGTTGGGGAATCCTTCATGGGACCCCACCTCTCCAAATGTGACGTACCTTCTTGCAAAGGAAGGGAACACGGGAATAAACCTTCGTCTCCGCGTGTATCGGTTATTCCTATAACCGATCTCTTTACTTGTGCTATATTTGCTTGTGAGAGCCTTCGTGCTTGAGTTACTTGTATCATCATCTAGGGTGCCTCACCTAGTTTGCATTAGGCTCACTTTTATATTCCGCAAAGCCTAATATTGCAAAGAAAGAATTAAAATCTGTAGAAACCTATTCCCCCCCCCCTCTAGGCCGGTTTACCATCTCTGATCTTTCAGGGAACGCGCACGCAAGCGATGCACCAACACTTCTACAGCGAGCTCACGCCGGAGCAGCGCGTGGAGCCGCACTGGGACCTGCAGAACGCCCCGACGTGGGACAGCTTCTTCAGGCAGGGGCGCCTCGTCGAGCTCAGCCGCTACGAGGGGAACGGGCCGCCACCCGTGAACAACAACGCGACGGCCCGTCGGATCTGGTGGGGCGCCTCGGTCGTACCCTCGCAGCGGTGCTCGAGCACATCGCCTATGGAAACTGGCTGCCGCCCGCGAACAACAACGCGGCGGCCCATCGGATCTGGAGGGGCGCCCCCGTGCGTACCGTCGCGGCGTTGCTCGAGCACATCACCTATGGGGACGGGCCGCCGCTCGAGTTCCCAACGATCCCGAGGAATTGGACGCTGCAGAGGATGGCCACCTCGTCCTCGTCGTCGGGCTCCAGGGCCTCCTCCGCGGCCACGCCAAGGATCCCACAGGGTGGCGACGACCTCTATATCTGAGAAGATCCGTCGGCAGGATCACGCCAGACAAAGCGCGAGGGCGGCGACGGCGGCCTCCACATCCGAGAGGCGGCGGGAGCACGCCGTCCGAAGCTCGAGGATGGCGGTAGAGATTCCTCCCGGCCGAATAAGACGAAGGCGGAGGAGTCGAGGTGGACTCCGCTTGAGGAGTACCGTGCTGGCTAGCTCCGCTATGCCGCCGCGGATGACCCGGAGTTCCCGGGGAAGAGGGTGGCGCTCCTAGCGTCGTTCAATGACGTCCCGCCGTTGTCCGACGACTTCGCGCTGGCATGGGCGCGGTCCAAGGACAAGAAGGAGGCGGCTGAGGGCGCGCGCCGCCTCGGCATCCTCGTCGAGCTATAGGACTCACTGCCGCATCGACGTGGGGATCCCGGCCAAGGATGCAGTAGCCGGGCGCTGGTCCCCAAGGACGACGGCAGCTCCGACGAGGACGGCGACGACTACGACGTCTGCTACCGCCGCCTAGGGCTCAACTAGCTTGTTTTGTGGTTCTTTTTTATGTTTGTAAATTATGTTTGGATGAACTCAGCCGTGTTGGCGCCAAATTATCTATCTATCTATCTATCGTCGTTTTTAAAGGATACAAACAGGGTGGCCCTTTAGCACGAAGCCCTACCTAGCGGCGTCATGGTTACAAATACAATGCATGGCACCCTGTGTAGAAAAGAGATTTTGTGGAACCTGGGTACTGCGGAACCCAAATAAATTTATCCTAGCAGTAATTTACATATATAGTTGCCCAAACCCTTGAGTTACATAAATTAATGTGCGCGAGTTTCCTTCATACTATTCATCTAAAATTTATCATTATTTCCAAATTACATACTTTTAAATTTGGGTATAAAAAATGGCACGCACATACATACGTGTATCTTCTACATGCAAAAAAATTATTTGAAATTTTTGGAGATCCGAAAATACATATTTTCTGACCCTCACAGTGAAACGGGTTCCGGAATACCCGAGTTCCATCATGTATTTCTACGTGTGTGGGGTGTAGCCAAGGGTGAATCATAGTAAAGGTGAAACCGCGTGCCGTCACACCGCCCCCGCCTCCGTGCTCATCCATGGTAACCTCGCCTGATCCCTAAATCGTTGGCTCGTTTATCCTCGCCCTTCAGCACTCCTCCTCAACCCCTAAGTTACAAGTCAACGCCGTGCGCCTACTGCGGCTGCTCGGCCCAACGACCGACACTCAAGCCCTCCAATCACTTACTTTGAGGTACTAATTGAGATGTGCTTGTAATTTTTGAATTTAGATGTCTATTTTTTTTTGCACCTATTGAGTAATTGAATTAGTTCATTGAGAATTTCTTATTTATATACCAATGGGGAAATAACATTAGCGGAGCTAGGTCCAAGTCAGAGGGGGCCACCGCACCCCCCCCCCAAAGTCTGACGACTCTCGTACCTATCAGACTTGTCGCCGTGGTCTCGCAAACGATCGACAGGGCTCGTTTTATGGTAAGCGTCGCGATCAACGCTGTAGAGAGGAATCAAGTTGGGCGCAAGCTCGCTGGAGGGACCGGCAGAGTGATCTATGCTGCCGCAACCGAACAGATCGGATCCGGAAGGCGGAAGGTGCCGGATGAGTTGACGCGGAACCTTAGGTCCCCAAGCGCCAGATCAATTCCCTCGTGGAAGGAACTAAAGGTCAAGCATTGGGTTGGCGAGTGTGGCAAAAGGTGAAGGATCGGAAGCAGATCGATTCCTCCAGGATCACCGAGTCGTATATCTTGAAGGTCAGAGCCGCAGAAGCCATAACTCAATCGCACAAAATTCCCACGGACGTGCAAACAATACGACACACGGGAGCGATTTACCCAGGTTCAGGCCCCCGGAGGGAAAACCCTACATGCTGCTTGTCTGCTCTTGTTTGATGATTATTAGGGTTACAAGGTTGTCGTGATCGCTATGGTGTGATCTAGATCGCGTGTTGTGGAATCCTCCTTCCTGCCGATCCCTCCTGATCCTTAATAAGGATCGGCTAGATCTTAGGACTCCTAGTTGGTTACATGTTCGACTATTTTTATATGGGCTTGTCTTTGCGTTGCAACGTTAGGTTCCTGAGCTTTGATTACTTGTTGTGTTATAGACTTCATGGGCCTTCCGTTAGACCGCACCATGGTATGTTAATACTGGGTATCCAATAAGACGATATGGCCACATCACCGCTTACACAATATTGAATCTTAAATTCGTTGATACTACTCTCTCTAGGTCAGTTTAACCGGCACACACGCAGATTAAGACATAGTTTGACTACTAATTTAATCGACAAAATATAAATTATATGTCGACAAAATCTATACCATTAGATTCGTATTTATAATTTTCAATTATATAATTTATGTGACATATATTTCATACTTTATTGATTAAAATAATGGTGAAAGCATTTTTTTTAAACTGCTTTTGTGTGTGTTATACCTATACCTGGGCATGGTCAGCCCGGCCCAGACAGCTTGACTCGACCCGGCCTGAAAATCCCGGGCCTGGCTGGACCAAGTTTACACGCCGAGCCTGGCTCGGGCCAGAATATTGAGCCCGATGGGTGGGCTGGGCTTTGGACCAAAAATGCGATTTTAGGCGTAGTCAGGCTGGGTCGAGCTTCTCGGGCTTTGGGCTGGGCTCGGCCCCAATGTTGTAGCCCAACAGTCGGGTCGGCCGGGCTCGGGCCTAGGTTTCCAGCTTTGGGCTTTTTTAGGCCTGGCCCAAGTTTTGCCCAGGTATGGTTAAACCGCGCTCCGGAGGGAAAGTATATACTAGGTGAGCCTGTTACGAGGGGGCGTGTTGAAATATATTGCACGACTCATGTTGTCGTCCGCACACACGCGCGCACTTTTGCTGGACGTTACCATCTAGTATGCATCGCCTTGAGGTCGTGAAAATGTGCATGCCGGCCAAGCGCGCCTGGCAGGTGGCCGGTGCTCTCGTTTCCGTCACGCTCTCTCCACGGTGCACCTGAGACGAAGCTACTTGACCGTATGTGTGAGACGGCTGCACCACGGAGAAGTGGGCCGAGTTACCGGTCCGGAAGCTGCCCGCGACGACGGTCGCGGTCACGGTCACCGCAAGCTGCTATAGCTCCTGCTAGTCCAGTACGTACAGGTCCTGCCGGTGACTCCTCTCCTTACCCGGCCGGCCGGCCGGCGCCGGTGCTTGAAGCAGCTCCGCGCATCTGTCAGTCCGGCGACCCGGCCACGCCACGGGCGCCGGGACAAGACAGCAGTCCAGCCCAGGCACTGTCGCCATGAACGGATCAGGTCGTACCAAATTATGGTGCAGTACGTGGGGTTATCGATAAGCCGTTGCTTTCAGTTGCGCCCAAGTACGCGCGTGTTAGCCTCCGCTTCGTCCACATGTCGCCCCGGCCATCGTCCATCTCCATATCCGTATCTCAACAGCGCCAGCTGATTGGGACATCGCAGATTAACCCGGCCATCTATCCATGCATGTCGACAGACGACGAACGCTCCTTCCACCTTCCTGTTTCTTGATCCTGAGCTCGATCGAGTCGGCGCATGTCGTGACTCCGATCGATGACCGGTACGTATCACACGGTTTCGACGCTGTGGAAGGCGATCCATGCATCTCGAGCTGCCGTCAGGTATTACATAGCGTGGTCGGTAGCACAGGGTCATGTTCTGTGGTATCAAGGACAGGTTAGTCGTGCTCTTCTCTTTTTTTAAGTTAAAAGCGATCTAGGACTGGATAAATTAGAGCCGGCGAGATCTTTCTGCACGCGCTAGCGACGCGACCGGTGGATAAGAAAAGCGCACCGGTTTAGTGTAGCTACGCTGCGCACTTAGCTTGATTATATTAGTGCTAACTGCCTGTCAATTATGATCTTCCTTCGTGACATATAGAGATGCTCACGGGAAAGGTATTTTTCTCTCTGGATAGCCTCTCGATCGTCACCGCGCTCCTTGCGACAGGCCCAGATATATGACTTGAACTTTCATTGGAGGTTCATCTAGGACTGTTTTCACATACCGGAAAAAAATGTAAGTACAACCTTTTTTTTTTCTCAAAATGGAGGTAGACCTAGCCTTGCATCAAAATGATACACACAAGCTTATTTATTCATATCATTTAGCAAAACTTTATTAGAGGAAAACAAGGGTGTGACTATTTCTCAGTCGACTGAGAACTAACTTCGTTCTCAGTCAGATGATGTCATCAAAATTCGGTTGCAACTCATTACTAGCATAAATCACGATGCAAATCGAATGGCGTAAGATTTAACTGAGCACATAGTTAGTTCTCAGCTAGCTGAAAACTAGCAAATCCGTAATACAAAGATCAACCTAAAGCTACCTTACTAGTGACATCTCTAGTAACACCTACAAGATTCATGAAGTTGGTGGCCATATCGGGTTTGTACGAGTCCTTGCCTCACACGTACTCACATCATCTAAAAAGCGAGAGGCTTCACCAAGCCGCTTAACAGCGGTCCGTGAATAGAGATAGGTCCAAGTAGACCCTCAGCCATGGATAGAGCCATATATGGTCATGGGTATACATCTGTACACCCAAATTGTGTGGCAAACAAAATCCAATGTACATGCATGATAGGTGTATGTATAAATCGCGTTGTAGTTTGAGGATAACAAGTATGATCTTACGATTTGCACTATTAGAAAAATAGCTATACATAGATTTCCTACCCGTGGCGCACCTTGAGGGTGCACCGTTGCTACATAGTGGTGCACATTGGCTCTAGGTGCGCCACGCCTACTTATCGTACCCGTGGCGCATGTGGGAAAGAGGTGTGGAACGCATATTCCATCACCTGGTTGGAAGGTCCATCCACCCTTTGACGTGGCGCATTCCATAGTGCGCCACGGGTATCATTGGTACCCATGGCGCACCAAATACAGGTGCTCAACGGCCACAAGAAATTTGAAATTTGGGGTTTGCGTTGGCGTGGTGCATGGGCTCTGGTGCGCCACGGGTAAGTTGTACAGGGTTTGGTCCAGGGGTGGAGGCAACAAAATTAGTTTGGGTGTACAGAGATAGGGGATTAAAGTTTTCATAATTAATTATAAGACTAACTCAGGGTTGTGAGCTATGTTTTAGTACAAATTTACATTAGACTTACACAGACTTTCTCTTCTGCCAAAAAATAATGGATGTACATTTGTACACCCATATCCTTAATTGGCTCCGCCCATGGTTTGGTCCCCCCTCCCCCGAAGCGAGGATAGGACGGAAAAGACCTTATTCTGTTGAAGACACTGAAAACAACCTAACAAAAAACGAAAACCCTCCGCCGGTGAGAGACCGTGGTCCGTCACACCTCCGATGACCCTAAGGCCATCGAAGATGGAGCGGACCAACGGGGTCTTGCGATCGCCTCCTCCTGAGTCTCGAGCGTACCGATTGGGATATTTTGTTTGAGATACGTGAGTTTAATATATTGACAGACGCACATTTGATTTACAATGAACCGACAGTCGGACACATGCCGAAAAAGTGGAGTAGACCAAACATGGTGGTTCGTGTGCATGAATAGGATATGAGTTTTGAGGCGGCGGTGCAAAGCACGTACAGTACACGTGGCAGAAGCAATGAAGTAAACACGGTGCTTCTGATAGACTGATTCGTACAGGCCGGGTGACATCTCCCATCACGTCAAGCGTGACGACCTGTGGTAACCGGCGAAACACGTGTCGCCTGCCGCGGCTGAAAGCAGTCCTCCAATCTGTCCGTAACCGGACGGCAGTTTGCGGAACGGAACACAATAATCCCGTCCAGGAGTCGAGGAGCAGGCGGCCGTGGACGTAACGGTCGGCGCGCGCGCGCGCGAGAGCTGCGTTGCGTCGTGTCGGCCGCTCGATGGCTGTGACTGTGTGCAGCGCGCATCGTATGAGTGTGGCGAAGAAAATCCGTGGACAGTGGCAGGCATTGGACCGACCTTCTTGACACTTGGCACGACAGATTTGGGTGAGATATAGGTGTATGACACGCGGAGGCGGCTGGTAGGCGCCGCGTGGAGCGTGGTCGTCGTCGTACTTGTAGAGTTGTAGTCTTGTACCGGCTGGTGAACGGTCGCTGTGCTTTGGCCTTGTCGTGGGTTATTAATTCTGCATGTCATTTCTATGCCTGTTGGACCTGGCTCTTTGGCCGGGTTGCTTGCCGACGACCAGACGTACCGCCGCGCGCATCGTCTAAGCTCCGAGAGTTAGCTAAGCTGCTCTACTCTCAGCACCTTGGCGCTCGGCCGGCTTCGCTCGTGGAACGTAGCGGCTTCAGGTTCTTGTGTGTGTGCGGCCGGCGGAACCGCGGAAACCAACCATCCACACCCGCGGACCGGTTGGGCGCCCCTTGCCGTCCACGACGGAGACGACGACGACGGGACACCAGACGGCAACACGACACGCGCACCGTTCAACTGCCTCTCTCACCCAACCTGACCCTTATCCTCGGCTACATGTACATCACATGCACAACTGTCTGTCCACTGCCGGCACTGCGGCATTGCCGCCGCACCGTCGTCATTGATGCATTGCCAGCGACGAAGACGACGATCGACCACGCGCTGGCTTTCCTTCATTCCTTATGATGCCACGTCGGTTACTATACTCGTGCCAAACTGCACAACTCTGCACCGAACGCCTATATATGCACAGGTTATTTGCCTTGGTACGTACGTACTTGGTAGCTCCAGCCTATAGTACGTGGAGTACATTTGTTCATCTGAATCCTGCCTAGCTGCATAGACTGTGCATTGCATCGGTGTGCATGCATGTTCGGAATTCACTGCAGACTGCATTCCGCTGCGCTCGCACATGCGTCGCTTGGTCCGTTCACAACAGTCAGCGCGTGACCGATGATGCAAATGCATCTTAATTTGGCCGGGTCCTCTCCTCCTGCGTACGTACCTACCTACGTATATGTGTCTGCACATTTGCAACCGAGCCATGCAAAGATTCTCCACAGTTCAACTTGAGCTAATGAACAACACTGGACTGAACAAGTGACCTTCAGCTACCATACTGCGTCTTCCAAGTTCCAAACCTTCCTCTCTGTTACCCGTTCGCGCGCGCCATCTTGCATCATGCAGTTGAGCTTAATAATCCACGAGACAACAGCATGCGGATATACGCGCGGTTGGCGGAATCAAGCCGGCACCGCCCCCCGCCATCCGAACGCTCGACAAATCCTCGCCGGAATCTGCCTATGGCCGGCCACCTGTATGACGAGCTGTCGAGGAGCAGAGGAGCACGGCGGGGCTTGTCTCGCACACCTTCTCGACAGCAGGATCCGAGGCGACGGCGATGGGCCAAGCTGCCGGCGACGCGCGGCGCCTGATCCTCCTCCACGCGCTTCATATGGGCCTGCTCCTGTCTGCTCATCTCAAACAGATCGAGCACGTACGTCACGAAATTTTGACAAAAGAGACCACCTGCCCCAATTCATTGACAAAAAAGACCACCTGTGAGGCAAATTGAAAAAAAAACCACCTTGTGTGTGGCGGCAGCGCCCCCAGGCGACACGTGGAGGGTGCCGCCGGACTGGGTGGCGGCAGGGGCCCGCCGTCGAAGTGTGTGGCGGCACGTTAACCGCTGCTGCTCGCCGTCAGGCCGCCGTCCGTCGAGGTGGGCCATGCCGCCATCCCATGGGGCGGCAGGGTGACGTGGAGGATGCCTCCACACCCGGTGGAGGCAGGTCCCGCCATGACCACGCGCAGGTCGTCGCCCGGCCGACAACCACGATGGAGGCAGTGCCCGACCGACCGCGCATGCGAGGAAGCTGTGCAGCACTGATTTTTATGCTGTGATTGATCTGCTTTTTCCTGCTTTAACTGTTGCAAATTACCTGCTTTCGGTGGTCTAGCTTTTGTTGATTATGGAATCTGTTGAGGTGAGCTGATTATATAAGGCTCTTACTGTCTGCTGAGTATCTGCACTCTCACTATCAGCATACTCTTTCTCTTCGTGCACTTTAGTTTTTGCTCACGTAGTTGATGTCTTCTGCTGGCTGCCCAAGAATTCTTAGCTGATTCATTGTTTGCTCAAGTGTTTGCTCAATCTGAGATATCAAGGTAAGGATTTAAACAAGAAAGCATGATCTATTTTATTTATGTAGTTAGAACCTAATTAGTTATGTACTATAATTAGTTTGATTAATGCATGTTCTGTAGTTGCATGCAAAATTTGCATGCATAGCTAGACGAAGGTTGTTTACACATGGATGCAATCATTGCACCATTAACTAGCTCCGTTCATACCTGCATGCAAACACACAACAAACAGCCAGCTTCCGTTCACACCTGCGTGCTTAGTTTTACACCGAAGGGACTCGCTAAGTACTAGACGTGAAAGATCGAGATGTCGCCTAGAGGGGGGGGGTGAATAGGCAATTACAAACTCTTGCGGATTTGTCTTGTATGAATGCGGAATTAAACTATCGTTTAGATTACAAGCACAAACCCTAAATATGCTAAGCTCAACTAAGTGTAACAATAGCAACTAGAGCTAAGCAAGATAGGCACAAGATATGTGTAGCACAAGTGATAGCAAGATATATGTACTTCAAGCACGATGGCTATCACAAGGAAAGAGAGCTCGGGTATAGAAATAACCGAGGCACGCGGAGACGAGGATGTATTCCCGTGTTCCCTTGCTTTGCAACAAGGTACGTCACGTTTGGAGGAGTGGAGGTCCCACGAAGGATTCCCCGCGCCACGAAGGCTCACCCTATTCTCCGAACCACACCCACGAAGGATAATGGCCCTTTCCTTATGGTTAGCTTTTCCTCCGCTCCGGAGATGGCAAGCTCCACAACCACTTCACAAGCTCCACGAAGGAGAAGCCCGGGCCTCTTCACAATCTTCTTGAAGAGATCACCGGAGCACCAATCACCAAGCCAACTAGGAGGTCACCCTCCAAGAGTAACAAGCTCACGGTCTCTCACTCGAACAAATCGTGGTGGAGAGCTCAACACTATGCAATGATGCAAAGCAAGAACACCGGAGGTGTTCAAGTCCTTCACACTCAAATCCCACCAAAGCAACGAATGCTAGGATGAGATTGGAGAGGATGAACAAGGGGGAAAGTCAACCAAAGACTCCAAGATCTAGATCCCAAGAGATTCCCTCACTTAGAGAAGAATTGGTTTGGTGGAAGTGTAGATCTAGATCTCCTCTCTCAAATCCTCAAATATGAGCAAGAATCATGGGGGGGAACAAGAGAGAGAGCAACTTCTTCAAATGCAACAATGGAGGTGAGAGAAAGGGAAGAAGTACACAGCCCAAGGTGGAAGAAGGGCTATTTATAGCCCAAGAGCAAATATAACCGTTGGGGAAAAGTTGGGCTGAGTCAGCCGTCGAGGAGGCCGGTCAACCGGGCCTGGGACCGGACAGTCCGGTCCAGGGCCCGGTCAGACCGGGCCACAGACCGGACCAGCCGGTCCAAACCGGTCGATAGGCCGGACCTCGAGGTCACCTGGTTGGCGCCCGGTTGTCGCCCGGTTGACCGGACCGAGCGCCGGACACCCCGGTCTGCAGGCCGGCTGACCGGTCGGCAACCGGAACTGATGGCTCTGTGTTTGGAGCTCGGTTGCCGCCCGGTTGACCGGTCGGCACGCCGGGCAGGCCGGTTGAGAGGCCGGTCCGACCGGGTCCCTGACCGGGTGAGCAGGAAAACATGTTTATACAAAAACTGTGATAACTAATGCTCCCGAACTCCGATTGACATGAAACCAATTTTGTTGGAAAGATAACGACGAATAGAACCCCAACAAAAACTGGAAATATGGAGACTCCTCACAGAACATTTTAGATGATTTTAGAGAGGAGTCTCCCACCGTCAAGAAACGGTAAAGACGTCCAAACTCGAAAACGCAATAGAAGATGCATGCGGATTCCGTTTTCGATGAACTTGGGCTTGTTGTAAAGCTAGCAACAAGCTCAAGAACCTCACACGAGAGAAACACCAAGAAGCAATAGGGATATGCAAAGTATGCAAAGGATTGAGCTCCCTAAGACGATGCGATCAAGTTACCAAACCGAAAGCCCCTCTTGATAGTGCGGCTATCTATCCTATAATCCGGTCTCCCAACAACCACCTTGAGACCGGTAAAAGGAAAACCTAGCAAGGCCATACCTTTGCCTTGCGCATCCCGCTTGATCTTGATGATAGCTCTTCAAGCTCCACTCAAGCCGGAATGCCTTACTTGATCATCGTCGCTTCGTGAAGACTCACAAATGCTCCCCCATACACCATGATGGGAAAGCTCTATTGATGCACATCTTCACATGTCCATCATCACCAAATGGACGACAAGCTTCAAGTATGTGATCCACTCAAGATGCTCAACTTGAACTTGCCCGACTTAACCTTGTACCTTCTCATACTCTCATAAGATAGAGCATGGTTAATATTGAGTTCCACATAAGAACTCCATCTTCATTTCTTCTTCTTGATCATATCACATATGTATCTTCAAACCGATGATCTTGATGCCAATACACAAGGTTATATCTTTATCTTCATGGCATCCATACTTGAATCCAACACATGGAGAACAAGTAGTACCTATGGAATATTCCTTCATATAAACTCAATGAAAACATTAGTCCATAGGGGTTGTCATTAATTACCAAAACCACACATAGGGGCAATGTACCCTTACAATCTCCCCCATTTTGGTAATTGATGACAACCACAATAAGAGGGTTTATATAATGAATATTAGAAACAAGTACTCAACTTATCCGAGAATAAGTTGTATACAAGAGGTTGTATTTGATATGGTCAAGTAACACAAAGCTACTAGCCCATATCAAAACCGTCTCTACTCACACAACTACAACAAATGCAATGGATGTGAGTAGAACCAATATATATAGAGAAAACTCCCCCACAATGTATGCACGTGTGATGAACATGAATTCATTGCATATATTGTCAAGATTAACCTTTGGGATAGTTTCCACTATATATATACAACCATGCAAGACATATAAATATGGAATGCATGAGAGGCAAAACACTTAAGCACAAACCAAGCTTAAGTATAAAACCATTCCCTTAAACCCTCTAAACTTCTCCCCCATTGGCATCGATTGTCAAAATGGGTGAAAAATTTAGAAGGCCAATATAATGTGAGTTCCTCCCCAAAGTGTGCACTTCTCATAATTTGAGTGGAATCAAGTGTACATATCCAATGATGAATACTTGAAGGAAATCAAACTATATTGAGGATCAAAGATTGCATAAAGATAACATGGTGAAGTGAGCTTCAATAAATAAAGCAAGCAATCAAAGATCCAATTGGACAAACAAAGATATCATGATAAGAGAGATATAGTGCTTCTAGAAATAAGAAAGCTCCCCAAGGTTCGTGCACAATTTATAATGTTTGCATTTGAATACAATATGCACAAACATGGAATCCTCACTCCCTATATATCATTTAGAACACAACTAAGATAAAGAGAGTATGCTTATCAAGAACAACTTTAGTCCAACAATTACGAGATATGAGTGCATGAAGAAAATAAATAAACCAAGCACTCATAAATTTTCTTTACCAACCCACTAAAAACAAAAAGGGGTAAAAGATGGTTGGCAAAGAGCAAGGATATCAAGATGATGGATTAACGCTCTTATGTATATGAGTTTCTAAAGTGGACAAAGTGATCCATAAAGAAACATGCACACACAAGAGGTTAACAAAATAGATAAGACAAGATATCCAAGATGAAGTCATAAAGTTTACCAAAGGATGTTTGCTTAAGAAGCATATATAGCCTATGGCTCCAATTTTCACTTATGGTATATGAATGAACTTCAACCAAGTTAAACCTCAAAAACATTACAACTAACAATAAGGGAAGTAGAGCTAGTTGGAGTGTTTTGAGAAAGGCAACAAGTATCACAAAAATGGATTTATTTCACAAATTCATCAATATTGCACACAAGAGCTCTTTGAGGAATTGATATGCAATAAATTGCTAGAGGGCATATTTGTGATAGGTGAATCATAAAATATGATATATATATATAACCTATCATATGCATCTTCTCAAATTACTCAAGTGTACAATAAGAAGTTTTCTTTAAAAGGATTTTTCAAGAACCTCAATATTTTCGAAATAAGGAATTTCATGCCAAGATGCAACCTACAAGAGGTTGGATGATATAAGAGTATGCATGAATAAGATACTTGTTACCGAGATAGCAATGGCTTGATGTAGTAGATAAGAGTTCATCGATCATCCTAGCTTGAATCCAATTCTCATATGGTGATAACACCTTCCTTATAGATGAGACAAGCCTCCATTGCATCTCCAATGTACCTAAAACATTATTCAAGTACATCTTGGTCCCCAAACTTATTGGGTCCAACATGGTTAGACTAACCACAATATATAGGACACACTCCATATAAATATGTGCATATTTAGATGAAGTTTGAATTTCATGCACATCTTAGCCATTTAGGATTTGATGGAGTATATCCCACATAATGGATCAAAAGAAAGCAAGCATGCTACAAGTATAAACAAATTACATATAAGCATGCACCAAAACCTTTAAAGATCCAAGAAAGATATACTTTTGGACAAAACACCAAAGGAATTAAATAAGGCATAGAGGTGCCACAAAACAAATTTGTTGTCCAAGTTATATCTAAGAAGCAAATCACAAAAGATTTGTTCAACAAAGTTCAACAAATGAACTAAGAGGAAACCATTGAGCATAACGGATGAAATAAAGCAAACATGCTCAAGGATTTATCTCATTCAAGCAAATAAATCATGTAAGAAAGAATGAGATAGCAAACTCCCCAAAAGAGCAAGGTTCAAACAAAATAAACCAAACCCTATACACTTTTCACAATGGCACAATGTACCGTAAGGAAAAGGTTTGTCTTCCAAAACAAACACTTGATATGAATCAAGAGAATTTATCAAAACATTTTTCAAAGGGACAAGGAAGACACATGGGAGCAACAAAGATTTCTTGGAAATAAAAGAAGGAAGTAAGAAACAATCCAAGGTGAAGGTGATCCATAAATTCAACCACATATAAGGTTATCAATTGTCAAAGACAATGAGTATATTGGAAATAATTTCCGGTGGTGAATTGACAAAGATAGTAAGGATCAATCTTCACAATAAAAGGCATAGGATAAGTATATAGAATTAAGCACTATGCACGGATGAAGATTCTTGATAACTTCAACTAGTCACACAATCACGCACGGCAATGATTAGAATAACTTGAAGCAAACGGTGTCCCAAATAAGATATAGAGATATGTATTTGAGGAAAAACCGCACCAAGAATTTCATATTCAAACAAGAGCCCACAAGATGAGTAATAAAATATTTTTATTATGAATGGAGCTTGTTTGAGCAAACATGCCACCTATGAACAAGATAATTAAGAGCATCAACTCTAAGTGGCATAACCTCATATGTTCACATTTTCTAGGCTTGTGATATGTACAAAACATATTACTCCCCCATAATGTGATAAAACATTTCTTCTAAATAAGAGGCAACTAAAATTCAACTAGAGATGATTAATGGATATTTAGAATTTGAATTTCTCATGAGTATGGCACACCACATAGTGACTAGATAATCTTGCAATATCAATACTAAGTGGTGGTACCCATGTACACACATTTTAAAGAAAGAGAGATGCACAAAGCATATCACTCCCCCAAAATGGGATGTTCCATTAATCACTTCAAAGAGAGCCAAATAAGATATCATCAAGATGCATTAGGCTCAAAGCAATACACAAGTATATGGTGAGTCAAACAAACATACTTGAATACACAAATAAGCAAGTAAGACACAACACATACATACACATATTTGGTACAAAACCAAACATGCAAAGGGGCAAGTAACTTACAATAAACATGAAGAGTTGTAGTATAAGTTACCGCAAGGAGGAACATTGGATTATGAGATATAGATGATAATCCATACGACTTGGTTTGGTCAAAATATAATATATGAAGATCCCTTAATTCTTCATGAAGTAGCCAAATCTCCAATGCCCTCCTCATGTACCTATTGATCAAGTTTGAGATTGTTGGTCCCCAACCAAGTTGGGTCCTAGGAGGTTAGTCACAATAGGCTTGGCAACCCAAATGGTTCTTTTCTTGAAACCACTTTGAGTTCCAACAAACTTGGCAAACACATTGCCATCCTTATCCTTCCCTAGAGAATAATCATTATCAACAATTATAGGGTTAGATAAGGTACCACCTAAGCAAGAAGAAGCAAAGTGCCCCTTCTCACGGCATAAGTAGCAAGTGTTCCCCTTTCTCTTCTTTATTGATTTCTTCTCTTGAGGAACAATATCTTGATTCTTCTTGGGAAGTGGCCTATCTTCAACTTGAGGTCGAGCATAAGCTTGACCTTTACCTTGTGGCCGTTTCCCTTGTTGTTTCTCACTCAAGTGCTTCTTCTTCTTCTTCAATGGGCATGATCTAACATGATGCCCTTCAACCTTGCACTTGAAACAAACCAACTTGGCCGAATCCTTGACTTTGTCTTGGCCCTTCTTCTTGTTGCTCTTGCTCTTGGACTTGTTCTTGTTATTGGAGTTGAATCCAAGTCCACTCTTGTCATTGGGGGATTGTTGCACACTTAGCATCTTGTCAAGTGCGAATTTCCCTTCATGACGCTTTTCCAAGTCTTTCTTCAAAGAAAGGACTTGGGCCTCGAGCTCTTTTATTTCCTCTACATGGTTAGTAGAAATACAAGTACTAGAGGAAGTAGAAGTTTCATTGTTAGAGCAACAAGGCAAAGTGAGTAATCCAACACAAGGTGTATCACTAGTTTGACTAGATGGATTACAAGGACTAGCACATGAAGATATAGCATTTGTAGTAGAGATTGTGCTAATGTCCACATGAGGCTCACAAGATGTTACCTTAGTGATACTAGCCTCATGAGCTAACTTTAGCCCATCATAGGAAATTAGAAGTTCATCATGAGAGCTTGAGAGCTTTTTATGACTTTCTTCCAATTCCCTATAATTGCTAGTTAGCAACTCAAGTTGAGCCCTTAGCTCAACATTCTCCTTTAAGGTCGATGCTTCACAAGAATTAGAGTTAGTAGCACAAGCATCAACAATAGTTTTCTCATTTTCATGCATATAGGATTCAACTTTTTGTGTAAGCATGAAATTAGCATGCTTCTCATCTTTTAGCTCATGCTTGAGGAGAGTGAATCTCATTTCCTCATTTTCAACATGGGACTCCAACTTCACTATGGTTTCCTTATATTTATTCAAGATATCCATAGAGTATTCGAGATTAGCACGAGCTTCTTTATTACCATGAAGAGAAGCATATATCATTGCCATATTATGCACCAAGGTATTATATTCTTCATCATTATCATCATCATCACTCTCATCATTAGAGGAAGTGTTAGGAGTCAAAGTAGGAGATACCTTTGATCCATTTGCCATAAGGCACATGTGCATACCGGAGAATGAAGATGAAGATATTCTTGAATCCTCATTTGAAAACATGTCTTGATCCATATAGTGTTCGGTTTCCTCTACATTGTTAGTCAACAAACAACTAGAGGAAATATAAGCATTTTGATTATGGGGGCAAGACAAGGTAAGCATATCTTCATGAGATCTATGTAAGCAATTTACACATGATATGCAAGGACTAACAACACAAGCATGTAGGTCATTTTCAATGCTAGATGTGTTTAAGTCCAAAGAGGAAACATTGCAATGAGATAGAGATGAAGAGTCATCACTATTGAGCACAATATCAACATTGCAATTTCCCTCACCACTCACCATATCATTACCTTGTGTCTTGCAACACGTTGGTGAAGTGGAAGAAGATGATATATCATCACGGCCGGAGGTGGAAGCAACTTGGAGCTCTTCATGATGTGAAGGGGAAGAGAGCTCCTCGGAGACACCACCGACCAATTGAGAAGTGGATCCACCAAACATTTCTTTAAGCTTGATCCACATCTCATGAGACGATTTTCGCTTTATATATATCAAGAACCTACGAAAATCGGGTCTCAAAGAGAATAAAAGCTCATTAGATACTTGAGCTTCAAGATGTAAGTTTTTCTCATCCTCTAAAGATAGATTTTGAGAATCCATCGGAGGAGAAAAACCGACATCTAGAAATTGCTCTATATGTGGACACAAGGTCCGAAGCTTACAAAGCAAGCAATTTCTCCACAAAAGATAATTTGTGCCAACAAAGATAATTGTGTCATTGTGCACTAAATTACTAGCCGACATCTTTACTCTCAAGGCGGTGAAGCCTAAAACAAGGAGAGACCTTGCTCTGATACCAATTGAAAGATCGAGATGTCGCCTAGAGGGGGGGTGAATAGGCAATTACAAACTCTTGCGGATTTGTCTTGTATGAATGCGGAATTAAACTATCGTTTAGATTACAAGCACAAACCCTAAATATGCTAAGCTCAACTAAGTGTAACAATAGCAACTAGAGCTAAGCAAGATAGGCACAAGATATGTGTAGCACAAGTGATAGCAAGATATATGTACTTCAAGCACGATGGCTATCACAAGGAAAGAGAGCTCGGGTATAGAAATAACCGAGGCACGCGGAGACGAGGATGTATTCCCGTGTTCCCTTGCTTTGCAACAAGGTACGTCACGTTTGGAGGAGTGGAGGTCCCACGAAGGATTCCCCGCGCCACGAAGGCTCACCCTATTCTTCGAACCACACCCACGAAGGATAATGGCCCTTTCCTTATGGTTAGCTTTTCCTCCGCTCCGGAGATGGCAAGCTCCACAACCACTTCACAAGCTCCACGAAGGAGAAGCCCGGGCCTCTTCACAATCTTCTTGAAGAGATCACCGGAGCACCAATCACCAAGCCAACTAGGAGGTCACCCTCCAAGAGTAACAAGCTCACGGTCTCTCACTCGAACAAATCGTGGTGGAGAGCTCAACACTATGCAATGATGCAAAGCAAGAACACCGGAGGTGTTCAAGTCCTTCACACTCAAATCCCACCAAAGCAACGAATGCTAGGATGAGATTGGAGAGGATGAACAAGGGGAAAGTCAACCAAAGACTCCAAGATCTAGATCCCAAGAGATTCCCTCACTTAGAGAAGAATTGGTTTGGTGGAAGTGTAGATCTAGATCTCCTCTCTCAAATCCTCAAATATGAGCAAGAATCATGGGGGGAACAAGAGAGAGAGCAACTTCTTCAATGGCAACAATGGAGGTGAGAGGAAAGGGAAGAAGTACACAGCCCAAGGTGGAAGAAGGGCTATTTATAGCCCAAGAGCAAATATAACCGTTGGGGAAAAGTTGGGCTGAGTCGGCCGTCGAGGAGGCCGGTCAACCGGGCACTGGGACCGGACAGTCCGGTCCGGGGCCCGGTCGAGACCGGGCCACAGACCGGACCAGCCGGTCCAAACCGGTCGATAGGCCGGACCTCGAGGTCACCTGGTTGGCGCCCGGTTGCCGCCCGGTTGACCGGGCCGAGCGCCGGACACCCCGGTCTGCAGGCCGGTTGACCGGTCGGCAACCGGAGCCGATGGCTCTGTGTTTGGAGCTCGGTTGCCGCCCGGTTGACCGGTCGGCACGCCGGGCAGGCCGGTTGAGAGGCCGGTCCGGCCGGGTCCACCGACCGGGTGAGCGAGGAAAACATGTTTATACAAAAGCTCGTGATAACTAATGCTCCCGAACTCCGATTGACATGAAACCAATTTTGTTGGAAAGATAACGACGAATAGAACCCCAACAAAAACTGGAAATATGGAGACTCCTCACAGAACATTTTAGATGATTTTAGAGAGGGAGTCTCCCACCGTCAAGAAACGGTAAAGACGTCCAAACTCGAAAACGCAATAGAAGATGCATGCGGATTCCGTTTTCGATGAACTTGGGCTTGTTGTAAAGCTAGCAACAAGCTCAAGAACCTCACACAGAGAAACACCAAGAAGCAATAGGGATATGCAAAGTATGCAAAGGATTGAGCTCCCTAAGACGATGCGATCAAGTTACCAAACCGAAAGCCCCTCTTGATAGTGCGGCTATCTATCCTATAATCCGGTCTCCCAACAACCACCTTGAGACCGGTAAAAGGAAAACCTAGCAAGGCCATACCTTTGCCTTGCGCATCCCGCTTGATCTTGATGATAGCTCTTCAAGCTCCACTCAAGCCGGAATGCCTTACTTGATCATCGTCGCTTCGTGAAGACTCACAAATGCTCCCCCATACACCATGATGGGAAAGCTCTATTGATGCACATCTTCACATGTCCATCATCACCAAATGGACGACAAGCTTCAAGTATGTGATCCACTCAAGATGCTCAACTTGAACTTGCCCGACTTAACCTTGTACCTTCTCATACTCTCATAAGATAGAGCATGGTTAATATTGAGTTCCACATAAGAACTCCATCTTCATTTCTTCTTCTTGATCATATCACATATGTATCTTCAAACCGATGATCTTGATGCCAATACACAAGGTTATATCTTTATCTTCATGGCATCCATACTTGAATCCAACACATGGAGAACAAGTAGTACCTATGGAATATTCCTTCATATAAACTCAATGAAAACATTAGTCCATAGGGGTTGTCATTAATTACCAAAACCACACATAGGGGCAATGTACCCTTACAAGACGAGAATTAAATGATACATGCCTAAACCAGCAGGGAGAAAAGAAACTGCATGGTGGGCAGATGGCGCCGGTTAATCTGGTCCAGAGGGAGTAGAACGACTGTAGTCATTATTGAGTAATACTCACTCCAATATTTTGCGCACGAAACAGAGACGCGGAGAAGGCAAACTCGATCCTGCTGCTTCGATTTCTATGCGGGGAAGCCGACTTATATAGCCTTCAATTAGTGTGAACAGTACCAAAAAATTAGTGCAGAATTACTGGTATCGGCTGTCGGTGCTCTAATTGCTGTATCAGCACAGAATTCCTACGCATATAGGCCGCTTTCGGTGGTTAATTTCCTGTATCGAGCGGGAAACTCTGACAGTTTCAGCAGACCTTTAAATCAGTGCAGTCAGCTCTTTAGTCAGTGTCAGCAGCTCTTTAGTCAGTGTCAGCAGCACATGTCGGCCTGCGCGTGGTCATGGCGGGACCTGCCTCCACCGGGTGTGGAGGCATCCTCCACGTCACCCTGCCGCCCCATGCGATGGCGGCATGGCCCACCTCGACGGACGGCGGCCTGACGGCGAGCAGCAGCGGTTAACGTGCCGCCACACACTTCGACGGCGGGCCCCTGCCGCCACCCAGTCCGGCGGCACCCTCCACGTGTCGCCTGGGGGCGCTGCCGCCACACACAAGGTGATCTTTTTTGTCAATTTGCCTCACAGGTGGTCCTTTTTGTCAATGAATTGGGGCAGGTGGTCTCTTCTGTCAAAATTTCGTACGTCACCGCTCACTGCGCGCGCGTCTTTCTTCCCGTGTTTCTACGAGACACGGAAAATTAGTCGCTCACTCACGGATACTACAAATGTATAGCCCGATTTTTCTAGTAAATGTTCTTTTCAAAATTTCCACCAAAGCATTGAATAATAGAGCTATTCTAGTGGCCGGTGAAGTTTTCTCTAATATTCAAAGAGGCTCTAGTAGTAGATTTATTATAGATGGTGTGGTTGTGCTGCATGAGACTGTGTTCACTTCACCTGTAAAAAAAGTTCTAAAGTTGGGTTCGAGAAAGCATACGAAAAAATTAATTGGGACTTTGTATTTTCGGTGCTGGAAATGAAAGGTTTCCTCTACCTTTTATCAATTGGCTTAAGCAGGTGGTGGTTGGTGGCAATGTAAATACAGTTTTGCTATGTCTCAGTCAACTGAGATTTTTTTTAAGTCTAAGTCACTTTAAAAAAGTGCTTGAGTTACACTTTTCTGTTAAAAAAGTAATTGCATTTTTCTGCTAGAAATGTGTAACTGGACTGAGTTACACTTTTCTTTGAACTACAGTTGACTTTTCTAAGGTGTCTGAGACTTAAGAAAATCTCGGTCAACTTAGACATAGACACACCCATGTAAATATTTTGGTTAATGATTTAGTTGGCCCTTATTTTAAGACTAGAAAAGACCTAAGGTAAGGAGACCCATTATCGCCAATTCTTTTTAATATCTCTGCGGATATTCTGGTTACTCTGATTATGGGATCTAATGATCATTAAAGGGCTTCTCCTGGAATTACATGAATGTGGACTTTTGATGTTGTAGTAACACCGACGACACAAATTTATGTTCGGGGGTGATATAGAGACTGCAGGGAATCTTAAGATTATCTTATGTACTTTCAAACATTTAACTGGTTTGAAAAATAATTATCCTAAAAGTGATTTTTTGGACGAGCTAAAGAAAGCCAGGAAGAATGTGAGTATATATTCACCTGCAAAGTTGGATACTTCCCGTTTAGATACGTAGAAATTCTTGTGCACTATAAAAGATTGAGTAATTCTCACTGGCAACCTACGGAGGATAAAGTTGAGAAGAAAACACGAAGTTGGCAAGGGAATCTGCTATCTTTGGGACGAAGAATCGTAAATTCAAGTTCATTTGAGCATTGGGGCGCAAACATCTAGCTCGAAGTATGTGTTTCTTTTATCAAACTATCGAAGTGGCCGCTGCCGTCCTCTAAAATGGCTTCCTAATATTTTTTGGGCACAAGAAAAATGCGAAGAATCAAAAGTTAACATCGAACATTCAAATAAATGTTCAAATTCTCATAGTGCATGCAAACAAGTTTAAATTCCTGGCGGCGAAGCCGTCAAAATGCCATCATAGTCTGGCCACCATATTACAAACCAAGGATAGATAGATATCAAATGGAGGGTGGCGGGTCGTCGGTCACGGCCGTTGGTGGCTGCTCTAACATCACAAGAAATTTGAGAAACACATAGAGAAGGTTTGATCGTACACGATCCACCATGGTCTTTCCGCTCTCTTTCCTTTCATGAAATTTGTTGGTTGCTTCTTGTATAATGCCCGACCTATGGGACATCCCATTCTCATTGGGGTCCATTTGCACATTCGCGTACTCTACAAAAAGTTCGCGTTAAATGAATTGATCAACGGTCCTCCTCCAATAGGTCCCTCACAGCCGTTGGGCCAATATGGGATCAAGGCTCACGACCTTACATGCGTCGCATAGGCATCATCCTTAGACATATTCCATCGAATGCCTCGGATGTCCTTCTTCTTGATCGTGGTGCCGGTTTAACACTAAGCACTTCCGTGTCCGAGCCCTCCACCTCTCCCTATAGTGTTTGAGTTGCGGCATTGTCCTCACCACATGGGTCATGTCATCCATTACCAGTTATCATGCCGACCAAGATGTTGGCGTCCTTGGTCTATGCACGTAAACAAAGCATAATGTACGATAAACTGTATAGTTTAATAAAATACGTGAGTTTGAAATGAATTTGCATTTCATCAGCGTTCTAGCGGACGCTGGGCATTCATTCGAAAATATGCATAATGTCATTATTGTCGAACAAGCTGCGCCCGACCGAGCTGCAGATGCCGGGGACACCTTCAAAGAACATATGTCGCTGCCGCACCGCCACGGAGAATGAGTTGTTGAGGTCAAGGCCAAGACCCGATGCCGCCTTAGTTGGCAAGATTGCCATTCGCCGTAATCGGCGAGGCCATACGCAGCCTCTCCCTCTCGCTAATCTTTGGGGAGGAAAACCTTCTTTGCGAACTTCACAGAAGCCTTGTTGAAGTAGATCGGCAGCGGAGGCAAGTTGCTCTTGGAAGTGTCCACGGTCATGCAACATGTTATTTTTTTAGCACAAAGTTGCACTTTTGAAAACAAAAAAAAATGCAATTCGGTTTCAAAAAGTGAAACTGGATGCAAGAGTGAACCTTAAGGCTCCGTTCGGAACGGAGGAAACATGTAGGAATTTTGCAGGTTTCGTTTCCCGTGGAAATTTTTCCTTCGGCAGCGTTCGGAACAAAGGAACGGCAGTCGCAATTCCTTAGGAAAGGAAACCTTTCCTTCATTTTTTGCGGGAAACAAAACATCTACCAGGACTGGATTTTTTCGGGAGGCCCGAGGCAACCGCTGCAGTGCTGAACTGGATAGCCTCCGGTAAACACAACAATTGTAAAGTAGGTGGACTTTGTCTAGGTGAACCAAGGCCCAAGGGAAAGCATGTGACGGAAAACAGACGTGGTGCATATGGTCTAGGTTCATCCATAGAGTTGATCAACAAAGTAGCCTGCAAGCCTGACTGCTCTCAATATTTTAATCAATTTGCTCCATGTCGTTGGTATCAACTCCCATCCTGTATTCCGAACACTAGCCAATGCGTTTGCTCCTCCATTTTCCAATCCTAAGTTTTACACATATACAACTTTCCTATTCCTCTGATTTTCGATGTTCCTTTGTTTTCTCACCCTATGTTCCGAACGGAGCCTAAAGGTACTCTGAATGAGATTTATGAAAACCATTAATTTATGTCAGCCGACACATCCGGAGAAAATGGAGGAGATCAAACATGGCGGTGCGTGCATGAATAGGATAATGAGTAATTGTGAGGGCGGCGGTGAAAACACGTACGTACGTGGCAGGATCAATGAAGTAAAACTCGATGCCGCTGATACACTGATGAGTGATTACATCTCCCATCACGTCAAGCGTGACGACCTCGGCTAACCGTCGGCAGATGTGTCGCCTGGTGCGTCGAAAGCACGGCAGTTGCGGAAGCAAACACATGGCCTTTTAGATTTCCCGGCGTTGAGACGGACCGATGACGAAGAATTTTTCGATGGACGTTCCACTCCTTTCCTGGCGCGGCAGTGCGTGGTTTTTTCGTCCAGATTTCCGGGAGCAGGAGATGGATCGATGGAACGGTTGACGTACGTAACGGCCGGCCGAGCGTGGTCGAGGTGTCGGCCGCTGGGGGCTTGTGTGCGTCCTCGCTGGACCGTGGCGAAAATCCGTGGACACTAGTAGCAGGCATTAGACCGACCTTGTTGCTACATGGCACGACAGGGTTGGGCGAGAGGGAGCACGCGGAGGCTGCTGATAGGCGCCGCGTGGAGCGTGGTCGTCATTCTACGGGCTCGGGAACGGTCGCTGTGCTGCTGATTATTCTGCATGTCTCGTCATGGCTCTGCCTGTTGGGCTTCGCCCTAGGCCGGCCGGGTTGCTCGCCGACGGTCAGACGTATCGCCGCGCGCATCGTGCAAACTCGGAGGTGTCGCCCTTGGAAGCGTAGAGCATATAGCGGATACAGTTTTATTTTTTAACACAATATGCAGATTATTCTGTTGTTATGCTGGCTGGCAGCGGAAGCGAATCATCCACACTCTACACGGCCAACTTAGTAGATGCGGCAGATAATGCACCCGTAGTAAGTACGTGGTACAACCAAACCAAGGTCGCAACTGCCGCGAGCCAAGGGGCCCAGTCTTGGAGGTTGGAGGCGGCGGTTAGGATGCCGTATCTGGCCCAGACCGCGGCGCCACACCCAATTATACGCTTGCGCGCCCCTTGCCGTCCTGGTCCTCGTCCACGGCGGAGACGACGACGACGCGACACGAGACGGCAACACCACACGCCCGCCGTTCAACTGCCCCCCTCACCCGACCTGACCCGGCCTTATCCTATCATCCTCACTTGCCATCCTCGGCTCCACCACATGGCCGCGAGCGCGCGCGGCACCGTGCGTTCGCCTGTCTGTCCCGCCCGGACGCCGGCCGTGCCGCACCGGCGCCGTTGATGCATTGCCAGCGACGAAGACGACGCTCGCGCCCTGGCCGGCTTTCCTTAATGCTTGTGATCGATGCTGAGTACTTTAATCTACTCTCGCATGATCTCTGATCTGAACTACTGTACAATGCTGTTCATGCGCAGATTGCCTCGCTGCACCCTGCACGCCTCCAGCTCCTACAGTTTCATTCATCTCAGTCCTGGGCATGTTGCTAGGGGCTAGGCTGTACTGTACATCAGTGCATGCATCTTCGGGCTTCGCTTCAATGCGCTTGCACATGCGTGGCCGTTCCTCGGTCGTTACTGTCGTTGGTCAGAACAGTGAGTGGGTTGGTCACCCATAATGCAAGTGCATGTTCTGCCGGATCCTCTCCTCGATCGTGCGTACGTGCATTAGTGCATATGCATGTGTCTTCACCTTCGCAACAGACAACAGAGTCAAGATTCCCCAGAGTCCACAGTGTATTAGTCAAGAAGAAGCGATTTCTTTTTTTTCTGCGGCCAAATATTAGTGCTTTATTCAAACAGGACCAGCGCTATCAGCCTGGATAATAAGACTATAGTAGTTACCACGAAAATGGGCGGAAAGTTCATCCAGCAACACGTAATCGATCTCCACTTCTCCACAGCGCAAAGCATGCTTAGCATAAAAGTGAGTTGGAGCGTTAGCTGATCTCATTATATGAATATACTAACAAACAAAAGGTAATAACAAGCCTTTCAATCTCTTGTAGTAGTATATATGATAGGCCCTATGACACCGCGGGAACCAGTGCGAGAGTTCCAGACGTCGACGACCTTCTTGCAATCTGTCTCCATGACCACTCGCAAACAACCTCATAGCTTCACAAAGATCACCCCACCCCGTAACGCAAACAACCTCGGTGCTTTGGGAATCATAGGATCTGTAACACCCGAGAAGGGTTTTCTCCAAGCTCTGGTGAAATCGGAAGGATTTCTCGCTACACCTCCCGCTCCAGCCTTGTGAGAATTAAGTGATATGCCCACATCTCTATGGATATTCACCCACCCCTTATCTGGTGGTCGTAAGATCTGCCATGTTGCCTCGGAATCTCCACATACCGCTAGATCCTCCCTTGTCATCTTCATAGATTGTATTGGGTCAGGGGCACCCTTATCATGAGTGATGTTGTACTGCAATGCCCACATTACCGTGATGATCTTAGCTCGATCTGCGTCGGTGAACCTTAGATTGCAAACTATATCCCTAGTCCATGTAGGTGGATGAAGCGTCGGGAGCTTGATGTTTAACCATGACCTTGCTTCTCTCTAGAAATTTCCCACGCGAGGGCACTTCACGAGTGCGTGTATCATATCCTCATTCGTTGATAAGCTGACTTTGCAGGCATGCTAACTCAGCAATGTGCGTGTGTTGTAGCGTACTTTCCACCGGTAGAATTCCATGGATCACACGCCACCACAAAACACGAACCTTTGGTACAAATTGTAGTTTCAAAAAAGACACTCACCGGCGACGCTGCCGGTCCACTCCGTCTCCGGTGGCCTTGGGGAGTTGGAGGCGTGGCGGACAGCAACCTCTCATTGTTGGGAAGTTTTCAGTTCTTTGTTTAATTTATTTTGAGTATCTTCTGCAACAGTGGCGGAGCTTGGAATGGAATCTTGGGCAGGCCAGGTTAGAGTAACATAAAAATTGTTTCGAAATACACCATTGCACTACGCAAAAGATGGCTGGTGCTGAAGGATTTTTTTTTCAACTTCACTTATATTATCTCTTTTCCTTTTCAAGACAAAACCATTTCTTCTTTGAGTGACCTTTTCCATGGTTGTTGGCGTATTGCAATATGTAAAACTAAAAACAATTTTGTTATCAATCCTCCGTTCTCTGAAATTGAAGAAGAGATGGACTCGATTTGGTCACTGGATCGTTTCACGGGCTGCTGGATCTCCGGCCGGTGCGCCACATGGTGTGGCCGTGTACATGTAGGCTGCACTAGCGGCAGTCCCCTGGCTGCAGACGACGCCAGCCTTGCTTCTTGCTTCCTCATATTCCATCAATTGATTCCCCCCGATTCCCTCTGTTTCTTCTAGCTAAATCGGTAGAGCTAGTTGTGGGAATTTTGAAGAAATGTTCAAGTTAGAAAAATTCGAACAATTTTCTAACTTAGAACATTTTTTTCAAAATTCATTTTCTGAAATAAAAACAATTCAAAATCTGCATACTTTTTGAAAACTTATTTTTTAAAAAAATGGTTTTTTAAATATACAGTTTTTCCAAATTTAAAGTTCTAATATATCTTAAAAGAAAATAGAAAAAATAAAGAGAAACAGAAACAGAAAAAAATGGCCAGCACCTAACGGGGTCGGCCCGTACCATGCGCGGGGTGTGCGGCGCGGTACGCGCCGATCTGGTCGGTGTATAGGAAAGGCCGCCATGCTGGGAGAGTTGAGCTTGAGCCAACAAGGCATGCAAACGTGCTGATGGGTTGGGCCTTAAGATGCATATGCGGGTCAGTTTTTTTTTGGCAAAAAAAACTGGGTGGGCCATGGCCCGGTTTTGTTCCAACGAAGTTTCGCCAGTGTTCTTCAGGATGGTGGGGCGACGACTACATCCTAAAGTCAGAATAAGGTCCTCCCTGCTCTACCCTCGCTCCGGTGGTGCGTCTAGCACCGACGGAGACACGTGGAGTCGTGTGTCCGGTGGATCTCCTGGGATCCGATCGGTTTTCGTGCTTGCTGGAGTGATTTCAAGTCAGTCTCTTCTAATTTACGGTTGTCATCATTGGCGATGGTTGCTGCAATAGTGCGCTGGTTCCTTGGGGTCTTAGCACGATGACTTCTCATCTGTCTACTACAATCAGTTCTACTACGACAAGCTTTGTCTAGCTCCGGTGATGCAGGGGCGCTAGTGTCTGTAGTCATCGCTAGGTGGTATAATGATCTATTTGTAATTTTTATTACTTTCAATCATCTTTGTACTTACCTTTTTTTAATGTATAATATATTAGGCAAGCAAACAACCTCATTAAAAACCTTCCAGTCTCCTTTGATACCCTAGAAGGAAAAGAGTGAGTCTGGAACTTGCTGCCGAAACTACGAGTACAATTACAAGTTTGTGAGTAAAGTCACATCTCTAAAAAAAGGTAAAATAAAATCGGGGGGAACATCCACCCAACTATTCTTAGAACTTAAAGCAAGTCTAGATAATTCATGAGCCACTTGATTAGCCTCCCTCAAAAACAGGATATCTCCGTCATTGCGCTTGCCATCTGAAAATAGTCAGCTAATATTGCCGAATAAGGGCCATTAATCTCCACCTCTCCAATGCATGCCTGAACTAGTTCCAAAGAATCAGACTCAACGATACAAGAAGAACAACCAATTTCATCCAGAAATTCCAAACCTTTCAACAATGCATATGCTTCCGCAGTCGCTGCGCTCAAGAGATTATCCAGGGGACACACCATACCCCCTAAAACCCCGCCCTTTGCATTTCTAAGAACTGCACCCGCCGATCCCATTCATAACATAGGAGGCATCGATATTTAATTTGAGCTGGCCTCTAGGAGGTTTTAGCGAATTTATTTCTTTTACCACATATTTACTTATTGCAACCCCATAATTTGCCGTTATTGCATTGATCGCAAAGGCAGAATTTTTTAGCGGGCTAACACTCTCACCCTTTACCTTCTCCCTCCTTTGCCACCAAATGTACTAACTGGCCACGACTATTATTTTATGTGATTACACTTGCTCAAGATGTGTTACCACCTTGTTCGATGATTATTAATAGATCGATTGAATTTTGCAAAAAAAAAAATGACACAAGGAGATGTGGCCTCGCAAATGAAACCTTGCATGACTGAAGCTACTACATAGCAGCATATGTCTTTGCTCAATCCGATTCTCATCTTTGTACGAGATCGATCTACCCCGTTCGCGCAACATGCGTGCAGCCGAGCTTAACTCATGAGAGAACAACGCAAGAACAACGATGCATAGTCCGGCACCGTAACGCGCCAGCCAGCCGACACTTCATATATGGCCTGTTTGGTACCGTGAGCTGATTTCATGCACCACTGCGCTAGGGAGATGAAAACCCTGCACGTTTCAGATAGGCCATCAGCCAGAAAAGACATGTCGTTTGGTCGTCTGCGCACAGTTTTTTGAGTCCCGTGGAGATTTGGGCTCTGACCATTTGGTAGGTTGGTTTTAGGGCCAAGTAGCAGCCAGAACATCAATGATGTTGTTTGGTTGCAACCCAAAATCAGCTTCTGGTTACCTCTTCCCTTTAGTGGAGAGGATACCAATGATCAATAATGCACAGGCAAGCACACAATGCAAGATTAGACTTGAAAGTTCATAAACGCTATGAAATAGGTTCAGACACCATAGTTTAGAGACAACCATAGTTCACGACACGACAGGAAACTTGTTCAGACACCATAGTTCACACACGACATCATTGGACAGTATATATAGAATACTAGCAGCGAGACAATACCAGCAGAGCTTCAGACTTCTTCTTCAAAGACGATACAGCTGGTGGCATCGCCATGGTCCGGGCACCTGCTCATAACCTCAGTGAAGGTGTGGTCAAAGATGACCACATTGTACTCCACAGTAGACAGCTTCTTGAACGCGAGGAACTGGCCTATCTTGAGCTGATGGGCGATGGCGAAGGCCGGCCACCCCTGGTCGGTTTTTGCATCGTTGCCTTCTCTCCTCGTAGTCATCCTCCAGCTGCAGCCAATGTTGCTGCGGACAATGATGTTCGAAGGGATGGGTCCGAACCACTTAATTAAGTTGGCATGCATAGGGAGTTGCCCGAAGGTGGGCTTGAAGATGATGCGGAGGAAGTGGTCTGGACCTACGTTGTTGTGGAAGTGGCCGACGTTAGCCTTCCTTCCTCAACGCTTCTTGGACGGTCCCTAGCTGGGAACCTCCGTAGGTGCCCCAAGCTGGATCTTCTTAGTCTGCACCAAAAACACATGCCATTAGAGGTGGCTGCTCATAAGTATAGATGACCAAGGACATGAAAAACATTAGCGAGGCTTCATACATTGGGTCACACGGAAGCTCAAGGGACTATCCCTAAACTAAGTCCAGTGTGCAAGGAATGTGACACACACGACTAAGTGTGAGGGCATCACCTTGCCTTCCATAGTGCCGTACTTGAATCATTGGCCAACGCAGAATTGCAGAACGAGAAAAGGCCTCATACATTGGGTCAGAAGGCATGCAAAGGGAGTGGCCACAAACTAAGTGTAGTGTGTAACAAATGTGGCACACACGACTAAGTTTAAGGGCACCACCTTGCCTTCCATAGTGCCATATTTGAATCATTGGCCAACGCAGAAGAAAAACCCAAATATGCCTCATACATTGGGTCACAGGCATCCAAAGTGACTGTCCCCAAACTAAGTCTAGTGTGCAAGGAAAGTGGCACACACGACTAAGTTTGAAGCCATCACCTTGCCTTCCATAGTGCCATTATTGAATCATTGGCTAACGCCGAAGACAAACCAAAAAGAGGCCTCATAAATTGGGTCACACGACACGCAAAGGGACTATCCGCAAACTAAGTCTAGTGTGTAAGGAATATGGCACACACGACTAAGTTTGAGGGCAGCACATTGCCTTCCGTTGCGGCATAGTTGAATCATTGGCCAATGCAGAATTGAAGAATAGAAACATGCAAAGCAAGGTAACATGGGCATCATAATATGAGGACATGTATAGTCATTCTGTAGGTTCTGATCAATCATCTCGCCATACTATGATCCCTAGTTATAATCATCAGCCTAGTTCACTCAAAAACAAAATAAGTACCCGTTCAAATAGAGTATATTACAAGTGCTACTTAGTGTATATTACAAATTCATGCCAGTGTATTTAGGGTACATTACGAATTCTACCTAGCTCAACCATTAGCAAAATCTCCTACACTACATCTCCAACACATTCATCACTCGTCACAAAATATCCCTAATCCTTTTGAGATTTTCCATGTTTGCAAAATTCACTTGGAGCATATCGTATATGTTATACTATAACTTTCTCTTTTCAGCCATCTACGTCTTTCTTTCTGCCTACCATTCCTTTTTCTTAGACCTCATAACTTGTGCTTGAGTTCTCTGCACATTCTGGAGCAGAGCGACGTTGTTCTTCAACTCATCTAGCTCGTCTGGCGCTCAGGTATGAACAAACTATGGATACTCAGCATAATCTTTGGCACAACAATCACAACATGCAAAACCCGAGCACAAAAAAAACACTTCCCCTCTTTGCATGTATAATAAAATCAGACAGTTTGACCAATCTCAGTCCCATCTAGAATGGATCTACCACGATTGCAAAGTAGACTATCAGATCTAAACAAATTGCAACTCTGAACAATAAGCAATCCACAAGGACAACAAGAAATCGTGACGAACAGCAAGAAATCATATATCAGAACCCAATCCTAATGAAAACCCTAGCAAATCTAATATGCATGCTGTCGAAAATGTTGAAGCACGGTCTGTTGTCACACAACAACGACGAAGATATGAGAAAGAGAAGCTTACCACCATTGATCAGGTCGAGGACGAGGTCGCTCCTGAATTCGAGATGCCGGTGAAGAGCGTGGTGCATGTTCCAGTCGAGGTCGCGCAGCTTCTCGCGGTCGTCTCCTCATCCGGTCTCGCGGCTCCTCCTTGCGGCAGTGCGGTGGATTTGTCGGTGGTAGAGCAACCGCCCTTGTGATGTGGCAGATTGGGGGGTGAGAGTGAAGAGACCAGTGAGACGAAGGATAGGGGACGGTGAGGCTAGTTATGGCGCGTGTTCCCGAAGGGACGCAGTGTTTCCGTCTCCCTTCCCCACGCATGCAGGCTTCTGAAGACAACATGCCCGGCTCCACAACAATGGTCGTTTTGGGCATTCCTTCCGAACCTGTCCTGGAGGTGCATTAAAAACCAGTTCGTGCAACAACACGGAGGACTTCAAGAAACCAAACAGCCCGTTTCGCTTCTTAGCTCATGCAAAAAGGGGCCTACAGGCTACCAAACGCACCCATATATCCTCGTCGGAATCTCCCTAGGGCCGCCCCCAGTAGTGGATGGTGAGCTGTCGCGGAACAGAGGAACACAGCAGAGCATGTCACTTGCACCTTGCTCGGAAGAAGGATCCAAGATGATGGCGATGGCCCAAGGCGTCGGCGATGCGCGGCGCCTGATCCTCCTCAACGCGCTTCAATGTGTCGGTTGGCCTAGAACCGTGCACGTCACCGCCCACTGCACCTCTTTCTTTCGTGTGTGAGAGGACATGGAAATCATGTCACTGTATGTTTGAGAATGTCATGTTGTGTACCCATACGGCTAGAGTGGTGCCAACTCGCATGATCAGTCTTTTCTTTCTTCTAGCTTGTGGAGGAAGTGCGGTACCAGGCAGCAACGAACTCACTGTAGTTAGTTCATGCCTACACCCTTGTTGTTTTTTCAATTTTTTCCTCCTCACATTGCATTGCTTTGAACCTTCCTTATATTTGTTTGGCGTTTCCCCAAAACTCAGTATTTTCATAAAGTTGATCAATGGTTCTCCATGGTCGCCTAACTTTAACACGTGTGGTATTTTTGGACAAGAACTCATATCTGTGCAAATATTTCTTGTGCCAATCGAGTAATGAGAGAATAAAAAATGTAGATGCATAGATTATATTGGATGTGTCATCTTAATGTTAGGCATGTCTTAAAACATGCCACTGATGTACGCCTCCTGGCAGAGTTACCTACAAGCATGGAGCAAATTCACATCCCAAGACTTGTTAAGCAATTAAATCAGTTTAACATGTGCTTCTTCTTGTACAATGTCCACTTTCTGCTTGAGCTCTGCATGTTAAATGATCAGCTAGGTGTTCAGAGAAAAGGCATCAAGACCCACATCATAGCTAATGTTAAACAAACATGTAGTTGCCGTGTTAGTCCATGGGAGGGAGGGGCAACTGCCCCCACCCCCCAACTCACATGTAGCTTGGCATTAATGCACGATCGTATGTGTGACAACATCTTTATGGAAGAATCAATATTACCATAAAAGGCATAGTGGACATAGATGGTGTAAGCCAAACTTAGACATTTGATCGGTCATCAAGCTTTCCATTAGCGGCTATGATACGTCCAAAACGTATCTACTTTCCCGAACACTTTTGCTATTGTTTTGCCTCTAATTTATGTATTTTGGATACAACTAACACGGACTAACGCTGTTTTCAGCAGAATTGCCCTGGTGTCTCGTTTTTGTGCAGAAATTCAACTTTCAGGAAAATCCCCGGAATTTATGTCAAATGGCCTATTTTTCTAGAAGAATCACGGAGCCAGAAGGGCAGGCCTGGGGGAGGCCCAGGCCCCCCCAGACACCAGACCGGCGCGGCCTGTAGGGGGGTGACACGCGTACAGCACGCGACCGTTGGGAACCCCAAGTGGAAGGTGTGATGCGTACAGCAGTAAGTTTCCCTCAGTAAGAAACCAAGGTTTATCGAACCAGTAGGAGTCAAGAAGCACGTTGAAGGTTGATGGCGGCGGAGTGTAGTGCGGCGCAACACCAGGGATTCTGGCGCCAACGTGGAACCTGCACAACACAACCAAATTACTTTGCCCCAACTTGACAGTGAGGTTGTCAATCTCACCGACTTGCTGTAACAAAGGATTAGATGTATAGTGTGGATGATGATTGTTTGCATAAAACAGTAGAACAAGTATTGCAGTAGATTTTATTCGATGTAAAGAATGGACCGGGGTCCACAGTTCACTAGAGGCGTCTCTCCCATAAGAATAAACATGTTGGGTGAACAAATTACAGTTGGGCAATTGACAAATAAAGAGGGCATGACCATGCGCATACATGATATGATGAGTATTGTGAGATTTAATTGGGCATTACGACAAAGTACATAGACCGCTATCCAGCATGCATCTATGCCTAAAAAGTCCACCTTCAGGTTATCATCCGAACCCCTTCCGAGTATTAAGTTGCAAACAACGAGACAATTGCATTAAGTATGGTGCGTAATGTAATCAACAACTACATCCTTAGACATAGCATCGATGTTTTATCCCTAGTGGCAACAGCACATCCACAACCTTAGAACTTTCTGTCACTGTCCCAGATTTAATGGAGGCATGAACCCACTATCGAGCATAAATACTCCCTCTTGGAGTTACAAGCAAAAACTTGGCCAGAGCCTCTACTAGTAATGGAGAGCATGCAAGATCATAAACAACACATAGATAATAGATTGATAATCAACATAGCATAGTATTCCATATTCATCGGATCCCAACAAACACAACATGTAACATTACGGATAGATGATCTTGATCATGTTAGGCAGCTCACAAGATCCAACAATGAAGCACAATTCGGAGAAGACAACCATCTAGCTACTGCTATGGACCCATAGTCCAGGGGTGAACTACTCACTCATCACTCCGGAGGCGACCATGGCGGTGTAGAGTCCTCCGGGAGATGATTCCCCTCTCCGACAGGGTGCCGGAGGCGATCTCCTGAATCCCCCGAGATGGGATTGGCGGCGGTGGCTTCTCTGGAAGGTTTTCCGTATCGTGGCTCTCGGTACTGGAGTTATTATCGACGAAGGCTTATTATAGTCGGAGAGGTAGGTTTAGGGGCGACGCGAGGGGCCCACACAACAGGGCCGCGCGGCCAGGGGGTGGGCCGCGCCGCCCTGGCGTGTCGCCGCCTCGTCGCCCCACTTCGTTTCTCCCCCGGTGTTCTGGAAGCTTCGTGGAAAAATAAGATCCTGGGCGTTGATTTCGTCCAATTCCGGGAATATTTCCTTACTAGGATTTCTGAAACCAAAAACAGCGAGAACAAAGACATCGGCTCTTCGAGCATCTCGTTAATAGGTTAGTGCCGGAAAATGCATAAATATGACATAAAGTATGCATAAAACATGTAGGTATCATCAATAAAGTGGCATGGAACATAAGAAATTATCGATACGTTGGAGACGTATCAGGGGGCGCGCCGCCCTATCGTCTGGCCGCCTCGGCCAGCCTCTGACGCCCCCCTCTGGACTACTTAAGGGTTTCGATCTAAAAACGCGAGACGGGAAGTGGAAGTCGCAAAAAACCATCCAGTACGACGCCACCGTCGCGAAACTCCATCTCGGGACCAGAAATTCCGTTCTGGCACTCCGTCGGGACGGGGAATTGGAGGAGATCATCGCCATCATCACCACCGACGCCTCTCCATCAACCAGCAATGTTTCCCCCATCCATGTGTGAGTAATCCCCCCGCTGTAGGCTGAAGGGGGTGGTAGGGATTGGATGAGATTGGTCATGTAATAGCATAAGATTGTTAGGGCATAGTGCCTAGTGTCCGTAATTGGTACTTTGATGATATTGTTGCAACTTGTTATGCTTAATGCTTGTCACTAGGGCCCGAGTGCCATGATCTCAGATCTGAACATGTTATTGTATCATGATGATATGCATTGTTTTATGATCTTACCTGCAAGTTGTATACACATGTCGCTGCCCGGAACCCGAGGCCCCAAAGTGACAGAAATTGGGACAACCGGAGGGGAAGGCGGTGATATGAGGATCACATGTGTTCACGGAGTGTTAATGCTTTGCTCCGGTACTCTATTAAAAGGAGTACCTTAATTTCCAGTAGATTCCCTAGAGGCCCGGCTGCCACCGGCTGGTAGGACAAAAGAAGTTGTGCAAGTTTCTCATTGCGAGCACGTTCGACTATATACGGAACACATGCCTATGGATTTCTTAGTACTTGGACACCGTTTTATTACTATCTGCAAATGCCCTGCTTTGATTGTTACATGAGTTTCTCTCATCCATGCAACGCCCATCATCCATCCCTATGCCTACAGTATTTTAATCCTGCTGTTTACTATAATCACTACTGCTGTCTTTGTTACACTGCTGCTGTTATTTCACTATCGCTACTTGCTATAAAACTCGTTACTATCGATAAACTCTTGCGAGCAAGTCTGTTTTCAGGTGCGGCTGAATTGACAACTCCGTTGTTAAGGCTTTCAAGTATTCTTTGTCTCCCCTTGTGTCGAATCAATAAATTGGGTTTTACTTCCCGCGAAGACTGTTGCGATCCCCTATACTTGTGGGTTATCAAGACTATTTTCTGGCGCCGTTGCCGGGGAGCATAACTTTATTTGGAAGTTCACTTGGATTGATATTGTTCGCTGCAAATTCTCCATCATGGGTAAATCTCGCGATCCTAAAGTCGCCATATTACCATCCACTACAAGAAAAGGTACAACTCTGAGTACCTCTGCTACTCTTGATTCACCATCGGTGACAAGTCAACTTGTTTCACCACCACAAGCTTCACTTGCTGGTACTTCTGCTGAATCTGAAAATTCTTATAATATTGATAATGTTTCTGCTGTGCTTGATGATAGTGGTTCATTGGGATCTTTTCTAGATGCTACAATTGCTAGGTCTAGACAAATTGAAAATACTGAAACTCCTAATGAAAATGCTGCTACACCTGTTAATTCACCCGAGTCTGTTGAATACTCTAGTGATGATCCTGATGAGGATTATGTGGAACTTGATGATGATTTTATTGATAAATGCAATGCTACTACTGATGCAAGAAAAATTAAAAAGTTGCTTGCATAACATACTATTAGATATAAGCTATCTCCCGATCCTAAATTTGCCACATCTCCTATAAGCATTAAGGATAAAGATTATGATTTTTCTCTTGATCTATCTCATATAGCTATTGTTGAGAAAACACCCTTTTGTGGTACTGAAAAAGAAAGTGATGTAGAACATATGAATGAACTTTCTACTTTAAGTAGCTTGTTTTCTGATGATGTCAAGATGCGTACTTATTTTGTTGCTAAATTTTTTCCTTTCTCATTAAAGGATGATGCTAAAACTTGGTATAATAGTTTGCCTCCTGAGTCTATTGATAGTCCAAGTTGTTTGCTTGATGTTTTCTTCCGGAAATACTTTCCTGCTAGTGCTCAACATGCTGCTTTACAGAAAATTTATAGCTTTGACCAGGAAGATGGAGAGAAATTGCCTGAAGCATGGGCAAGATTTTTCTCACTTATCAAAGCTTGACCAGGACATGATTTGGAAAAGCATGATTTACTTGATATATTTTATAGTGGACTAACCGTTGAGTCTAGGGCATACTTGGATAGTTGTGCTGGTTGTGTTTTCAGGAAAAGAACTCCAGACGAAGCTGAAGAATTATTGGCTAAAATAGGCTGGAATCATGATGATTGGACTACACCTGAACCAGCCCCGACGCCAATATTGAAGAAGAGGGGTTTGATTAAATTAAATGATGAAGATATGAGGGAAGCCAAGAAATCTCTTAAAGAGAAAGGTATTAAATCTGAAGATGTGAAGAATTTACCTCCCATAGAAGATTTATGTAAGATAATTCCCCCTTCATCCATGATTGAGGTAAACTCTCTTCAACGCTTTACTAGGGAAGATATTCCGTATTCAAAACCTCCTGCTCAATGCTTAGATGAGTTTGATAATTATATTGTTAAGCAAGAAAACTTTAATATGAGAGTAGAGAATCATTTAATGGAAAATTCTCAAGCTATTAGTAATTTGCATGATATTGTGGAGAGAACCTCCAATGATGTTAAGATACTTGTTAAACATTTTCATATGGTTCAAACTCAAATTGATCAACTCACTAAAGTGCAAAATGACTTGTTAAAAAATAGTTCTAAAGAAAAGCATGCTTATGAAGTAAAAACTAGAGGCGGTGTTTCTACTCAGGATCCTCTATATCCTGAGGGGCATCCCAAAAGAGTTGAACAAGATTCTCAACGAATTGAAACTAGTGCTCCTTCTAAGAAAAAGAAAAAGAAACATAAAAATGTTGTAGAATCCTCTGAACATGTTAATGATCCTAATAGTATTTCTATTTCCGATGCTGAAACTGAAAGTGGTAATGAACATGATAATGATAATGATAAGAATGATGCTTCTGATAAAGAAAAAGTTGAAGATGAACCTGAAAAGCATGCTAAAATAAAAAGTATACTAAAGAAGATTTTACTGCTAAGAAACATGGTAATGAAAGGGAACCTTGGGTTCAAAAAATAATGTCTTTTCCTGCTAAGAAACTAAAATCAAAGGAAAAACAACACTATAATAAATTTTGCGATTGGATGAAACCTTTATTTTTGCAAATCCCTTTGACTGATGCTATTAAATTGACTCCTTATTCAAAGTATATGAAAGATATTGTCTCTAATAAAAGGAAAATTCCTAATGAGGAGATTTCCACTATGCTTGCTAATTACTCTTTCAATGGCAAAGTTCCAAAGAAGTTGGGCGACCCAGGTATACCGACTATTCCTTGTTCTATTAAGAATAACTATGTTAGAACTGCTCTATGTGATTTGGGAGCAGGTGTTAGTGTTATGCCTTTTTCTCTTTACAAGAGACTTTATTTAGATAAGTTGATACCAACTGATATATCTTTGCAAATAGCTGATAAATCTACTGCTATTCCTGTTGGTATATGTGAGGATGTTCTTGTTCAAGTTACTAATAACTACTTGATATTAACTGATTTTGTTGTGTTGGAAATGCCTGAAGATGATAATATGTCTATTATTCTTGGGAGACCTTTTCTTAAGACCGCAGGGGCTGTTATTGATTGCAATAAAGGAAAAGTTACTTTCAATGTCGATGACAAGGAGCATACCGTTTATTTTCCCAAGAAGATTGATAAAGTATGTGGAGTTAATACAATTTCTAATGTGAGGACTATTAAAGTGGGAACTATTGATTGTCCTATATATGAGCCTAAAGAAGGATATCAAAATGTTATGATTGGATCCATATCAATACAATTCAAGGTAACATGATTGATTTGAGGTTTATTTCTTCTTATGCTATGTAAAATTTATTTGGTGGCAAGACTTGATCAACCTTGTTAACAAATACTTTTTATATGCATAGAGGAGCTAAACAACATTTCTTTCTTCCTCCACTTGTTCTACTTGCTGTAGCACTTTTGTTTTGCAAAGTTATTTAGTCAATTAGAGATTTCAAAATCTTTTTCTGCCCAGTAATAATAAATTTAATACCCAGAAATGTGCATTTTTCAAAGTTTTCAAAAATTCACAAAAATTATACCGTTGATCTTATTTTTCGAAGAGGCACCTGGGAGCACCTGGGGATGACCAGTGGGGCACCCCAGGGTGGCACCCCACAGGCCGGCGCGGCCAGCAAGGGGGGCGCGCCACCCTGTGGTGTGGGCCCCTCCTTGCCCCACCACTTCATCTCTTCCTCCCATCTCATTCTCTCTCCCGAAAAAACTCGCACCAGCTTTCTTTCACTCGCGTTTCTGATCAAGAGCTCAAGATTTCTCGATCTCTTTACTCAGCCCAGATTTCTGTCTGAAATTTGGCACATTTGCTCTCCGGTATGTGACTCCTCCGATTATCCAAGTAGAATTTTGTTTGGTTGAGTATATCTTGAATATTTTGCTGCTGTAGGTAACATGTTTAGTGAGCTTGTATGCTTGTTCTAAGTTGTAAAAACTAGTTTTGATGCATGCTTAGTACTCTTCCAAGTTCCTATAGTAGTTTCCCTCAATTATATGTCACCAAACCAAATTTTATAATGTTTGTTGAAAAATTTCAGAAAATGGAGTGGAATAGGCATCAACTAAACCAACAAGAATTGGAGGTGCAACAAGTTATGAGAGTTCACCGCGAAGAGGGAGTATACCCCTCCTACTACCCATGCACTGATTTTATGAGAAGCGAGGGAATTTTGCAAGATGTTCAAAATCTGATTTCCAATGCAGGGTTGGGAAGTTTTGTTGTTGGTGAACCATACCAATATGCAAAATTGACCATGTCTGTAGTGCAGGATTTTGAATTCAATTGGTCTCAATCTAACCCCACGATACAAAATTTATAATAAAACTGTCAACTTGCCTCTTGATCATTTTTGTGCAGCAATTAGAGTGCCACAATGGGGATCATGTGAGAAGATTAGGGGACCACCGCAAGAGCTCTTGAATCTCTACAAGATGATTTGTCAAGGAAGAAGATTCTCAGAGGATAGTGGTAAAATTAGTAGTATTCAACTCCCAGCTATTCGCTACTTTGCTTATTTCATCACCAAGTGCGTTCTTGCTAGGAAGAAGGCAAGTAAGTTATCTATCCAGGATTTAGCATTCCTATCTGCTGCATTACAAGGTGATAGGACTTATAATTTGGGTGCTTTGATAGCTTATAGACTTGCTACTAACCGTGAGAAGGGAGGAATTTGCGGAGGTCTCATCGCCTCTCGTTTATTAGCTATGCATGGTGTAGAACCTCACCATCTTGATATTCTGCTCTCCATAGAGAAACTTGACATAGTCTCCATGATTAAACATGAATTTGTTTATGATTCGTCTAATTTGAGTAACCTGTCTTACAAGATAACATTTTATAAGAAAACTTGGAGGACAACTAAGAAAATTGAAAGACTAGTAGGATTACCTGCACCTGTTCTGTTTAACATTGATTCCAGGAAGGATTGGTCAGTCACGGAAGGTGAACTGAATGCATACATAGAGGGGGATGGCCATCATGCAAGGGACGGCACGGAGGAGGCCGAGGAACACCTCGACTCGTCATCCGATGCAGCAAGTTCTTCGCATCAACATTTTGGGCATGAGGAGCCTTCACCCTTTTCTTCTGCACCGGGACCTTATTATGACTACGCCATGTATGATCCACCGGCGTGGAACCCTGACCCTCGCCGGGGTTGATCTCCACTTAGACCAAAAGTCTAAGCTTGGGGGAGGTATACCGGCATCACTCATTCTTTGCATATTATAGTTGCTGGATACTTGTACATACTTGTTTAGCTTCTTAAAGTGGTTTCTAATAAGAGGGAGATGATATTTGGGGAAGTGCTGCCTGAAAACAGATTCTGGACTGATACCAAAAAAATTCTCAAAAACAGCCAGAACGTTATTTTGCGAAGCCAATTTTTGTGCATGTTCCCCAGGTTGTTATCTAACTTTCATTAGTTTAAAACTTTTCGAGCTGGGCAGCGGAAGAATTTCTTAAAAATCGATTACTGTACTGCTGTCAAGTTTGACGAATTCCTGCTGCTTAGTGTTTGTGTGACTCTTCTAGTTTTCATTTTCTTGTTTTTGCTTTGTTTCTTTCCTAAAACACAAAAAGACCAAAAATATTTCTGTTGTTTCTCTTCACCATTTGTTTATTTTGGTTTCTTGCTTTTATTTTGCTTTATTTTCTATTGTTGGTTTGCTATAAGAAAATCCAAAAAGATTTTGCTTTGTTTGCTTGTTTCCTTTTGTTCTTGTTTCCAATTCAAAAACACCAAAAATATTTGCTGTTCTTCTTTGGTTTTGTAAAGTTCATTTTGGAGTTCAATGGTCTTCGGTGGCTGGAGCGCGGTTTTCATTTCATATTATTCAAGCTACACAAGTGAAAGGCAATAATGACGATCTACGACAATTCGACTGTGGTGAGAGGCTGGTATGAACTCTATTTATTTTCATTTTTGTACATATACTCATCCATGTGAGCATGTTTAGTTGGTTCATGTGAGGTATATGTCATTTAAGAAAGTCTAGTAGTTCATGATCTCTCATGTTTAGCTCCAGATTATTAATATGAGTAGCATGTCATGGATGTTTGCTTGCATTGTTTTATTCATAAATAGGTATGACCTTGTGGTATCCTCCTCTGAATAATTCATTTGAATCGACTTGGCACATGCTCACGCATGCATATGACTGAACAAAAGTCAATTAAGCCTCGATGATTTACTTTGCTTCAGAGTTCTTGTATCGCTTTTATGCCTCCGTTAATTTATTTTGCCGCAAGCATGATTATGACAGTTACTGCTCTCTTGATTGTCGCTCCCCAGTCTATTGCTAGCCTTCACTTGTACTGAGCGGGAACGCTTCTCGTGCTTCCAAACCCCTGAAAACCAAGTTATTCCAAAGTGTCCATCATAAATACCTATGCATGGCATTTCAAACCATTCCAAGTAAATTCTCATGCGCTACCTTTAAACCTTCAAAATGCTTCTTAATTTATGTTAATGTTTTATAGCTCATGAGGAAGTATGTGGTGTTTATCTTTCAACCTTGTCATTTACTTTTGACAGACTTTCATAATAAGAGCTGGCAACGGGGTGCCCAGTCCCAACTAATAACTTCATTAATAATTCTCTTCACATGTTTTGCCCTGATTCGTTAGTAAGCAACTTAATTTTGCAAATAGACACTCCTCCATGGTATGAGATTGATGGAAGGCACCCGAGGATTCGGTTAGCCATGGCTTGTGTAAGCAAAGGTTGGGGGAGTGTCACCCATAATAAAACTAAAGTACGTGTGTAAACAAAAGAGAAGAGGGATGATCTACTTTGCTGGTAGAAATAACGTCCTTCATGGGAGCCGCTCTTGAAAGTCTGGTGGGCGAGGTAGTTGGAGTACCCATTACCATTCGTTGACAACAACAAACACCTCTCAAAATAATTTTACTCCTGTTTTAAAAACGAAAAGCTCTAGCGCATGTTAATCCCTGCTTCCCTCTGCGAAGGATCAATCTTTTACTTTTATGTTGAGTCGTCATCCTTTCTTTGAGAACCTTCTTGAGAGCACAACTGTCATTCTTAGTATAATATTCTTGTTCCAAAATATGATTGACTGTGGTATAACTTTGATGCTTTTATCTTTGACAATCTCTACTTCTAGTCTTTCCATGAACTTCAGAGGTGCCCGAGCATTTATGTTTTGCTGTACAAATACGGGCAAGCGAGATACCACTTTATCATATCCTTTTATGAACATTGCAATCCTGCTGATAGACATGATTCATGATGCTTATTATTAATTTGTTGGTACCTTCTCCATGATTGACATAGCTATTGGATGATCTTATTTGCATGTATCTTATTATGAATTGCCTAAGTACTTGTCCATATCATGAGAATATTTACATCATATGAACAAATATGTTCGTGAAAGTTCTTTTATCGCACTCAGTTGTTAACTGAATTGCTTGAGGACAAGCAATAAGCTAAGCTTGGGGGAGTTGATACGTTCAAAACGTATCTACTTTCCCGAACACTTTTGCTGTTGTTTTGCCTCTAATTTGTGTATTTTGGATACAACTAACATGGACTAACGCTGTTTTCAGCAGAATTGCCCTGGTGTCTCGTTTTTGTGCAGAAATTCAACTTTCGGGAAAATCCCCGGAATTTATGTCAAAGGGCCTATTTTTCCGGAAGAATGGAGCCGAAGGGCAGGCTCGGGGAGGCCCGAGCCCCCGTACACCGTGCCGGTGCGGCCTGTAGGGGGGCCGCCCTATCGTCTGGCCACCTCGGCCAGCCTCTGACGCCCCCCTCTGGACTACTTAAGGGTTTCGATCTAAAAACGCGAGACGGGAAGTGGAAGTCGCAAAAAACCATCCAATACGCCGCCACCGTCGCGAAACTCCGTCTCGGGACCAGAAATTCCGTTCTGGCACTCCGCCGGGACGGGGAATTGGAGGAGATCATCACCATCATCACCACTGACGCCTCTCCATCAACCAGCAATGTTTCCCCCATCCATGTGTGAGTAATCCCCCCGCTGTAGGCTGAAGGGGGTGGTAGGGATTGGATGAGATTGGTCATGTAATAGCATAAGATTGTTAGGGCATAGTGCCTAGTGTCTGTAATTGGTACTTTGATGATATTGTTGCAACTTGTTATGCTTAATGCTTGTCACTAGGGCCTGAGTGCCATGATCTCAGATCTGAACATGTTATTGTATCATGATGATATGCATTATTTTATGATCTTACCTGCAAGTTGTATACACATGTCGCTGTCCGGAACCCGAGGCCCCAAAGTGACAGAAATTGGGTCAACCGGAGGGGAAGGCGGTGATATGAGGATCACATGTGTTCACGGAGTGTTAATGCTTTGCTCCGGTACTCTATTAAAAGGAGTACCTTAATTTCCAGTAGATTCCCTAGAGGCCCGGCTGCCACCGGCTGGTAGGACAAAAGAAGTTGTGCAAGTTTCTCATTGCGAGCACGTTCGACTATATACGGAACACATGCCTATGGATTGCTTAGTACTTGGACACCGTTTTATTACTATCTGCAAATGCCCTCGCTTTGATTGTTACATGAGTTTCTCTCATCCATGCAACGCCCGTCATCCATCCCCGTGCCTACAGTATTTTAATCCTGCTCGTTTACTATAATCACTACTCGCTGTCTTTGTTACACTGCTGCTCGTTATTTCACTACTGCTACTCGCTATAAAATCGTTACTACTCGATAAACTCTTGCGAGCAAGTCTGTTTCCAGTGCAGCTGAATTGACAACTCCGCTGTTAAGGCTTTCAAGTATTCTTTGTCTCCCCTTGTGTTGAATCAATAAATTGGGTTTTACTTCCCGCGAAGACTGTTGCGATCCCCTATACTTGTGGGTTATCAAGACTATTTTCTGGCGCCGTTGCCGGGGAGCATAGCTTTATTTGGAAGTTCACTTGGAATGATATTGTTCGCTGCAAATTCTCCATCATGGGTAAATCTCGCGATCCTAAAGTCGCCATATTACCATCCACTACAAGAAAAGGTACAACTCTGAGTACCTCTGCTACTCTTGATTCACCATCGGTGATAAGTCAACTTGTTTCACCACCACAAGCTTCACTTGCTGGTACTTCTGCTGAATCTAAAAATTCTTATAATATTGATAATGTTTCTGCTGTGCTTGATGATAGTGGTTTATTGAGATCTTTTCTAGATGCTACAATTGCTAGGTCTAGACAAACTGAAAATACTGAAACTCCTAATGAAAATGCTGCTACACCTGTTAATTCACCTGATTTTAATTTAGGTGTTGCGTTTGTGCATCCACCCTGTCAGCCAGTTGAGCTAGGATCACTACTCATCATAGTTTGGTTGAGAACTCTCCTAGTGGTTGTTTCAATATGAAGTTTTAGCGACCAGGTGTTGCAGAACGTGTTTTAGGCAGGTTTTTAATAAAATCCGTTTTATGGACTTTTCGGTTAAGAACGAGGTTACATGAATATGTTTGGGCTACGAATTTGTAAAACTACTTTGTACTCTTCCTTGTTTGTATACCGATTGAGTGAATCTCATTTTCCTCTCACCTCCGACGGTGGATGGCGGACCGAGGATGAATCGGAAGCGACACGGAATGACAAAAGGAATGTGGAGCTGTTGTTCGTGCCGAAGATGAACCTGGCAATGGCAAGATTAGCCTCCCCTAAAGATGTACTGGTTGAGCTCCATGGTGTCAGCAAAGACGCATAGCTTCCTATGGCTAGCCATGAAGGGCCGCGCCTGAAGAAGTCGTGCCCGACGTGTCCTTTGTCCAGCACTCCGGCCGTCATGTGAACGCCAGCGTCAAAACCGTGCTAATTTGTTGGAGATGTGAAGACACCCGACTCATGTTTCAATGGCACAGTGGCAAGCGGCAAAAGGCAAGCATGTGCCGATGAAATTGCTGAGGAACGAACGGGAGAAGTGGAAGTAGTTGTGATCGAGCACATGGGAATTGCGTTTGTAGAAAAATGACTAATACTATTTTTTCTCAAAACGCCAAATCTGAGGTTTTGCAGAACCGGATTCTCTACATCCTTGGATTTTTTGCCGAAGCCAAACAAGATTTTTTTCTTCTTCTGTTAGACGGTTTTCTAGGTTTTTAGAAAACAGGTTTGGTATAACCTACGCACCCAAACAACCCCTAAGCTTAACTCATTTCCACCCCCCCCCCCCCCCCCACCACCACCACCACCACACACACCTGTTTAATTGTTACATCTTTTTCTGTGAACATTAATTATTACATCTTGTTGATTACACACGTAGTACAGGTCCCAAAACATCCTGTTCAGTCTCGCCCTTTGGCCGGGTTGCTCGCCGACGATCACACGCACCGCCGCGCGCATCGTTTATAAATCAGAGGTGGCTCCTCTTGGCCGGTTTTGCCTGTGGGACACCGATTTCAGGTTATTTTGCGGGCACGCGCGGCCGGCAGCCAAGGGCGCCAATCATCCACACTCCACGTCGAACTGAGTAGATGGATGCAGCAGAAAAATACTGTAACCAAAGCCAATCGTTGAATACCGACCAAGTCCCAACACAACCACTCACGACGTGAGGGCCCATGTCCTGGTGCCGTTGGAGGCGGCGGTTAGGACTTAGGGCATCTCCAGCCGGCGCGACGCATTTTAGCGTCCGCGCGCGTCCGTTTGCGTCGGCCCTTTTGGTCGAAAACGACCGCGCGTCTGTTTGCGTCGGGGGTGGCTCCAGCGGCACGACGCATTTTTTTTAAGGACGAATCATTTTTTTGAACTGAAACATAATTTACAAAAACTGAAACATAACTTACATACTTGAAAACATAAAAAAACCTAAAACGCCTACTGCTGCGCGTCGTGGCCGTGCTGCTCCTCGTCGCTGTCGACCACGATGATCTCCGGTATGTCCCACGGCCGCAGCCATCCGGGGGAGCGTACGCCGGGCGCGATCGCGGTGCTCGAGGTTGAGGAGGCTGCAGCCGAGGCGGCGGTGGAGGCGCCTGTGGCTGCGGCCGTGGCGGCGGATGAGGAGCCGAGCCATAAGGCTGTGGCGGCGGTGGGGGAGGCGCCCAAGGCCGTGGCGGCGGTGGAGGAGGCGCCGCCGAGTCCAGGAGCGCATGTCGAAGGGCTTCATCCGCGGACAGGCCCGGCGGCATGACAGCGGTGGCGTAGCGGGGCAACAGCGGCTGCACAGGCGCGTCGTACTCGGAGACGAGGAGGCCGAGCTTGGCCATCTCGTCGTCCGTCATGTTGTCGGGGAACTCGAAGTTCCGGCCCTCCGCCATGGCCTGCTGCCATTCGTGGAAGACGAGGCCGACGTAGTCCTCGCTGTCGTCCTTCACCTCCTCGCTATGGTACGCGAGCGCCTCGATGTAGTCGTCGTTGTGCTGCGGCTGCTCACGTCGCGTCGGCGCCTGCTGATGACGCGTTGGCGCCTGCTGACGACGAGCCGCCGGTGCAGGGCCGAAGGGATAATCCCTGTCGCCCATGAAGCCAGCCCTTCGTCTGCTGTCCGTCTCCGTGGACAGGTACGTACGCCAACTCTCCGAGTCGATGGCGTACGCCGGATCGACGAGGAGGTCCGCCGGCAGATATCGCCTCCTGCGCCAGATCTCCTTGGTCCGCTCGGGCTCGCGCGCAGATGCCGGAGGGATGGGCACCCGGCGGCAGCTGAGCCGCCGCCCGCCGAGCAGCTGCACGCCGGACCAGGCGTCGCACGGCACCCATTTGTCGTGCATGAGCCTCCCCACCGTGACGGGGAGCGGCACCTTCTTGCTGCCGCTGCCGGAGGCCTCGAAGTTGTTCTTCTTCCCCATGGCGTAGCGGCGGTTGTGGTGCGAGTGGAGCTGTGGGCGAAGGAGCAACGCGGCCGCTGGACTTTTAAGGGCGGTCGCGCACGGGATGCGATGCCATTGAAGGCGCCGCAGAAGCCCAGCCGCCGCCCGCCAGTGCACGCGCAGAACAGGAAGCTGCGGCATTCATGGCGAAGGCTGCTGCGCAGACGCGGAAGCGCTGACCGCGGAAGCGATGGCCGCGGAAGCGATGCCCTCCATGCAGGCTCGCTGCCAGGCGGGCCCGGTGGAGACCGCAGCGGACACTTTGCGTGTCCGCGCAGCGTCCGCCGAGACGCAAACCTGGCGCATATTTGGGCCAGGTTTGCGTCTCCGTGGACGGCCCGGTCACTTTGCGTCGTGCCGCTGGAGAGGGTGCCAGACGCATTTACGACCAAAGCTTGAGCGACCGTTTGCGTCGTGCCGCTGAAGATGCCCTTAGAGCATCTCCAGCCGCGTCCCCCAAAGCGTCCCCCAAAGGGATTTGGGGCGCGCCGGACCAAAAAACCGTTCCACCCGCATCCCCAAAGCCCATTTTTGTCCGGCGCGCCCCGATACGGTGTCCGGCGCCCCGAGCCCGTCCCCGTCCCACAGGGGATGCTCCGGGGACGGCGGACACACCGAAAAGCGAGGCGGGCTCCCATATGTCGGCGACTATTTGCATAAACCGTTGGTTCGCGCCTCTTTTCTCGTCGCTCCTTCCTTCCCGCGCCTCCCACCCCACCGCCGCCGCTGGATTTCCCGGCCGTTTGGGCGTCTGGTCTCTGCTGAGAGTCAGCACCGTTGTCGCGGCTGTGGCTCCCACCGGTCGTGTCGCCGCCGCCGCTTCGCCAGCGCGTCCCAGAACGCGCCGTCAAATCCGCCCCACCTCCGCGCACAGAAGGTGCTCGACGACTTGGCAGGTAGGCGCGATTGGCCGCTGTTTGTTGCGTCGTCTGCCTCGGCGCAATTTTAACCATTGATTTTGCTTTAGTCATGGACAACGACAATGAGATGCCTGCCATGCTGCTGGAGGACGAGCAAGCCTTCGACGACGACCTGTGGGAGCATTTGCTGATCATCGTGTCCCTCCAGGACATGGTTAACGCTGAGGCGGAGAAGAGCAAGAGTCCGCACCGCGGAGGATCAAGGCCGGGAAGAAGGAAGTCGAAGCCCCGGCAGAGGATGGAGGGGAATGCCATGCTGCACAACGACTACTTCGCCGATGATGCAACACATGCCGACAATTTCCGGCGCCGGTACAGCATGAGCAAGGGACTGTTCATGAATATCCTCCACGGCGTTCGAGAGTTCGACCCCTACTTCAAGCTCAAGCTCGACGTTGTAGGCGTTGTCGGGTTCTCGTCCATTCAGAAGTGCACCGCCGCCATGAGAATGCTTGCATACGGAGCACCTGCAGATACCCAGGACGACTACCTTCGCATGAGTGAGTCTACTGCCATTGAGTGCATGTACAAGTTTTGCCAAGCTGTGGTGGGAATGTTTGGCAAATACTATTTGAGAGGGCCAACTGAGGAAGAGACTGCAAGGATCATGGCACAAAATGCTGTCAGAGGATTCCCTGGAATGCTTGGAAGCATCGATTGCATGCACTGGGCATGGAAGAACTGTCCGTTTGCTTGGCAAGATATATACAAAGGGCATCATGGATATTGCAGTGTGGTGCTTGAAGCCGTGGCAGATTATGACATGTGGATTTGGCATTCTTTCTTTGGCATGGCGGGATCACACAATGACATCAACGTGTTGCAGCAGTCTCCGGTGTTCGGCAGACTAGTGGAAGGGCATGCTCCACCATGCAACTATGAGATCAATGGCCACGAATATACCAAAGGCTATTATCTAGCCGATGGTATATATCCAAAATGGGCCACTTTTATCAAAACAATCTCAAATCCATCAGGTCTGAAGAATTCCCACTTTGCTACGCGACAGGAGGCTTGCAGGAAGGATGTCGAGCGGGCATTTGGTGTGCTTCAAGCACAATTTGCCATTGTTCGGTACCCTGCTCTAAGCTGGTCTCACGACCAAATGTGGGAGGTGATGCAGACTTGTGTGAGCATGCACAACATGATCATCGAGGATGACTACAAGAATCATGCTAGATCACATGTTGGTCCCTATGAGTGTGAAGGCCCTCTTGCGGAGGTTGATCATGAGTTGCCTGCAGATTTTGCTGATTTTCTCGCCATGCACGATGAGATCCGTGATAGCAATGTTCATGATCAAGTTCAAGCTGATCTCGTTGAGCATTTGTGCAGGATCAAAGAAAATACCGTCGCACCTTGATGTAGCATCTAGCCCTATTTATTATATTTGTTTACTTGTTTTATTGTTTGTTAGTATAATTTAATTTGAAAACAATTCTCGCAAACATTTTTATTCATATGCTATATTTGATAAATGATTCTGTGTTAAAAAGTAGTTTAAATGTTTGGGGGCGGTGTTTGGGGGACGTGGTTGGGGAGCGACGTCCCCCAAAAGCGGCACGAACAAAACACGTCCCCCAAACACTCAATCCGGCGCGGTTTGGAGGACGCTTTGGGAATGCGGCTGGAGATGCTATTAGGATGCCGTATCTGGCCCAGACCACACCACACCCACGGATCCGCTCGCGCGCGACTTGCCCTCCTCGTCGGAGACGACGACGACGACGCGACACGACACGCGCGCCGCTCACCTGCCATGCATCCTCGGCTCCTGACCCGACGACCTTATCCTCCTATGTCTACTTGCCCTCCTCAGCTCCATCACATGGACGCGAGCGAGCGCCGCACCTTTGTCCCGGCGCACCGGCGCCGTTGATGCATTGCCGCCGACACCGGCTACATGGCTTTCATTCCTTCCTTCTTGAACTGGTAATGTGCGTCACTTTACTGGGGTATATAGTTGACTGAAGATGTGATCTTCAGCTAGCACAACACACTCCTCATGCCATCTTCCAACACAAGGAAACCTTGCATGACTGAAGCTACTTCGAGCATATGTTCTCTCCCAATCCAATTCTCATCCATGTCCTCATGCATGTTCGCTCAACGCCGCAACCTGCGAACGTGCAGCTGACCTTAACTAACGAGACAACAACACGCGCGTATACAGTTGGTGGAATTAAGCCGGCACCCGACGCTCCATATAATCCTCGCAGTCATCTTCCTATGGCCGGTCCCCTGAATCTGAATGACGAGCTGTCGCTGAACAGAGCAACACGCCGGACCTGGCCACTCGCACCATGCTCGACAGCAGGATCCGAGACGATGGCGATGGGCCAAGGTGTCGGCGACGCGCGCGCTTCTAGTGGCGGCTCGTGTCGGCTGGCCTCGAACCGTGCACGCAATCGCCCACTGCAAGTACGTCGTTCATACTTCGTGTGTGATAGCCTGGTAGGACATGGAAAACATGTCACCCTATGTTTGAGAATGGCATGCCGTGTACCCATGAGTGGTGCCAGCTCGCATGATCCGTCTTTATTTCTTCTGGCTGGTGGAGGAAGTGCATTGCCACTTGGTGTTTTGGCACCCCAAAGCATATGTTTCTAGTTTTTCAAATAACTTGTAGAGACAGCTTAAATTTTGAAATGCTTCTAGTTTTTGACATGACTTCTAGAGGAAGCTTAAACTTGTAGAGGCAGCTTAAATGCTTCTAGTTTTTTAAATGACTTGAGAATGTCATGTTGTGTACCGATACTGCTAGAGTGGTACCAGCGGGCATATCAATCTTTCTTTCTTCTGCCTTGTCGAGGAAGTGCATTGCCACGAGGTGTTTTGGCACACAGAGGATATGATTCCGGTTTTTGAAATGATTCTTAAAGGCAGTTTAAAATTTGAAAATACCCTGAACAAAAAATCGACATGCTTATGAAGTTGTTTCGCGAAAAACTAACATTATGTGTACCGTGTGCAAAAAAGACAAAATTTGGCGCTTAAAAAAACTTTTCATGAGACATTTCTTTATCTTTTTTACATAAGACACATAAAATGGAGGTAATCTGCGAAACTTGTGTTGCACACATAAAATATTAACATATACGCGCCATTTTTTTGTATTTTAAAATGTTTTCTTGGGTAGCAAGAGCATATTCTCAAAATTCCAAAAGTGGAATCCCGAGCAATCCTTAGTGGTGGTCTAGTCTAGTGGTAGGCAACACCGAACTCGCCTGCAATTCTAAAGCTTTGGTTTGTCATTTGTTTCACCTTGCTTTAAGCTAGTGGCGGAGCTAGGAAAGAAATTTAAGGAGGACCGAATGCACATTATGCTGGTTGGAGGGGTCATTAGTGATAACTTGTGTCAATTAGGAGATAAACAACACACATTATTAAAGGGTTTTCACATAAATAATTCAGCATGGGGGTGGCATTGCACCAGTTCTGCCTCTCCTAGCTTTATCCCTCCTTTGAGCCTTCCTTATATTTGTTTCACGCTTCCCCCAAAACTTAATATTTTCATAGAGTTGTGTACACTTGTTCAATGGTTCAATAGACTATAATGGATGTGTTATCTGAACGTTAGACGAGCCTTACCTTTGTGCATAAGCTTAAGATATGCAATACTTACCACCTTATCTAAAACAAGAGCGGTTACTACCTTTGCTTTTCCTAATTAGTGATTGACCGGGAAACCAGAGAGGTTGAGTATATGTTTGGATTTCCTAAAACATCGTCACGCGCTTAGCAGAGCTACAGAAGGCATGCTAAACCCGACCGGAGAAAGAACATTATTTTCTTTGTCATAGCCACCTACTGTACTGTGGCAGGAGCAAGCTAAATGTAGCCAACATATCGTATATCGTAGATCTTAATTGGCAGAAGCAAGCTAAATGTAGCGGACATATCGTATGTCATAGATCTTAATTGACCCTCACTATGATCGGGGAGGGAGCCAGGAATAATATATAAGAAAGGACAAATCCACAATATGCAACTTGGAGGGGGCACATTAGCGTTAATTTTGGCCAATTTAGATAGAAATTCCACATAGTATTGAGGGGTTTCCGCACAAAACACTCAACATGGGGGTGGGGCATGGCCCAAGCCCGCACCCCAAGCTTCATCCATGTCAGAAAAAGGTCCATCGACGCTAAAGAAGACAGGCACTCAATCAGAAGAAGGTCATAGAGGCTTGGTCCACATTGCTAATAAGAACTAGTTTGTGTTGATGGTTTAGGAGTTGTTTATGGGCAACCGCCACTCAGACCCGGTAATATCGTTGGCTAGCGATTTGTGTATTAGTGTTGGGATCTCATCCATCCACAAAAGTATTATATTGTTCTCTAACCTCGATAACCTGCAGCTAGTCTGAAGCTTGGATTCATAACTACCATTGTTATTGGTTTATCACTTTTTTCACCTTGCATTGCCTTGTTTTGAGCCTTCATTATATTTGTTTCACGCACCCCCCCCCGCGCCAAACTCGGTATTTTCCGTAGAGTGTACGGTTGTTCAATGTTTCTCCTTCGCCGCTTAACTTCAACATGTGTGGTACTATTAGACCACAACAACTCATGTTTGTGCAATTTTTTCTTGTTCTAGCGAATAATGAGAGAAATTATAATCGTAGATATACCTTTGTATTGGATGTCATGCTTGAATGTTAGGTGTGTCTTGCTATGTTGTCCCTATATACCTTTGTGACATAGGCATCCCCAATGGGCCTGCCGAAGATAGTACCCGGGGTTTACTGAAGGCCCACGACTCGAAGAATAAGAAGAATCGGAAGCTCAAGTTGATATTAAGGAAAGCTAGAGTTGTATTAGGAGATAATGTTTGTAATCTTGCGGGATGAGTTGGAAACCCTCCCGGACTCTGTAACTTGTACAATACGAATCCCTCGGCTCTACCTCTTATATAAGGGGGGGTCGAGGGACAAAGAAAGCATCGAATCATTGTCTCACAAACCCTAGTTTTCATATCGTCGAGTACTTTTCGGCTGAAACCTTCGAGATCTACTTGCCCTCTACTTCTAACTAAACCCTAGTCTACAACCCGTAGGCATTGACAAGTTAATCCCTTGTCAATTGGCGCCGTCTGTGGGAACTAGAGGCGTCAAGGATCTGATCTCGATGGCACGTTCAAGATCGTCGACTTCATCAACCGCAAGCAACGCGATGGATCGAGGTAAACAGATCGCAACTGGTCCTGTCGATTTTGTTCCTCACCCGCCCTCCCGTTTGGATGCATATGCGTATCTGGAGGAGCCTATGGAGATGACGTTCGGAAGATTCCACTTTCGCGTCGGGAAAGAGGGAGCGTATCGTCTCGAAATTCCGATCTCGTCGGGATTATCGGCGGTCGATTCTGATTTTTCGAGCTCACCATCGTCAATCGAGTCAGGCGAAGAGGAGACTTCATCGCCACGCTTCATCAGCACCAGGGCAAGCGAAAAGCTCGCCAAGATCATCAGCGACATGTCCTTCGAGTCATCCGCGGACTCCTATATAAGCGATGACTCGAGCGAGTGTCGAGCGCCTTCAACTTCATCGACAAATCCACTACAGTGGGCAAGGTCTTCACCAATCTTTATGATGGTGTCACCAAACCCAGCACAGATCTGAATACAAAATACCATCAGATTTATGCCATCGGAGAGCCAAGCCGCGATCAGGAGGAAACGTCTGAGGCTTTCGACGATTTGGGAAATCCATACGTCGATCCCTCTGATTTACGACGAGGTTTAGGCAACAAATATGTCGGACCTACGCCTCGCGTTAGGGTTCAACTCTCACAAGCAGCATGGGATAGAGCCGCAAGAGCTATGGATGGCTCAGAACCAATGACCACAACAGCCACGCCCGAAGAATTGCAAGCATATCAATATAGGCTCGCGCAAGCTGCGAGGGAATTGGAAAACAGACAGCTGCTCTGAACAAAAGAAGGGAGGCAGCCTCCACATCAAGCAGGCGAAGGGCAGAGCTGAGTCGACAATCTGGAACATACCGTACATGTGTAACATCCCAAAAATTCAAAACAAAACAAATGAATTTCCCAAGTTCCAAATTTTGGAACCAACAAAAACTTTTATTAAATTAAGTTTGATGCATAGTGATCTTGCTTAATCCTTGTGCTATTGCCATGATTGCTTGTTAAATTATTTTGAAATGATCTTAAACCCTAAACCTCACCCCTCTTTTCATCATCCTAGTAAAATAAAATAAAAGGAAATTAAATAAGAAAAAGGCATATGTGCCTATGGCTATATTTATAAATCTTTACCCTAGAACTTTCTACTTTGTTTAGAGGTTTGGAAAACCTTCATACACCTTACCTAGTAATTATCAAACCAAATCCAAAGTGAAACAAAAGAAAATAAAAAGAAACTAAAAATGTCATAGAGGCATATGAGAGTAAAAGAGCAAATATGTGAATTTAAGAATCTTGACCCTAAGACCTGTTGTGAATGGTTGGATCACTCCTATATACCATATCAACACTCAACAACACCAATTGGGTCAAGCTAAGTCAAACTAGAACTCAAATGCAACATATGCATAGAGGCATATGTGACACATAACCATAATACCCAATTCTTGCCCTATGACCTTAAACCTTGACCAAATGATGTGAAACCATCTCTCAACCTAATATAACACTACATTGACCCTAACCCATGTCCAAGTGAAGCAAGATGAACAATTTACAAGTTTAATGAAATATGACACATCACCTGTTATGTGTTATGGCCATTTTTGCAAATCTTTGAGCAAGACCATTTGAATTGGTTTCAATGGTTGGAAAATGTTTCTAAACTAATAAGAATCACATTAGAGTCAAGAAATATCAATTCAATTGGAGAGAAATCAAATGGTGAGGATTTCCCAATTTCACTCACATACACATAAGGCCAATTTTGCAAATCTCCATCAAAGGCCACCATTGCTTGATCTCTTGCTTGTAGAATGTTTATATATGATAAACAAACACAATTGCATCAAAGAAACAAGAATCAAATCAAAGGAAATCTCAAAACCATCACACATATGATAATGGTCATTTTGTCACTTTATAAAATCTTCACCACTTTACCCCCCTGGCTTTGACTTTTCTCCAACCAAACTTGGTCAACAAAGCCATGTCATCCAAGACCATGTCAAGGTGAGTAACTTTCATGTTGACCACCATGGCTAGAGTTGACTAGGTTGACCAGTATAAATGTGACAAATAGTGTATGTGAAGCAAAGTGAAGATCAACCTCAAATTTGAAACTTTGCAAAACAACTCCAAATTGAACCCAACCACCACCATTCCAACCCTTTAATTATATGATTGAGCTCCACCAAAAAGATTTCCAATTTTCAAACAAAACCTTCATGCGGCCATTGTGTCGAGCACCTTGTGTGCACAATCTGGAAATTGTGTTACATGCTTATATCCATCAGATTTTTGCCTCAACCCCTTTCCAATGGTGATCATTGTGGTCCTTGTACCTCCTCTGGATCAAGCCATGACTTTGCAACCACTGGTGAAAGAGAGAAATGATCACCACCTCACCATGCCGTGCTCATGCCATCACCCATGCCCAATCTCTCTCTCGATCCTCTCCTCACTTTTTCTTCTTGTCCTGGAGAATCTACATAGCACCAGGACACCGACGGTACCCAGCCCTAGCTCGCCACGGCTTGGCATTGGCCGGAACAAGCTCGCCCAGACTCGCCAGAAACCTTGCCAGGCACGCGGTGAGCGCGCCCTGGCATGTCACTGGACGCGCCAGTGCACGTCCTCGCCCCGACAGCCTCGTCCTCCCCCTGCATGCCTACCTCTGCATCGCGCGTCGCCAACCCCTCCTCTACGCCGTAGACATGCTCCAGAGCCCGCGGCCGCCTTGTCACCGTCGCCATCATCAAAAACCTGCCGTGCCCGTACTGCGAGGACGCCACCGTCGCTATCACGCCACAGACCCTCACTTGACGTGCCATCACGCGCGCTAGCTCCGCCTAGCCGTCGCCTACACGACGCGCATCGTAGCCTGCCCCTTCGCTCTCTGGAACGACCTCGTCGTCGTCGACCTTCCGCCGCACCCACAGCACCCCTCCATCCGCTATAAATAGAGGAGATCCGAGCCTCGATTCTTCACACAAATTGCTCCCCTCTCATCCTTGCCCCTTCTCCCACCACCAATTTTACACGACCTCGCCGGAGAAGCTCCAATCGCCAGCTCGTTCCCGCCGGAGCCCCGCAGATCATCTGCATCGCCTGGAGCCGCCCCGAGCCTCGCCGCTGTACCAGGGGCCTCTACACCCTCGACAACGTCGCCTCGCCCCTCTCCCTCGATCGCCGGCGGCCTAGGACGCTCCTCGACCCCCTACCTCGCCGGCGCAGCAAGCCTCCTCCCCCGACGGTGACGACGAGCCGCAGTCGTCCGATCGCGTCCTAATCCAACGGCCAACGTTAACAGGTACCGTTTCGGTGTTTATAACTCACTGACGAGTGGGACCCCCTGTCAGCCGGCCCGAACCGTTACTGGGCCAGTTTCGCAGTTTAAACCATTTCGGCCCAGTTAGTTTCCCGCCTAGCCCATCCAGCTTAATTCAAATTAAATCGTTTCAGCAATTATTCAATTCTGGTCTGTGCTATAAATTGAATAGTTCAAAATCTACAAACCCAAATTGAATGATTCAAATTGTTCCAGAAAGCCTATGAAATTATCTACATTTTACCACTGGTCTCAACCTCATATATTGTGTAGTTTTTGAATAGCAAAAATAACAAAATAGATACTTTTCAGTATTCAAATAAATCTTAAAAATCAACCAATTTTAATTTTGAAGTGAATCCAATTGCAATAATTCACATTTAACAAACCCTAATTTACTATGTAAAAAGATGATATAGGTTCTGTACATGATCATGGGCTAGAAGCAAAATATTGGCTATGTAGTCAATACTAGTCCATTTAAACTATTTCAAATTTTAGGAATTTAAATCTATGAGGTGTAGCACCTCATTTAAATCATTTTCTCAAGTGATATGAAGTAATGTGTTGACCTCTAATTGCTTAGGCTCATACTTTCTCACTTGTAGAATTTAAATCAAGGTAATATTTAATTTTGCAAAGGTTATTTAAATCACATGAGATGATGAATCTCATTTAAATCACTTTTCTCAAATAATAAGTGTGAAGTGTTGAACTTGGTCAACATGGGATCATCCCTGGTTATTTGAGAAGATTAAATCTTAAGAAGATTCAATGAGAGGAAATTATTTCTCCAAACCAAAGAGAAACCCTAATTTCAACTTTCAATGAGAGGAAATTAGTTTCCTAATGTTACATAAAGAAACCCTAGAATAATTTGTGAATGAATGTAAGTAGTGATGCTAGATCAATTGTGTGAGTCAATAAGGCTAATTAAGATTACTTAAGTGTTGTTTGGTGATTGTATCCTCGTATTCGTTTATAGACGCTAGTACCGGAGACTATCAAGAGGAAGAGGTCTTCTACCAAGAGGAAGAGCAAGAGAATTTTGATCACATCACCAATCAAGGCAAGCTATTACCAATGCAAGCTAGACTAATGCAAACCATTTTGGTTGCAAGTTTATATTCTTGCAAAGTGCAAAGCTCTACAAGAGCAAGGCACCATTACATTTTTACCTTATGAACCTATCCCAAGTTTTTACCTTACAAGTTTTATTTGATTTTATTTATCAAAGCTACTTTTTGATTTATGATTCACTTAGTTGAGTTATAGAGTAGTACAAGAGAATCACACTTAGCCTAGCAAGCTCCAAGATACTTAGCATCCCTCATAACTAGTGGCTAGTGCTCAATATAAAAAGTGACTACTCTAGTTGGGAACTTGTGAATTGAAATGACTTTGAAAACCTTGGAATGATGAGTCATTCTATTGAGAGATTTTGAAGGTGAATATAACTGGTGAATGACTTGGTGAATTTTACAAAAACTGATGGTTGGGTTCGGATGCGATACCATTCCAATTTTACAAGTACCCCCACAATACCTGAATCTGGGTAAGGCTTAGCTGGAAACTTATGTATTTTAGTATGGGTTCCCTCTGAACAAGCGTCATCGGGGTTATGCTGGAGGCTGCCTCTACAAAAGGAATGATGTGAAATGACGTGAAATGAGGTGAATGTCCGGCCCAAGCCCTGTGCAGTTCCCAGGCTGACCGCGTGTCTTCACTGGGAGGCCAAGCTCATGGGGAGAGGTGCCTATACTAGAGTATCTAAATGAAAGGTTAGGATTGGTAGTTCGCGTACTGCGTACGATAAATCGGGGCCAGTTACCCCTGACGAACTATTGCAATTGTTGTGGCACAAGTGTACAACCTCTGCAGAGTTAAACCTATTCGAATAGCCGCGTCCGCGGTTATGGACAGTTGGAAAGGCCATACTGTTCCGTCATCAGAACTTTTCTAAAAATATGAATAGTGACTTGTGACTTGAAATGAAAGGTGACTTTGACTTTGAATCACAACTAGGTTGTGGGAATGACACTAATGTTCCCACTTGAGTTAGTTAAATGAAGAGGCTTTGATTAGTAAAGTGTTTATGAAATAAAACTGGCTTTATGCAAATGAAACTAGAGCTTAGAACCCCCGTACTATAGTTGATAGTATTTACCTTAGTATTAGTTTGCGAGTACTTTAAAGTACTCATGGATGTGTCCCTGGCTATTCAAATGGCCAGACTATGAAGACGAGTACCAGAACCCAGAAGAAGGACAGCAGGACGTCTACGACAACTAGGATCACTCCTGACGTCAACCGTTGCCTGTGGAATAGATGGACTACTACTACGCTACTTTCGCTTCCGCCATGTGTTATGTAATGAATAAATAGAACTTCTATTATTGTAATGAGACTGGATCATGTGATCCTTTATTTGTAAGACGATTATGGTATGTAATGAATGATGTGTTGTGATATCAATCTATTATGTCTCGCAAAAACAATATTACTGGGATTGCGATGAATGGCATAATAGGCATCTGGACTTAAAAATCCGGGTGTTGACAACATGCTAATTATTGGTCCTACCTATGATATCAAACATGAAGTCTTGGTCGACAATAAAGAAGAAGAACACTCAATTAGATGAACCTCGTAGAGGCTTGGTCCACGTTGCTAATAAGAACTAGTTTGTATAGATGGTGAAGAAGCTTTCAAAGAGAATCCGCTAATTAGTCTATGATTGGATTGTTGACTTTGGTACATTACTGTTGGGATCACATCCATCCCCGAAAGTATTATATTGTTCTCCAATTTATAGTTGCTCTGGAAGGGCTTATATCTTATAATTCTTTTAGAGTATTTAGTTTCTTATTATATTTTTTCAAAAGTTAATTGATTCATAAGATACATATTATCATATGTGATTCAGAACTATAAAAAGAATAATCTTCTCCATGGTTCACTATTTTGCATGCGAGTTTGAAGGAAAACATTCTACAAGTATACTCTTCTTCGTGTCAAAGTTCACATGACAAACATTTAATAAAAAAATCTTGGTGACATTTTTTGTCGTTAAATTTGTGAAAGAGCAAGGACAGTTTCTTTTTGAGCGCCTTAAACGTTTTAACCAATAAAAAATGTTCTCCTAAAGGTGTAATTCATTCTTATTTCCTAATCTGTAGAGAGTGGTTCTAGGAACACATACAGTGGTTGCATTTCTGATCTTCAATTTGATGCTTGTTTGTAATGGTTTACTTATATATCAATATGTAGATATTTACTTTCAAAAGAATATCTAAAGGCATCATCGAAGTATTGGGAACCAACATCATTTTTGGGGTAAGTAGCTAACTTTTTTTTTTTTTTTTTTGAACCCAGAAGGGTCCCGAAGGACCCAATGCTCCATTAATACGGATGATCATCGGTGGTACAAATTATGAAGAGGACCTTCAAGAAAACTAAAGCTGCAACTAAGTCCTCCTCTTTTACAAATAAGACCCTACAAGAAAGATGGGAAAAGCAATCAAGTCCATGACCACCGAGCTCGCGTCGAAGCTTCCAGTCGCGGCCAGCCACTTCGTCGCCGGGGACGAGACCACTTGGGACGAAGCCACCGAAGAACGCCGCGCTCGCCGGAGCGGAAGGGCCTCCCCTTTGGCACGCCGACCGGGAGGTTGTGGTTGAGCTGACGCCGGCACAAGATCCGAAGACCAGCCACAGACGTCAAAGCTTGGAGCAGCCGCCAATCGGCCATATGAGTCGACGGCAGGACGGCAGACGGTCGTCGAAGAGCCACCGAGGATGCGCTCCCAGAGTGTGCAGCAGCTGAGCTTCTCAGCCTTGCAGATGAGCACGGAGCTTCACCTCGCCCAGCACCTCCACCATCACCTCGATGGGAAGAAGAGAGAGAGGAAACAGCACCACGAGAATCTGCTCGGCAACAGACATCGAGCTTATTGGGGAAGGAGCTCCGGCCAGACTTGATCTCCGCCTCCGCCCTCCATGGACGTCGAACGGAGAACCAAATCCTCCGCGTCACAGCGTCGCTCGCCGGCGCCGGGAACGAGCTCCAGATTGGCATCACGCCATACGCCACCTGGGCAAACACCAAACAAACCGTAAGCCTACACCTAAATCTACAGCTACTCTGTACATCCCGTGCTACGCATCCGTCTCCACGCCGGCCGGCAGCGCCGTCGGAGAGGAGCGGGGAGCGAGCCGGGGAATCTCTGGCGACTCTCAAGGGAAGGGGACGGGGTGGGAGAGAGGAAGAGGAGGGGAAAAGAAAGTTTTTTTTCCTTGGAAGCGTTAAACACTAGCGGTGGATGACTGCTAACTTCTTTAATGGCATGCTGATACCAACCAACATTGTTGTCTTCTTGTCACCGTGATACAAATTTGCAATCTAGATTCCGGTGTTTTCAAGAAAGTAACATCTGGACTTTGGAATATGTTAATAATCAAAACTAAGAATCCGGATGGTATTACATACCTGCACGGACTGGCTAGCTGAGACTGTGCAGTGCACGGTGCATGCATCTTCAGAATTCACTGCACTGCTGCTGCTTGCACATGCATGGCCGGCCATTCCTCGGTCGTTAATGTTAGTCAGGAGAGTGAGCGAGTGACCGACAATGCAAGTGCATGTTCTGCCGGCGGGTCCTCGTGCGTGCATATGCATTGTGTCTACACATGTGAGTAGTCAAGATTTCCCAGGGTTGAGAACTAAATGAAGGACGCCCGACTGAAGAAGCGATCTCTCTTCAGATAGCATTAACACACTCCTACCTTTCCGAGCGATCATCAGCTACTGCTTAATGCGTCTTCCACCTCGATCAGTCATCTGCATACGGGATTAAGCCGGCACGGGCACGCGCCACACCAAGCTCGATATATCCTCGCCTCGCCTGAATGACGAGCTGTCGCGAAACACGGCAGAGCCGGTCACTTGCACCTTCTCGACAGCAGGATCCTGCACACGCTTCTTGGGCCGACCCCTGTCGGTGTCGGCTCACCTCAAACCGAGTACTGAGTCACCACCCACTGCACGTCATCTCAAAAAAAAAAAAAACGACCACTGAACGTACCACACAAAAGAAAAACTGAAAAACATAGGTGTTGCACGACAGCACGAGTACTCCTAACAGTACTGGTCCACTGGCCGGCTAGGCTAATGCATGGAAAATCCCGGAAAAACCTATTTCCAGCCTAGCTGCCGGGGGATTAAGGGCATCTCCAACGCTTCGATCCAAACGGACGCATTAGACCGTCCGTTTTTTGCTGTTTGGGTCGGTCTCTCGAGAGGCGGATAGACGAGGACATCCGCGATTTTTTTCGTTGCCCAACGCGCAGTGAGACCCAAATACTATTCCTCTTCTCCGCATGTAGTACTAGTTGAACCAGAGCACACATCGCCAGAGCACACATCGCCCCGCCATGGCTCGCCCCTGCCCCTGGTACCTGGCCGGCACGGCGGGCCCGAGCGGCTTCGGCTCGCGCACCACCGCCGAGGAGGCCACGGACGGCGCCGGCGACCTGAGCCACGTCGGGGATCTGGGCGGAGACGGCGCGGGTGCTGGCCAATCGCTGCGCCAGGCTGGTGCTCCCGGCAAGAAACCCAAGGCGGCCGAGGACGCCCGCGCGCCTCCTCGCCGAGCTCGGCCCCGCCACGGACGCCGGCCGCGTCGTGGTGCTGCCGCTCGACCTCTCCTCCCTCGGCTCCGCCCGTAGTGCGCCCCCGCCTGTGCCCGCCTGGTCAGGCCCGCCTCCGCCCGTGGCGCGCCCCCGCCTGTGCCCGCCTGGTCAGGCCCGCCTCCGCCCGTGGCGCGCCCCCGCATGTGCAAGCTCTGCCGGCGCGAGCGCCTCGCGCACGCGATGCACGGCGAGCTCGGCCGAGACGAGCGCCTCGCGCGGGTGCACATCGCCACGCGCACGACGACCAGGGGCGGCGGCTTCTCGGTGAGCGGCATGGTGGCCGGCATGCGCGGCGCGGCGAGTCGTGGCGCGGGCGCGGGCACGAGCACGCCCGTGGCCGACGCGCGCCGCCCCCGCCTGTTTCCGCCCGTGCCGCCCCGCTCGTGCAAGCTCTATGGCCGACGCGGCCGGCGCCGCGCCGCCCCGCCCCGCCCCGCCTGTGCCCGTCCCCGTCCGTGGCCGACGCGGCCGACCGGATGGAGGCGCGGCCCTGTGCCTCGCCGCGTGCACGGCCCCGTCCGCCGCCGCGGCCCCCGTTTGACGCCGCCGGCGTCGCTGCAATCTCGTAGCGGGCGCTGCCCCGTTCGACATCGCCGGCGCGGCTCCAAGCTCGCTGGGTGCACGGAGCTTGTTTCGCCTCAGGCGACTTCCGGCGGGTGTGAAAAAAAGGGAGACGGCGGCGACCGGTGCCTCCATGAGTAGGCGACGGCGGCAGTCCACGAGGCGAGGCAAACTCTGTCAGCTCCACCAACGATTTTCATGGAGAAAGGAGAACAGAGGAGAGAGAATGTTGCGGGGTCTACTGGCTTGCTTTTGTCTCCCTGTCAAATGGGCCAGAACGCTTGTCCGGCCGGACAGAACGACCATAGATGGACGCGCGCTCGCGTCCGCCTCGACCCAAAGCGCTCCCAGATTTACGTCAGTTTTGGGTCAAACCGGACGCTGAGAGTATCCGCTTTTAAGATGGGTTGCCCCGCTGGGTGCAGTTTTGACCCATCCGGACCAATCTGGAGTTCGTTTTTGGGTTTGGGTCCCCGCGCTGGAGATGCCCTAACACCCGCTAGCGTGCAGGAGTGAGCGGGCCATGGCCCATATGGTGTGGTTTATCTTTTTTTCTTCGATATTTTTCTTGTTTGGCCGGTTTTCCATCGGTTTTTGCTTTTGCTTTTTTTCTTTTGTCACCTTTTTCTTTTTTTTCTTTTCTGTTTTGAATATATTTTTAAAATTTGAGCAAATATTAAATTTGAGCAAATATTAAATTTGAATATATTTAACATTTGAACAAAATATTAAATTTTAATAATTTCAAATGTAAACTTTTCCAGATTTGAACATTTTTTATAATCTGATGGGTTTCAAATCTGATTTTTTTGAAAAAAGTCGATAGAAAACAAAAATCAATAGAGAATGATCCTTTAAGTTTTTCGATCAAGCGCCAAAAATTGCTATATTACTATTGGGAATTGACCGCTTTGTTGTCCAGAACTACAACTCGTCCATGAGGCGAGCAAGCTTGACCTCCAATGTCCCTGTCGCCGTGCATATGGATCACATGCACGATTGCGCCTACAACTTCGCTGACCTTTTGGCTGGCTGGTTGTCGCGAGGACATGCATGAGTTGTAAGAAACTACTTCGCTGCCATATTTTTTGTCAACTGACAACATTCGGGTTTTTAAGTCCAGATGCCTATTATGCCGTACATCGCAATCCCAGGAATATTGTTTTTGCGAGACATAATCGATTGATATCACAGAACATCATTCATTACAAACCATAATTATCTTACATCAAGGGATCACATGATCCAGTCTTACAACATAGTGGATCTAGAGATCCAATTACAAAACACATAGCGGAAGCAAAGTAGCGGTTGCGGTCCATCTGTTCCAACGGCAACTGTTGACATCAGGAGTAGTCCTAGTTATCGTAGACGTCCTGTTGTCCATCTTCGTGGTATTGGTTCTCCTCTTCATAGTCTAGCCATTTGAATAGCCGGGGACAAAGCCATGAGTACTTTAAAGTACTCGCAAACTAATACTAGTGTAAGTACTATCAACTATAGTAAGGGGGTTCTAAGCTATAGATTCATTTGCATAAAGCCAATTTTATTTCATAAGCACTTTAGTAATAAAAGACTCTTCATTTGCCTAACTTACTCAAGTGGGAACATTAGTGTCATTCGCACAACTCTGTTGTGATCAATTCAAATTCACCTTTCAAGTTCAAGTCACAAGTCACCCTTCACATGTCACATTTTTGAAATTGGTCTGATGACGGAACAGTATGGCCTTTCCAACCGTCCATAACCGCGCACACGGCTATCCGAATAGGTTTACACTCTGCAGAGGTTGTACACTTGTGCCACAACTTTTGATTACATCCATCAGGGATAACCCTGAATAATCATACTCAGTATGCGGATCATCAACCATAACCTTTCACTTACATACCCTAGTATAGGCACCTCTCCCCATGAGCTTGGCCTCCCAGTGATAACAAACCATCATCCTGGGAACTGCACAGGGCTTGGGCCGGACATGCACCTCATTTCACGTCATTTCACATCATTTCACTTTCAACGGAGGTAGCCTCGGCATAACCCCTATGACGCTTGTATAGAGGGAACCCATACTAAAATACATAAACTTCCAGTTAAGCCCTACCCATAATCAGGTATTGTGGGGGTACTTCCAGTTTTTGTAATGTTCACCATGTCATTCACAAGTCACATTCACCTTCAAAATATTTCAATAGAATGACTCATCATTCCAAGGTTTTCAAAGTCAAAAGATTCACATGTTTCCAGCTAGAGTAGTCACTTTTAATTTTAGCACTAGCAACTAGTCATGAGGGGTGCTAACTTGCTCTTAGAGCATCCCCACTCGTTGGCGCTCCCCACGCCCAAATCCGGACGAAACAACCGCCAGATTGGACGAAATTAAGTCGTGTGGAGTACCGTATTTCTAGTCGTCCACCCGGAGTTCGGCGGACGTAGTTTAAATTCAAACAAAGCGCCGTCCCGCGCTATAAGTACGGCCAGTTGATCGGCAAAAGGAGCAAAAGGATCAGCCACAGATCGGCGATCGGAGGGAAATTACACGGAGACAGGCTCGTCGGCAGTCCCGGCCGGCACGGCGGTGTCCGGACGGACCGGCTTCCTCACACGCCGTGGCCGAAGCGGCAGCGGCGGCCGACGAGGAAGCAGCGGCAGTGGACGTCGAAGCAGCCGCAGTCGACGAGGTAGATGGTGAGGAAGCCGAGGTAGGAGCCGGCGGAGACGACGAAGGACTGGCCGGAGTGGCTCGGAGGATGTCGCTGCGGTGGCCCCGGGTACCAATTCCTCGTCTCCTCGTCCATCGGTTCCATGTCGCCACCGCCCATCGAGAACGCCAAGTCCGTGTTCCTCTTCTTCGCCGCCGCCGTCGTCTTCAGCAGGGCGATCCGGACGCCTTGGTTGGCGAGCATCTCCCGCCACCTGCCGTCGAACGTGTCGTTCCTCCCGTCGGCGTGCGACCTCAAGTCGGCCTAGCACTTGTCGATCGACGCCTGCACCCTGTCGGCGGGATTGTCCGTCCGTTTGAGCTCTTTGAGTTTCTTCTGCCCGAGTTCAGGGCGCCCTTCCGCCGCGCAAGCCGCCGGAGCGTCGGGGTTGTACTGCTCGGTCTTGCTCTTCGAGAGGGTCGTGCGAGTTTCCTTCCACTTCTCGCAGTTCTCGAGGCGGGCGTAGACGTTGAGGAACTTGAACTGCAGGCCGGTGTCGTCCGTGTACATGTCCAAAGCTCGGCGCAGCTGGGGGAAAAAGAGCACGGCGATACGGGTCAGCTAACGACGATGTACCTCGGTGATGCAGGGTCGACGGAGCATACCTTTTGCTCCAAGTCCTGGCCTCTGATCGGCCGTTTGTCGACCTCCTCCTGTATGCCGTGCCATTTGTTGCACGCCGTCTGCATGATCCCCCAATGGGTGGCCATTGCTTTGTCTCCCCGGTACACGTTCATGTTCGTCTTGTTGAAGTAGGGATCGACGAGTTTGCGTTCCTCGTACGCCTGCCTCACTCGAAGCCAGTATGTGTCGAACGACCGATTGGCCCCGATTATGCCGTTCGTGGACACGGTCATCCAAGCTTCGGCGAGGCACTCCTCTTCCTTCGGCGTCCATTTGATACGCGGTTCGGCAGGCGGCGAGTCCTTCTTCCTCTTCTTCTTCCCCTTCGATAGGTTGGCGGCGGCTTGTGTTGGCTCTTCTTCTTCCTCGTCTTCTTCTTCGACGGCTTGGCTTCCGTTGGCAACATCCTCCCGATGCTCGTTGCGCGCCGCCACAGCTGCCGTCGCCCTCGCCTTCTCTTGCGTGAAGAACCCCGGGCACGCAGCGGCGGCGGCCATGAAGAACCCCGGGCTCGCAGCGGCGGCCATGGAGCCGGAGGTGATCATCTCGTGGATCTCTTCTTCGTTCGGCGCCGCCGTCGCACCGAACGGGAGCGGCCCTCGTCGCAGGGCCGGCGAGGTGCCCTCGAACTGGCCGCCGCCACCGACGTCAAGCTCGGGCGGCGACGGCGTGGACCTGGACGGTTGGACGTAGGCGCCCTCTTGGAACACGGCAGTCGGCGACGGCGAGTACAGCGAAGGGGAGAAGGACGACGGGAACCGGGTTGTACCTTGCGTCGGCCATTGGCCGGGGAACATGCCGCCGCCGCTCATGGCCATGCTGATCATCCTCGCTTGTTCGTCCTGGGCCGCCGCCGCCCTCTTGGCGGCGGCTCTTTTCACCCTCTCCGCCCTGCCGCTTGTTTCCACCTCGTGCCGTTTCTCGTCCGCCGCCCACTCGGCGTTCGACATGCCCGGCGGCTTCGTCTTCTTCGCCCGCATCTTCCTCGCCGGCGCCTTCGGCGGCATTGTGGTGGACGAGAAGACGAGGAGGAGAGTGGTGGTGGACGAGAAGACGCCGCCGGGAACTGGAGCTGGAAGACGAGGAGAATGGCCAAATTCGGCGGGAGAGAATGGGGATATGCAAGCAAATTGGAGGGAATGGGGATATGCAAGCAAATTGAGGGAAAATTGACAGGATTTGGTTTTCCAGTCGCCGACTACGCGGGTCCACACGACGTTTCGCGCCAAAATCTTTTGTCCGGTGTCCCCGAGCGCGCCCCGGGGGACCGGGGATGGCGTGGGCTCGCCGGATGGATGAAGGGCCAAATCCGGACGAAAACGAGGAACCGGGGGCGCGACTGGGCCGATTTACGCCGTCCGGATGTAAAAAAGGCTCGCCGGGGGCCTGTTCGGGGGGACGAGTGGAGATGCTCTTAGCTCTCTGTCACACCCCAACTTTTGCAACCTCGTTTAGTTGTCCTTAGTGCAAAAATTAGGGGGAACAAAAACTTTTTCTATAGACTAATTAGATGAATTGCCTTGATCTGTTTGTTGTAATGAATTGCTCTGATATGTTGGTAGATAAATTGTCTTGATCTGCTTGTTGGGTTTTGTCTTGAGCTACCTCAAAGAACAACATCTCTAGTGGTTAGACAAACAACTCACCTAATAAAACACATGTGTGACTTAGGAAGAGTTGTTATCCTTCTTACTACATCAAACCTTCTCTACTCATGGCAACATGAGTGTGCCTACTTAGAATTAATCCTTGTGGTATAATCTAGCTCAACCCATCCTTGTTTCAAAACCTAGGATCATCTACGCCTTACTACATCCTTTTCTCATACCCTAGTCCAGAACCCTAATTGGCTAAGTCCTAAATCTATTTCCAGGTTCCATTTTGGAGCCCCTGGATTAAGCTACCCCTTGCCATCCAAGGCAATGCACCTAGCCCTAGACCTACCTTGTCATTAGCACTTCACAATCATGTCTTTGCCTTGAACCAAATTACTCTCTTACCCACTTGTCCTTGATGGTTTTGAAGCCAAGTCAACAATCTGATTTGGCAGGCTTAAAATGTTCAAACTTTGGCACTTGATTCTTAAGCACCCACAACTGCTATTGGTGACCTCAACACATGGATCTCATCTTTGCGACATCCTCTACAACTTCCACGTCTTGCATGTCCCATTCTACCATTGAAATTATTATATTCACTTGGTCTTATACCCTATCCACTATTTCAGCTCTAGATCACTTGTTCCTCTTTTACCTCTTGTTTTTCTTTTTTCTTCACAAAACCAAGTGTGGAGATGATTGCTACATTGTGTAATAATCATCCGACATTGAGATCACTCCTCTCTAAATAAGTTTTCATTCTCAAAACCATATTGCTTTTTCTTCTCTAAGTTTAATCCCAAAGCTACTTCTAGTTTTATCAAATCTTTTCAAATATTTTTCTCAAATAAAATAGGGAATGAGAGTGGAATTTTAGATCACCTTATTTCCACCCAAAAATATTTTATATATAATTATTCTCTGTTTTATTTTGTTTTCACCAAAATGCATGTTATTGGTATACATGCCTTTTCTTGCACTTTGCTTTACCAAATAATTTTTGAGAAAGTGCCACTTAGCTTTATTGTGTTATAGTCCCGTTTTATTCAAAATATCTTCGTGGCTATTTTAAATTCTCTTTGAGGCAAGATCTTTTTGAACCTTATCCAAAATTGGGTCAACTCTCATAGTGGTGAAGACCCCTCCCTTTTTAAATTAAATTTTTTAAAAAATGTCTTGTGTTCATCAACCACATCAACCACTTGCTCAAATACAAAACCTTCCATATAATCCCACTACTCCTCCCATCTACAATTTGGACCTTTCTTCAAAAATTCATCTCACCATCACCATCACCACCACCACCATCTTCTCCTTCTGCTCTTGGTTTCTTTCCAAATCTTGCATAGTGGTGCAAACCCTGACTTTGCATGGGACTTGATCTCACCACCATCCACCCTCTCTCTTTCCTTTCACTCTCTTTCCTACTTAAACATGGCCGGGCCATCATTCTTCTTGGCATCAGCTTGTGCAGCACCCCTGGCCCGTCCTTAAGCCCACCAAAACCCCCCCTCCCTGGACCCTCTCCTCTATTCCAAAACGAACCAGGCCACCACCCAAACCCACCGAACCCTAGACCGACCCCAAAACACACAGAACCCCTCTCCCGCTCGACCCCCTCCTTTCCCGCGCCTGCTGACGTCTTCCCTCTTGCGTCACCCTCCAGCACCGCCCTGACGTCACCATGTTTGCCTCCATTGGACTACAGCACCGCGCGCTCGCCCTCCGATTGGCCTAAGGCCACCGCCCATGCACTACCCATCGCTCCCCTCCGGCTATAAAAGCCTCACCCCTCCCCCTCCTATCCCTCAAACCACTCTCACTACATCCACCTCACTCACAGGCTCTCTCCCGAGAGCACTGCAGCGCTTCCCCGGCTGCCGTTCGACGGAAGACCTCCGTCGCCCGTGGTCACCGCAAGGTGGCGGGAGATGAATAAGCTAGCCCTGACCCCGTTTTCCCTCCCCTCTTCCTTCCTCGGCGCTCGCCATGCCCTGCTCGTTCTAACCATCCCCTCTGCGCTGCCCAGGTCAACCGGAGCACGCCGTCGTCAACCATGTCCGAAGCTGCTGCGAGCATGGAGCCTCGGGAGGAGCTACTGCAAGTGGAAGGGAAGCCGTCGGACGCACCCGTGGACAGCCCCACCTCGTCGCCTTCCCGCACCAACCGCCGCCGGCGAGCGCTGCTCTCTGCCGGTGAGTTCCCGGCCGCCCGCTCTCTGTGTCCGCCCATCTACGTGCGTTCCTGGCTGCGATCGAGAAGAAGACGCCCGTCCCGTACGGCTGCATGGCGATTGGCCACGATGGCCCATGCATGCTGGGCCCGGCTGTTGTGGCCTCTTTTTCTTCTTTTTTTCTTTTTTTCTCCCGCACCCTCCACCTGGAAAACCCACTTGGGCCGACCCAACTCGATTCTGGCGGCCCAGCTTAGTTTCAGCCCGCGCCCTTTCTCTCTGATTTCCTAAAAAAACAAACCTGCAACCCATCTCATAGGAATTAATTCACCAAAATTCCAAAAATGATCCAAATCAAGTAAATCCAATTTGGTAGTGTTGAAAAGTAAAATCCTAAACACCTCAGGCCAGTTTTAGACCAAGATCTATTTTTGGTTTTCCTCAGTTTTTAAAAGGGTACGAACATGCAAGTAGCCTTGATAATTCAATTGTGAGAGTTTCAAAAACAATTTGAACCCAAATCCAATTTTGTAGTTAACCTTATGTTATTACCCAATTTTTGGCACTGGTTTGAGCATTTTAGGACAACATATTGAATTGTGATATTTAATACAAGTTTATTCAGAATATGTGTTTGAGGATTTATTTAGGGAGCATAAAATGTTGTTTTTTAGTGAAACCACTTTTGTTGTGCTCACTTTACTTGTGTTAACATCATATCCAGAGCTCGGATTTATTCGAGCATATGTTATTTTCTAATATTTTAAACTTTGAATTGGTCCCTTTGGCTAGTAAAATATTTATTAAAAATCTTTTAGAACTTCAAAATTGGTGAATCCAATTTGTATGGATCTCTGTTTCAATAGCTATCCAGAGGTATAATTTGTTTTTTCTTGATTTACTTGTGTATTGTTCTGTGAGATAAAATAAAGTAGGAAAATGATTTCTGCTTTTCCAAAAATGTTTAAAAATAAAATATAGATGTTTTTGATACCTAACCAATGCACTTGTCTTATTTGTGGTGTTATATACCAGGGGATAATTAATTCATGCCATGGTGATACCCAAAGAGGCAATTGCTCATTTGTGAGGCTCTCATGCCTTTATTAGGTGAATAAATTGACTTTTCTAAATTAAAAACTCTTAAAGTTGTTTTGTAGTATCTGTAAGTTTTTAGTATGTTAGCCCTTGGTTGAGTTGTTAGTTTCTGATTGTTGCATGTTTGTTTAGTTGGTGCAATGTGTTGATTGTGTTCCTTTTATATTTTCCGGTGTTAGATGCGAATAATTTCGGAGAAGAAGAAGAAGTGAAATCAGACGAGGGTTTTATTTATATTGTTGGAAGTCTTATTTGATGGAGTTGGAGAAGTCCAGGGACAAACAAGCCAACCAAGGCAAGCCATCTTTCGATCTCTTGCTATTTATCCTTCTTGTTGTGCTCATTGCTCCATTATATACTTGGTTCCTTGTATAATGTGTGATTTTTGGTCCTCTACTCTATGCATACTTATTTCCAAAGTATGTTGAACCCCTTGTTGATGTTTTGCATACTTGCTCCCAAGTATGTGAATCCCCTTGTTGATGTTATGCATGCTTACCCTAAGCATGTATGCCCCCTTGACCATATCCATGTTGTCATCTTCTTAGTGGTATGATGATTAACATCATGACCCCTATTTGAATCATCTTAATTATGTTGTCCCTATACATGCTTATCCTAAGTTTGTATGATCCCCTTAACACCTCAATTATCATCCCCTTAGTGGTATGATGGCTAGCATCATGTCATTGTGACTCTTAGTTCCTTCATACAACTATAGGTTGGGAACCCCCCTTGGAAAAATACCCTGTTGAAAAGAATTTTTGAAAACCTTGGGTGAGTTGGACTTACCCAAGCGTGTGTTTATGAAAGGAAAGGATCTTGGCAAAGATGGTTGAAAATAAAATCTTGTTTTCGAAAACTTTGGCGCCTAAGTATTCACCCGTGACAATTAACACCGCGCAACCACATTACCCCGGAGTGGGACGGGGCTTAGCTCGTAGTTTGTTCTTCTTAACATGGGACACCGCACAACTATATAAGGGTAAGGTTACCCCTGAATCCGGATTGTCGTTGGTGGAGACAATAGTATAACGGGAGGCCTTCGGGGCTGACCCGTCCGGAAGACACTATGGGTCTCCCGGCTTGGCGGTGGAGCCACGCTCAAAGTGAGGTGAGCTGCCACGGTGCCGGGAGGTACATACTCCATAGGGTAGGATCCCGTGCTAAGACGAATAGGCGAAAGGCTATGTCCGAGTTTTTGTCATGGCATAGTTGATATGCGGGGATGATGCCCACATGATGAACTCGCGGATCTTGTGGGGAAAGTGTGCAAACTCTGCAGAGTCAAATCTATTCGAATAGCCATGTCCGCGGTCATGGACGGTTGGAATGGCTGTTGCTTAGCCTAAAGAGTTTTGTTTTATGAAAGTGTTTGACAAAGGAAAGGAAGGAACTTGTTTTCGGAGTACCAGGAAGGTACTGGAAAGTTGTGATGACCATTTGGAGATGGTCGGAAAGGAAATAAACTGGGTTACTCCCATCCTAGTGTTTTATGTTCTTGAACTCTTTTGAAGTATCTTCTTCAACAAAGATATAGAGATGTCATAGGATCTTCTTAGTGTCCCCTTCAACTGTGATGTTGGGATGCTACATCCACAAGAGAAACTATTTCTCTTTCTCATGCTACATCCACAAGAGAAACTACTTCTCTTCTACATGCTCTTTCCACAAGAGAAATTAGCTCTTCCCTCTTGTCATCTAGATTAGCACTTGTTATCTTGCACTCTTGCAAAGTACCTTCTTGATGTTTTGCGAGTACAATTCCAAATGTACTCACGGCTTTGTCCCTGGCTATTTACTTGGCCATACTTGGAGGAACACGACGGATGAAGAAGGAGTTGACGACGTCTATGCGAGCTAGGAACGTCTTCCCAGTCAGTTGCCTGTAGGGTTATGGCAGATGACTTGGGTATTGCGCTGCTGAAGTGATAATGCTACTCTGATGTTTTAGTTAGGCCCTTCGAGGCTATTATGTAAGTATTGGTCATGTGACCATGTTGTAATTTTCTTATTCCGCTTTGTAATGGATGGTGTAATTTGATATCAGTTCGGTTATGTGTTCACGGCGCACTGATCATGGGATCGTGAACTGTATACAAAACAGGGAATTTCGGACAGCTAGTCCGGGGTCCCCACAGAGCTGGTATCAGAGCTATCCTGACTGTAGGAGACCTTAGTTAGCATGGGCGTTAGTTAGGAAACAAGTACTTGGGAAAAACTATTTACGAAACAAATTCTTTCCTTAGTGGGAAGCATAGCTTCTACTCCTTTTACTTCTTCAAAAACTTCTAAATTCTTATCTCTCCACTTTATTAAAAAGTTTGACAATTTCTTACTCTATTGTCTCATCCACTTCAAACCTACATACTGGACGATGTCCCCAACTCAGACCGGAGACTCGAACTCAAAAGATGGATCAATCCCTCAGGAAGACTCATGTACCTCCAACCGCAACTATTGAAGATTGGATGCCGATTTAGTCGTGCACATATATGGATGATAACTTCATGTCTTTGGTTGTCGCCAAAGATTGTCGATGAGCTGACCTTGTTCCTCCATGGACTCGCACTTTTTGCAATTGTTAGGGATCAAGTCCTCAGTTTCTTGACTAGTAATTTTTAGGACAGCCACCAGAAGATCTCGACTTTGGGAGTACCACAACAGCTACCCCTCTGAAGACCTCATGTTTCCGGGATGTCGAGACTAGAAGTTCTACACGGTTTTCTCCTCCGCCTCAACATCGATGACCCAACACCAGGCCTATGTCATCACCGACTACTACAAGGGTCCTTGTTGAAATGGATGTCGGTCAGATGAAGACATCAACATATGTGGCCAGCCCCAAACCTATAGGTTGGATAGGACAAACTCAATCGCTTTGATTGAGCTTCCCCCACGTATTAGGCATCCATGGGTACTTAAAGTACCATGTCTGGTGTGATGATTGCTTGTAATTCCGTAGTGTGCTGCCTTAAGTGTTTTTATCTGTTTGTTGTGTGCATGCTTTCCTAGTCTTTCAGCCTGAAAAATACTTTTAGTCTGATAACCCAGCATAGGAAGCCTCCCTAAGATGGTTTCACCCTCACCTACCTCGCCGATGTATTGCTAACTACTAGTTAGTTGGGTAGGTTAACGAGAAAATCTAACTCTAAACCTGTTAACAGTTGTTTTTCAACCCTCAGAAAAACTAACCCAGACCCCTATCTACGCTGACTACCCTCAAGATCGGCTGAAGCAACTCTACTACGCCAACAAAGCAGGAGCCCTACCTTCAAGAGTGACTGCACCTCTGCAAGAAGACACACTGATTTGGTCTAACCCTGGAGCATAATCGCGCTAACCGCGAGGATATCTTTTCGAAACTACCCTCTAACACACCGTCTAACAAATTGAGAGAACAATAGCGCCAAAGCCAAGCTACATCAAATGGTTCATCTGGTCATCATCAAGTGAAGCTCCTGAAGATACCTCAAGACTCAAGATTAGGTGTAGTTAACCCGCTCACTTCTTAACCGGGTACAAGTCAGCACTGACCCTCAAGCTGAAGATTGTCTTCGACGACCTTTGTTGCTTCTTCATATGGATACCAACCAGGCGTTTCATCAACTTACTAACTTACCGCGCGTCCTATAGTTTAGTACACACCATGTTTACCTATTGAAGCCATGGTCTACGCATCTCCCCTGAAGATTCTTCAACTAAATACGGAAGATCGACGACTTCTTCAGAAGCCCCAGACAGGACCACAAGGCAGAAGCTCTAAGTTTTTCCAAATACCCGATGAAAACTCTTAAGGGTGGAAGACTTCGTCTCCCACTAAAATTTAAAGTTAACTCTAAAAAGTTTTCAACCCTCCTAAAGCACCGCTGGAATGCACTAACTCTCCCAGAATCTTGAACCCCCGCTAGGATCGCTTAGAAGCTACAAATCTAACACCTACATGGAGTAGTCACCCTCTTCATAAAGCTCGCCATCAGCGGGAATCTACCGTGTCTCCAAGAAGGTGAAGCAACAACCTTCTCAACACTTGCACCTCTATAGAGGAATGGAGTCTAACTTTCGTTAAACTTTACAACCCCTCTACCCCTACGCTTAGTAATCTCGGGACGAGATTATTTTAAGGGTGGAAGAGCTGTCACACCCCAACTTTTGCAACCTGGTTTAGTTGTCCTTAGTGCAAAAATTAGGGGGAACAAAAACTTTTTCTATAGACTAATTAGATGAATTGCCTTGATCTGTTTGTTGTAATGAATTGCTCTGATATGTTGGTAGATAAATTGTCTTGATCTGCTTGTTGGGTTTTGTCTTGAGCTACCTCAAAGAACAACATCTCTAGTGGTAAAACAAACAACTCACCTAATAAAACACATGTGTGACTTAGGAAGAGTTGTTATCCTTCTTACTACATCAAACCTTCTCTACTCATGGCAACATGAGTGTGCCTACTTAGAATTAATCCTTGTGGTATAATCTAGCTCAACCCATCCTTGTTTCAAAACCTGGGATCATCTACGCCTTACTACATCCTTTTCTCATACCCTAGTCCAGAACCCTAATTGGCTAAGTCCTAAATCTATTTCCAGGTTCCATTTTGGAGCCCCTGGATTAAGCTACCCCTTGCCATCCAAGGCAATGCACCTAGCCCTAGACCTACCTTGTCATTAGCACTTCACAATCATGTCTTTGCCTTGAACCAAATTACTCTCTTACCCACTTGTCCTTGATGGTTTTGAAGCCAAGTCAACAATCTGATTTGGCAGGCTTAAAATGTTCAAACTTTGGCACTTGATTCTTAAGCACCCACAACTGCTATTGGTGACCTCAACACATGGATCTCATCTTTGCGACATCCTCTACAACTTCCACGTCTTGCATGTCCGATTCTACCCTTGAAATTATTATATTCACTTGGTCTTATACCCTATCCACTATTTCAGCTCTAGATCACTTGTTCCTCTTTTACCTCTTGTTTTTCTTTTTTCTTCACAAAACCAAGTGTGGAGATGATTGCTACATTGTGTAATAATCATCTGACATTGAGATCACTCCTCTCTAAATAAGTTTTCATTCTCAAAACCATATTGCTTTTTCTTCTCTAAGTTTAATCCCAAAGCTACTTCTAGTTTTATCAAATCTTTTCAAATATTTTTCTCAAATAAAATAGGGAATGAGAGTGGAATTTTAGATCACCTTATTTCCACCCAAAAATATTTTATATATAATTATTCTCTGTTTTATTTTGTTTTCACCAAAATGCATGTTATTGGTATACATGCCTTTTCTTGCACTTTGCTTTACCAAATAATTTTTGAGAAAGTGCCACTTAGCTTTATTGTGTTATAGTCCCGTTTTATTCAAAATATCTTCGTGGCTATTTTAAATTCTCTCTGAGGCAAGATCTTTTTGAACCTTATCCAAAATTGGGTCAACTCTCATAGTGGTGAAGACCCCTCCCTTTTTAAATTAAATTTTTTTAAAAATGTCTTGTGTTCATCAACCACATCTCCCTCATCTATTCTCTATCATCACTACCTATGCCTTTTATTTCTTTTCACCATCATCTAGCTTTTCTATTTATTTCTTAATGGTTCTACCCTTCTTCTTGTTTGACCAAAAATATCTATGTGGTAAACCATTAACTTTTGCTAGCCTTTTTGACTTGCTCAAATACAAAACCTTCCATATAATCCCACTACTCCTCCCATCTACAATTTGGACCTTTCTTCAAAAATTCATCTCACCATCACCACCACCACCATCTTCTCCTTCTACTCTTGGTTTCTTTCCAAATCTTGCATAGTGGTGCAAACCCTGACTTTGCATGGGACTTGATCTCACCACCATCCACCCTCTCTCTTTCCTTTCACTCTCTTTCCTACTTAAACATGGCCGGGCCATCATTCTTCTTGGCATCAGCTTGTGCAGCACCCCTGGCCCGTCCTTAAACCCACCAAAACCCCCTCCCTGGACCCTCTCCTCTATTCCAAAACGAACCAGGCCACAAACCAAACCCACCGAACCCTAGACCGACCCCAAAACAGGGCGCACGCACACAGAACCCCCCCTCCCGCTCGACCCCCTCCTTTCCCGCGCCTGCTGACGTCTTCCCTCTTGCGTCACCCTCCAGCACCGCCCTGACGTCACCATGTTTGCCTCCATTGGACTACAGCACCGCGCGCTCGCCCTCCGATTGGCCTAAGGCCACCGCACATGCACTACCCATCGCTCCGCTCCGTCTATAAAAGCCTCACCCCTCCCCCTCCTATCCCTCAAACCACTCTCACTCCATCCACCTCACTCACAGGCTCTCTCCCGAGAGCACTGCAGCGCTTCCCCGGCTGCCGTTCGACGGAAGACCTCCGTCGCCCGTGGTCACCGCAAGGTGGCGGGAGATGAAAAAGCTCGCCCCGACCCCGTTTTCCCTTCCCTCTTCCTTCCTCGACGCTCGCCATGCCCTGCTCGTTCTAACCATCCCCTCTGCGCCGCCCAGGTCAACCGGAGCACGCCGTCGTCAACCATGTCCGAAGCTGCTGCGAGCATGGAGCCTCGGGAGGAGCGACTGCAAGTGGAAGGGAAGCCGCCGGACGCACCCGTGGACAGTCCCACCTCGCCGCCTTCCCGCACCAACCGCCGCCGGCGAGCGCTGCTCTCTGCCGGTGAGTTCCCGGCCGCCCGCTCTCTGTGTCCGCCCATCTACGTGCGTTCCTGGCTGCGATCGAGAAGAAGACGCCCGTCCCGTACGGCTGCATGGCGATCGGCCACGATGGCCCATGCATGCTGGGCCCGGCTGTTGTGGCCTCTTTTTCTTCTTTTTTTCTTTTTTTCTCCCGCACCCTCCACCTGGAAAACCCACTTGGGCCGACCCAACTCGATTCTGGCGGCCCAGTTAGTTTCAGCCCGCGCCCTTTCTCTCTGATTTCCTAAAAAAACAAACCTGCAACCCATCTCATAGGAATTAATTCACCAAAATTCCAAAAATGATCCAAATCAAGTAAATCCAATTTGGTAGTGTTGAAAAGTAAAATCCTAAACACCTCAGGCCAGTTTTAGACCAAGATCTATTTTTGGTTTTCCTCAGTTTTTAAAAGGGTACGAACATGCAGTAGCCTTGATAATTCAATTGTGAGAGTTTCAAAAACAATTTGAACCCAAATCCAATTTTGTAGTTAACATTATGTTATTACCCAATTTTTGGCACTGGTTTGAGTATTTTAGGACAACATATTGAATTGTGATATTTAATACAAGTTTATTCAGAATATGTGTTTGAGGATTTATTTAGGGAGCATAAAATGTTGTTTTTTAGTGAAACCACTTTTGTTGTGCTCACTTTACTTGTGTTAACATCATATCAGAGCTCGGATTTATTCGAGCATATGTTATTTTCTAATATTTTAAACTTTGAATTGGTCCCTTTGGCTAGTAAAATATTTTTTAAAAATCTTTTAGAACTTCAAAATTGGTGAATCCAATTTGTATGGATCTCTGTTTCAATAGCTATCCAGAGGTATAATTTGTTTTTTCTTGATTTACTTGTGTATTGTTCTGTGAGCCAAATAAAGTAGGAAAATGATTTCTGCTTTTCCAAAAATGTTTAAAAATAAAATATAGATGTTTTTGATACCTAACCAATGCACTTGTCTTCTTTGTGGTGTTATATACCAGGGGATAATTAATTCATGCCATGGTGTTACCCAAAGAGGCAATTGCTCATTTGTGAGGCTCTCATGCCTTTATTAGGTGAATAAATTGACTTTTCTAAATTGAAAACTCTTAAAGTTGTTTTGTAGTATCTGTAAGTTTTTAGTATGTTAGCCCTTGGTTAAGTTGTTAGTTTCTGATTGTTGCATGTTTGTTTAGTTGGTGCAATGTGTTGATTGTGTTCCTTTTATATTTTCCGGTGTTAGATGCGAATAATTTCGGAGAAGAAGAAGAAGAAGTGAAATCAGACGAGGGTTTTATTTATATTGTTGGAAGTCTTATTTGATGGAGTTGGAGAAGTCCAGGGACAAACAAGCCAACCAAGGCAAGCCATCTTTCGATCTCTTGCTATTTATCCTTCTTGTTGTGCTCATTGCTCCATTATATACTTGGTTCCTTGTATAATGTGTGATTTTTGGTCCTCTACTCTATGCATACTTATTTCCAAAGTATGTTGAACCCCTTGTTGATGTTTTGCATACTTGCTCCCAAGTATGTGAATCCCCTTGTTGATGTTATGCATGCTTACCCTAAGCATGTATGCCCCTTGACCATATCCATGTTGTCATCTTCTTAGTGGTATGATGATTAACATCATGACCCCTATTTGAATCATCTTAATTATGTTGTCCCTATACATGCTTATCCTAAGTTTGTATGATCCCCTTAACACCTCAATTATCATCCCCTTAGTGGTATGATGGCTAGCATCATGTCATTGTGACTCTTAGTTCCTCCATACAACTATAGGTTGGGAACCCCCCTTGGAAAAATACCCTGTTGAAAAGAATTTTTGAAAACCTTGGGTGAGTTGGACTTACCCAAGCGTGTGTTTATGAAAGGAAAGGATCTTGGCAAAGATGGTTGAAAAGAAAATCTTGTTTTCGAAAACTTTGGCACCTAAGTATTCACCCGTGACAATTAACCCGCGCAACCACATTACCCTGGAGTGGGACGGGGCTTAGCTCGTAGTTTGTTCTTCTTAACATGGGACACCGCACAACTATATAAGGGTAAGGTTACCCCTGAATCCGGATTGTCGTTGGTGGAGACAATAGTATAACGGGAGGCCTTCGGGGCTGACCCGTCCGGAAGACACTATGGGTCTCCGGCTTGGCGGTGGAGCCACGCTCAAAGTGAGGTGAGCTGCCACGGTGCCGGGGAGGTACATACTCCATAGGGTAGGATCCCGTGCTAAGACGAATAGGCGAAAGGCTATGTCCGAGTTTTTGTCATGGCATAGTTGATATGCGGGGATGATGCCCACATGATGAACTCGCGGATCTTGTGGGGAAAGTGTGCAAACTCTGCAGAGTCAAATCTATTCGAATAGCCGTGTCCGCGGTCATGGACGGTTGGAATGGCTGTTGCTTACCCTAAAGAGTTTTGTTTTATGAAAGTGTTTGACAAAGGAAAGGAAGGAACTTGTTTTCGGAGTACCGGGAAGGTACTGGAAAGTTGTGATGACCATTTGGAGATGGTCGGAAAGGAAATAAACTGGGTTACTCCCATCCTAGTGTTTTATGTTGTAGAACTCTTTTGAAGTATCTTCTTCAACAAAGATATAGAGATGTCATAGGATCTTCTTAGTGTCCCCTTCAACTGTGATGTTGGGATGCTACATCCACAAGAGAAACTATTTCTCTTTCTCATGCTACATCCACAAGAGAAACTACTTCTCTTCTACATGCTCTTTCCACAAGAGAAATTAGCTCTTCCCTCTTGTCATCTAGATTAGCACTTGTTATCTTGCACTCTTGCAAAGTACCTTCTTGATGTTTTGCGAGTACAATTCCAAATGTACTCACGGCTTTGTCCCTGGCTATTTACTTGGCCAGACTTGGAGGAACACGACGGATGAAGAAGGAGTTGACGACGTCTATGCGAGCTAGGAACGTCTTCCCAGTCAGTTGCCCGTAGGGTTATGGCAGATGACTTGGGTATTGCGCTGCTGAAGTTATAATGCTACTCTGATGTTTTAGTTAGGCCCTTCGAGGCTATTATGTAAGTATTGGTCATGTGACCATGTTGTAATTTTCTTATTCCGCTTTGTAATGGATGGTGTAATTTGATATCAGTTCGGTTATGTGTTCACGGCGCACTGATCATGGGATCGTGAACTGTATACATAACAGGGAATTTCGGACAGCTAGTCCGGGGTCCCCACACTCTCTAGGCTAACTTTGATGTTCTTGTACTACTCCTTATCTAGACTTAAGTTAACTATAAAAGTAAACCTTGATAATCAAAGTGAAAACCTTGTAAGATAAAAACTGGGACTTGGAAAGTAAAGCACAAAGTAGTATCGTATTAGTGCCTTGCTCAAGTTGAGCTTGCACTAGGGTAACTTGCAAGAGTATAGCTTGCCTTGATTGGTACAGTGGTTAAAGTTCTCTTCTTCTTCTTCAAAGTAGACCTCCTCCTACTGGTATTCCTCGGTACTAGCGTCTATAAACGAATACGAGGTATACAATCACCAAGCAAATCTTAAGGGCTAGACTAAGCACACAAATGGTTCACACAAGCTATTCTAGCATCACAACATTATTAACATGTTGGTTGACTTTGTTTTCTTTTTAAGAAAAATAATTTCCTCTCATTGAAATAATTATTAGGGTTGCTATTTATGTTCTTTGAGAAATAATTTCCTCTCATTGAATCTTGTTAAGATTTAATTTCCTCAAATAATAATAAAGTATGAATACATGTTGACCAAGGTCAACACTTCATATTTATTATTTGCGAAAATGATTTAAATGAGGTATTACACCTCATGCAATTTAACACTACCTTAGTAATAATTTAATATCACCAAATAATACAAAATGAGATTATATAGACCAAGGTCACTACCTCATGTTGAATTACTTGAGACAAAGATTTAAATGAGAGGATACCTCTCATACTATTTAATAAATAATTTTGGATAATTTAAATGGACTAGAAATAGCCACATAGCCATTATTTATTCTAGCCCATGATCATATGAAGCAACCATGTCATATTTTTACATATTCAGCTAGACAGTATGAAATGTGTCAGGGGGAAGACCCCGGGTAGGGCAATGGACGCGGAGCAGATGGCTTACCACTGGCCGGCTCGCGGCAAAGGCCAGCTGAGGAGCAGCCGGCTGGAGCCGTGGCCGGCTGGTCCGGAAGCCGGCTGGCTCTAAGTCCTAGTCGGCCTGGCCATGGCCGTCAGTGCTGTAGCTGGGTGATAACCCACAAGTATAGGGGATCGCAGCAGTCTTCGCGGGTAGTATAACCCAATTTATTGATTCGACACAAGGGGAGACAAAGAACACTTGGAAGCCTTAACAGCGGAGTTGTCAATTCAAGCTGCACTCGGAAACGGACTTGCTCGCAAGAGTTTATCGATAGTAACGGTTTTATAGCGAGTAGCGAGTAGTGAAATAACGGCAGCAGAGTAACAGAGACAGCGGTAGTGATTTTAGTAAACAGCAGGATTAAAATACGTAGGCACGGGGACGGATGACGGGCGTTGCATGGATGAGAGAAACTCATGTAACAATCATAGCTGGGCATTTGCGAGATAATAATAAAACGGTATCCAAGTACAAAGCAATCAATAGGCATGTGTTCCAATTATAGTCGTACGTGCTCGCAATGAGAAACTTGCACAACATCTTTTGTCCTACCGGCCGGTGGCAGCCGGGCCTCAAGGGAAACTACTTGGATATTAAGGTACTCCTTTTAATAGAGTACCGGAGCAAAGCATTAACACTCCGTGAACACATGTGATCCTCACATCGCTACCATTCCCTCCGGTTGTCCCGATTTCGTCACTTCGGGGCCATCGGTTCCGGACAGCGACATGTGTATACAACTTGCAGGTAAGATCAATAAACAATGAATATCATGATGAAACAATAACATGTTCAGATCTGAGATCATGGCACTCGGGCCCTAGTGACAAGCATTAAGCATAACAAGTTGCAACAATATCATCAAAGTACCAATTACGGACACTAGGCACTATGCCCTAACAATCTTATGCTATTACATGACCAATCTCATCCAATCCCTACCATCCCCTTCGGCCTACAGCGGGGGAATTACTCACACATGGATGGGGGAAACATGGCTGGTTGATGGAGGGCGTTGGCGGTGATGATGGCGATGATCTCCTCCAATTCCCCGTCCCGGCGGAGTGCCAGAACGGAGACTTCTGGCTCCCGCGACGGAGTTTCGCGATGTGGCGGCGTTCTGGAGGCTTTCTGGCGACTTCGACTTCGTGCCGTGCGTTTTTAGGTCGAAGGCAATTTATAGTCCGAAGGAGGGCGTCGGAGGCCGGCCGAGGGGGCCACACCATAGGGCCGCGCGGGCCCCCCTAGGCCGCGCCGCCTTATGGTGTGGGGCCCTCGGGCCTCCACCTTATTTGTCCTTCTGGCTCCGTCAGTATTCTGGGAAATAGGGCCTTCGCATAAATTCCGAGGATTTTCCTGAAAGTTGGATTTACGCACAAAAACGAGACACCGGAGACAGTTCTGCTGAAAACAGCGTTAGTCCGTGTTAGTTGCATCCAAAATACACAAATTAGAGGCAAAACAATAGCAAAAGTGTTCGGGAAAGTAGATACGTTTTGGACGTATCAACTCCCCCAAGCTTAGCTTATTGCTTGTCCTCAAGCAATTCGGTTAACAATCGAGCGATAAAAGAACTTTCACGAACACATTTGCTCATATGATGTATATATTCTCATGATATGGCTAATACTTAAGCAGTTCATAATAAGATACATGCAAATAAAATCATCTAACCGCTATATCAATCATGAAGAGGTACCAATAATTAATAATAAGCATCATGAATCATGTATATAAGCAGGATTGCAATGTTCATAAGAGAGTATGATAAAGTGGTATCTCGATTGCCCGTATTTGATCGGCAAAACATAAATGCCCAGGCACCTCTCGGAGTTCATAGAAAGACTAGAAGTAGTGATTGTCAAAGATAAAAGCATCAAAGTTATACCACAATCAATCATATTTTGAGACAAGCATATTATACTAAGAATGACAGTTATGCTCTCAAGATAGTGCTCAAAGAAATAATGGAGACACAACATAAAAGTAAAAGATTGACCCTTCGCAGAGGGAAGCGAGGGATTAACATGCGCTAGAGCTTTTCATTTTTGAAATCAGGAGTAAAATTATTTTGAGAGGTGTTTGTTGTTGTCAACGAATGGTAATGGGTACACTAACTACCTCGCCAACCGGACTCCCAAGAGTGGCTCCCATGAATTATTTGCATATTTATGTGGCACTCCTTCCAACCTTTCTTACACAAACCATGGCTAACCGAATCCTCGGGTGCCTGCCAACAATCTCGTACCATGAAGGAGTGCCTTTTTATTTTAGTTTTATTATAATGATGACACTCCCCCCAACCTTTGCTTACACAAGCCATGGCTAACTGAATCCTTCGGGTGCCGTCCAACAATCACATACCATGGAGGAGTGTCTATTTAAGTTAATTAATTTGGGACTGGGAATCCCGTTGCCAGCTCTTTTTGCAAAATTATTGGATAAGAGGATGTGCCACTAGTCCATATGAGAGTCCGTCAAAAGTAAATGACAAGGTTGAAAGCTAAACACCACATACTTCCTCATGAGCTATGAAACATAAACACAAATTGAGAAGCATTTTGAAGGTTTTAAAGGTAGCGCATGAGAATTTACTAGGAATGGTTTGAAATGCCATGCATAGGTATTTATGGTGGACACTTTGGAACAACTTGGTTTTCAGGTGTTTGGAAGCACGAGCAGCGTTCCCGCTCGAGTACAAGTGAAGGCTAGCAAAAGACTAGGGAGCGACAAATCAAGAGAGCAATGAATTGTCATAATCATGCTTGCGGCAAAATAAATTAACGGAGGCATAAAAGTGATACAAGAACTCGAAGCAATATAAATCATCGAGGCTTAATTGACTTTGGTTCAGTCATATGCATGCGTGAGCATGTGCCAAGTCGATATAAATGAATTATTCAGAGGAGGATACCACAATGCCATACTTACTTATGAATAAAACAATGCAAGCAAACATCCATGACATGCTACTCATATTAATAAATTGGAGCTAAACATGAGAGATCATAAACTACTAGACTTTCTCAAATAAAATATACCTCACATGAACCAACTAAGCATGCTCACATGGATGAGTATATGTACAAAAATGAAAACAAATAGAGTTCATACCAGCCTCTCACCACAATCCAATTGTCGTAGATCGTCATTATTGCCTTTCACTTGTGTAGCTTGGATAATATGAAATGAAAACCACGCTCCAGCCACCGAAGACCATTGAACTCATGATGAACTTTACAAACTAAAGAAGAACAGCAAATATTTTTGGTGTTTTTGAATTAGAAACAAGAACAAAAGGAAACAAGCAAACCAAGCAAAATCTTTTTGGGTTTTCTTATAGCAAACTAGCAATAGCAAATAAAGCGAAACAAATGCAAGAAACCAAAGCAAACAAATGGTGAAGAGAAACAACAGAAATATTTTTGGTCATTTTGTGTTTTGGGAAAGAAACAAAGCAAAAACAAGAAATAGCAAGCTAGAAGACTCACATAAACACAAAGCAGCAGGAATTCGTCAAACTTGACAGCAGTATAGTACCCGATTTTTAATAAATTCTTCCACCGCTCAAATCGAAAAGTGTTCAACTAATGAAAGTTAGATAACAACCTGGGGAACATGCACAAAAATTTGCTTCGCAAAATACTGTCCTGGCTAGTTTTGAGAATTTTTACGGTAACAGCCCAGAATCTGTTTTCAGGCAGCACTTCCCCAAATATCATCTCCCTCTCATTAGAAAACCACTCAAACAAACAAAACAAGTATATACAAGTATCCAGCAATCATAATATGCAAAGAATGAGTGATGCCGGTATACCTCCCCCCAAGCTTAGGCTTTTGGCCTAAGTGGAGTTCAACCCCAACGAGGGTCGTTGTTCCTCGCCGGTGGATAATTCATGGCGTAGTCATAGTAAAGTTCCTGTGCAGAAGAAAAGCGTGGAGGCTCCACATACCCAACATGTTGATGCGAGGAACTTGCTGCATCGGATGATGAGTCGAGGTGTTCCTCGGCCTCCTCCGCATTGTCTCTTGCATGATGGCCTCCTCCCTCTATGTGTGCATCCAGTGCACCTTCTGTGATCGACCAATCCTCCCTGGAATCAAGGTTAGACAGAACAGGCGCAGGCAATCTTACTAGTTTCTCAGTTTTCTTAGTTATTCTCCAGACTTTCTTATAAAATGTCATCTTGTAAAACAGGTTACCCAAGTCGGAGGAATCAGAAACAAATTCATGTTTAATCATAGATGCTATGTCAAGTTTTTCTATGGAAAATGGAATATCAAGATGATGAGGTTCTACATTATGAAAAGCTAGTAAACGAGAGGCGATGAGACCTCCACAAATTCCACCTTTCTCACGGTTAGTAGCAAGTCTATAAGCTATCAATGCCCCCAAATTATAAGTCCTACTACTTTGCAGTGCTGCAGCTAGAAAAGCTAAATCCGGGATAGAAAGTTTACCACCAATCTTTCTAGCAAGAACGCATTTAGTAATGAAATAAGCAAAGTAGCGGATAACCGGGCGCTGAATGCTAGTGATTTTACCACTATCCTCTGAGAAACTCCTTCCATAGCAAATCATCTTGAAGAGGCTTAAGAGTTCTTGCGGCGATCCCCTTATCTTCTCGCATGATCCCCATTGCGGTACTCTAATTGCTGCACAAAAATCACTGAATGGCAAGTTGACAGCTTTATTGTAAATTTTATACTGAACCGTGGGGTTAGATCGCGACCAATTGAACTTAAAGTCCTGCACAACAGACATAGTTAGTTTTGCATATTGGCTTGGTTCTCCTTCAACAAAATCACTCAGCCCTGCACGAGAAATTAAACTTTGAACATCTTCCAATATTCCTGCGCTTCTCATGAAATCCGCACACGGGTAGTAAGAGGGGTATACTCCCTCTTCACGGTTCACTCTCATGATTTGTTGGACCTCCAATTCTTGTTGGTTAAGTTGATATCTATTCCACTCCATTTTCTGAAATTTTTCAACAAACAATATAAAATTTGATTTGGTGACATATAATCAAGGGGGACTACTATAGGAACTTGCTAGAGTACTAATCATGCATCAAAACTAGTTTATACAACTTAGAACAAGTATGCAAGCTCACTAAACATGTTACCTACAGCAGCAAAATATTCAAGATATACTCAACCAAATAAAATTCTATTTGGATAGGCGGAGGAGTCACATACCGGAGAGCAAATATGCCAAATTTCAGACAGAAATCTGGGCTGAGCAAAGAGATCGAAAAATCCTGAGCTCTTGAGCAAAAACGCGAGTGAGAGAAAGCTGGTTCGAGTTTTTCGGGAGAGAGAAGATGCTGGGAGAAAGAGATGAAGTAGTGGGGCAAGGAGGGGCCCACACCACAGGGTGGCGCGCCCCCCTCCTTGGCTGCGCCGGCCTGTGGTGTGGCACCCTGGGGTGCCCCACAGGTCATCCTCTAGTGCTCCCAGGTGCCTCTTCGAAAAATAGGACCAACGGTATAATTTTTGTGAATTTTTGAAAACTTTGAAAAATGCACATTTCTGGGTATTAAGTTTATTATTACTGGCCAGGAAAAGTTTTTGAAATCTCTAATTAACTAAGGAACTTTGCAAATCAAAAGCGCTACAGCAAATAAGACAAGTGGAGTGAGAAAGAGATGTTGTTTACCTCCTCTATGCATATAAAAGGTATTCGTTAACAAGGTTGATCAAGTCTTGCTACCGAATAATTTTTACATAACATAAGAAGAAATAAACCTCAAATCAATCATGTTACCTTGAATTGTATTGATATGGATCCAATCATAAGATTTTGATAACCTTCTTTAGGCTCATATATAGGACAATCAATAGTTCCAACTTTGATAGTTCTCACATTAGAAATAGTATTGACTCCACATACTTTATCAATCTTCTTGGGGAAATAGAAGGTATGCTCCTTATCATCAACATTAAAAGTAACTTTCCCTTTATTGCAATCAATAACAGCCCCTGCGGTGTTAAGAAAAGGTCTTCCAAGAATAATAGACATATTATCATCTTCAGGCATTTCCAACACAACAAAATCAGTTAATATCAAGCAGTTAGTAGTAACTTGAACAGGAATATCCTCACATATACCAACAGGAATAGCAGTAGATTTATCAGCCATTTGCAAAGATATATCAGTAGGTATCAACTTATCTAGATAAAGTCTCTTATAAAGAGAAAAAAGGCATAACACTAACACCGGCTCCCAAATCACATAGAGCAGTTTTAACATAATTATTCTTGATAGAACAAGGAATAGTAGGTATACCTGGGTCGCCCAATTTATTTGGCACTTTGCCATTGAAAGAGTAATTAGCAAGAATAGTGGAAATTTCCTCATTGGGGATTTTCCTCTTGTTAGTAACAATATCTTTCATATACTTTGAATAAGGAGGCAATTTAATAGCATCAGTCAAAGGGATTTGCAAGAATAAAGGTTTCATCCAATCGCAAAATTTATTATAGTGTTCTTCTTCCTTTGATTTTAGTTTCTTAGCAGGAAAAGGCATTTGCTTTTGCACCCAAGGTTCTCTTTCATTACCATGTTTCTTAGCAATAAAATCTTCTTTAGTATATTTTTTTGTTTTTATCACGCTTTTCAGGTTCATCTTCTACTTCTTCTTTATCAGAAGCATCATTCTTATCATTATCATTATCATTATCATGTTCATTACCACTTTCAGTTTCAGCATCGGAAATAGAAATACTATTAGGATCATTAACAGGTTCGGAGGATTCTACAACATTTTTATGTTTCTTCTTCTTTTTCTTCTTAGAAGGAGCACTAGGTTCAATGCGTTGAGAATCTTGTTCAATTCTTTTGGGATGCCCTTCGGGATATAGAGGATCCTGGGTAGAGACACCACCTCTAGTTGTTACTTCATAAGCATGTTTCTCTTTAGAATTATTATTTAGCAAGTCATTTTGTACTTTAGTGAGTTGATCAATTTGAGTTTGAATCATTTGAAAATGTTTAACAAGCACCTTAACATCATTGGAGGTTCTCTCCACAATATCATGCAAATTGCTAATAGCTTGAGAATTTTCCATTAGATGATTCTCTACTCTCATATTAAAAATTTCTTGCTTAACAATATAATTATCAAACTCATCTAAGCATTGTGCGGGAGGTTTTGAATACGGAATATCTTCCCTAGTAAAGCGTTGAAGGGAGTTTACCTCAATCATGGGTGAAGGGGGAATTATCTCACATATATCTTCTATAGGAGGTAGATTCTTCACATCTTCGGATTTAATACCTTTCTCCTTGAGAGACTTCTTAGCTTCCCGCATATCTTCATCATTCAATTCAATTAAACCCCTCTTCTTCAATATTGGCGTTGAAGTTGGTTCGAGTGTTTCCCAATCATCATGATTCCGGCTTATTCTAGCCAATAAATCTTCGACTTCGATCTGGAGTTCTTTTCCCGAAAACACAACCAGCACAACTATCCAAATATGCTCTAGATTCAATGGTTAGTCCACTATAAAATATATCAAGTAGATCATTCTTTTCCAAATCATGTCCAGGTCGAGCTCTGATAAGAGAACAAAATCTTGCCCATGCCGCACGCAATTTCTCTTCATCTCCCTGATCAAATCTGTAAATTTTCTGTAAAGCAGCATGTTGAGCACTAGCAGGAAAGTATTTTCGAAAGAAAACATCACGCAACTTAGTTGGATTTTTAATAGAACCAGGAGGCAAACTATTATACCAAGTTTTAGCATCATCCTTTAATGAGAAAGGAAAAATTTTAGCGACAAAGTAAGTACGCATCTTGACATCATCAGAAAACAAGCTGCTCATAGAAGAAAGTTCAATCATGTGTTCTACATCACTTTCTTTTTCAGTACCACAAAAGGGTGCTTTCTCTACAATAGCTATATGAGATAGATTAAGAGAAAAATCATAATCTTTATCCTTAATGCATATAGGAGATGTGGCAAATTCAGGATCAGGAGATAGCTTATGTTTAACAGTATATTGTGCGAGAAACTTTTTAATGTTTCTTGCATCGATAATAGAATTGCATTTATCAATAAAATCATCATTAAGCTCCACATAATCTTCATCAGGATCATCACTAGAATAATCAAGTTCAGGTGAATTAACAGGTGTAGTGGCATTTTCATTAAGAGTTTCAGCATTTTCAATTTGTTTAGACCTAGCAATTGTAGCATCTAGAAAGGATCCCAACGAACCACTATCATCAAGCACAGCAGAAACATTATCAATATTATGAGAGTTTTCAGATTCAGCAGACGTACCCGGCTTGTGGCGGTGAAACAAGTTGACTTATCACGAGATGGTGAATCAAGTGTAGCAGAGGTACTCAGAATTGTACCTTTTCTTGTAGTGGATGGTAATATGGCGACTTTAGAATCGCGAGGTTTACCCATGATGGAGAATTTGCAGCGAACAAACCGCCGGAGCGTCGGGGTTGTACTGCTCGGTCTTGCTCTTCGAGAGGATCGTGCGAGTTTCCTTCCACTTCTCGCAGTTCTCGAGGCGGGCGTAGACGTTGAGGAACTTGAACTGCAGGCCGGTGTCGTCCGTGTACATGTCCAAAGCTTGGCGCAGCTGTGGGAAAAAAGAGCACGGCGATACGGGTCAGCTAACGACGATGTACCTCGGTGATGCAGGGTCGACGGAGCATACCTTTTGCTCCAAGTCCTGGCCGCTGATCGGCCGTTTGTCGACCTCCTCCTGTATGTCGTGCCATTTGTTGCACGCCATCTGCATGATCCCCCAATGGGTGGCCATTGCCTTGTCTCCCCGGTACACGTTCATGTTCGTCTTGTTGAAGTAGGGATCGACGAGTTTGCGTTCCTCGTACGCCTGCCTCACTCGAAGCCAGTATGTGTCGAACGACTGATTGGCCCCGATTATGCCGTTCGTGGACACGGTCATCCAAGCTTCGGCGAGGCACTCCTCTTCCTTCGGCGTCCATTTGATACGCGGTTCGGCAGGCGGCGAGTCCTTCTTCCTCTTCTTCTTCCCCTTTGACAGGTTGGCGGCGGCTTGTGTTGGCTCTTCTTCTTCCTCGTCTTCTTCTTCGACGGCTTGGCTTCCGTTGGCAACATCCTCCCGATGCTCGTTGCGCGCCGCCACAGCTGCCGTCGCCCTCGCCTCCTCTTGCGTGAAGAACCCCGGGCACGCAGCGGCGGCGGCCATGAAGAACCCCAGGCTCGCAGCGGCGGCCATGGAGCCGGAGGTGATCATCTCGTGGATCTCTTCTTCGTTCGGCGCCGCCGTCGCACCGAACGGGAGCGGCCCTCGTCGCGCAGGGCCGGCGAGGTGCCTCGAACCGGCCGCCGCCACCGACGTCCAAGCTCGGGCGGCGACGGCGTGGGCCTGGACGGTTGGACGTAGGCGCCCTCTTGGAACACGGCAGTCGGCGACGGCGAGTACAGCGAAGGGGAGAAGGACGACGGGGAACTGGTTGTACCTTGCGTCGGCCATTGGCCGGGGAACATGCCGCCGCCGCCGCTCATGGCCATGCTGATCATCCTCGCTTGTTCGTCCTGGGCCGCCGCCGCCCTCTTGGCGGCGGCTCTTTTCACCCTCTCCGCCATGCCGCTTGTTTCCACCTCGCGCCGTTTCTCGTCCGCCGCCCACTTGGCGTTCGACATGCCCGGCGGCTTCGTCTTCTTCGCCCGCATCTTCCTCGCCGGCGCCTTCGGCGGCATTGTGGTGGACGAGAAGACGAGGAGGAGAGTGGTGGTGGACGAGAAGACGCCGCCGGGAACTGGAGCTGGAAGACGAGGAGAATGGCCGAATTCGGCGGGAGAGAATGGGGATATGCAAGCAAATTGGAGGGAATGGGGATATGCAAGCAAATTGGAGGGAAAATTGACAGGATTTGGTTTTCCAGTCGCCAACTACGCGGGTCCACACGACGTTTCGCGCCAAAATCTTTTGTCAGGTGTCCCCGAGCGCGCCCCGGGGGACCGGGGATGGCCTGGGCTCGCCGGATGGATGAAGGGCCAAATCCGGACGAAAACGAGGAACCGGGGGCGCGACTTGGCCGATTTACGCCGTCCGGATGCAAAAAAGGCTCGCCGGGGGCCTGTTCGGGGGGGGGACGAGTGGAGATGCTCTTAGCTCTCTAGGCTAACTTTGATGTTCTTGTACTACTCCTTATCTAGACTTAAGTTAACTATAAAAGTAAACCTTGATAATCAAAGTAAAAACCTTGTAAGATAAAAACTGGGACTTGGAAAGTAAAGCACAAAGTAGTATTGTATTAGTGCCTTGCTCAAGTTGAGCTTGCACTAGGGTAACTTGCAAGAGTATAGCTTGCCTTGATTGGTACAGTGGTTAAAGTTCTCTTCTTCTTCTTCTTCAAAGTAGACCTCCTCCTACTGGTATTCCTCGGTACTAGCGTCTATAAACGAATACGAGGTATACAATCACCAAGCAAATCTTAAGGGCTAGACTAAGCACACAAATGGTTCACACAAGCTATTCTAGCATCACAACATTATTAACACATTGGTTGACTTTGTTTTCTTTTTAAGAAAAATAATTTCCTCCCATTGAAATAATTATTAGGGTTGCTATTTATGTTCTTTGAGAAATAATTTCCTCTCATTGAATCTTGTTAAGATTTAATTTCCTCAAATAATAATAAAGTATGAATACATGTTGACCAAGGTCAACACTTCATATTTATTATTTGGGAAAATGATTTAAATGAGGTATTACACCTCATGCAATTTAACACTACCTTAGTAATAATTTAATATCACCAAATAATACAAAATGAGATTATATAGACCAAGGTCACTACCTCATGTTGAATTACTTGAGACAAAGATTTAAATGAGAGGATACCTCTCATACTATTTAATAAATAATTTTGGATAATTTAAATGGACTAGAAATAGCCGCATAGCCATTATTTATTCTAGCCCATGATCATATGAAGCAACCATGTCATATTTTTACATATTCAGCTAGACAGTATGAAATGTGTCGGGGGGAAGACCCCGGGTAGGGCAATGGACGCGGAGTAGCCGGCTTACCACTGGCCGGCTCGCGGCAAAGGCCAGCTGAGGAGCAGCCGGCTGGAGCCGTGGCCGGCTGGTCCGGAAGCCGGCTGCTCTAAGTCCTAGTCGGCCTGGCCATGTGGCCGTCAGTGCTGTAGCTGGGTGATAACCCACAAGTATAGGGGATCGCAGCAGTCTTCACGGGTAGTATAATCCAATTTATTGATTCGACACAAGTGGAGACAAAGAACACTTGGAAGCCTTAACAGCGGAGTTGTCAATTCAGCTGCACCTGGAAACAGACTTGCTCGCAAGAGTTTATCAGTAGTAACAGTTTTATAAGCGATAGCGATGAGTGAAATAACAGCAGCGAGAGTAACGAGACAGCGGTAGTGATTTTAGTAAACAGCAGGATTAAAATATCGTAGGCACGGGGACGGATGACGGGCGTTGCATGGATGAGAGAAACTCATGTAACAATCATAGCTGGGCATTTGCAGATAATAATAAAACGGTATCCAAGTACAAAGCAATCAATAGGCATGTGTTCCAATTATAGTCGTACGTGCTCGCAATGAGAAACTTGCACAACATCTTTTGTCCTACCGGCCGGTGGCAGCCGGGCCTCAAGGGAAACTATCTGGATATTAAGGTACTCCTTTTAATAGAGTACCGGAGCAAAGCATTAACACTCCGTGAACACATGTGATCCTCACATCGCTACCATTCCCTCCGGTTGTCCCGATTTGTCACTTCGGGGCCATCGGTTCCGGACAGCGACATGTGTATACAACTTGCAGGTAAGATCAATAAACAATGAATATCATGATGAAACAATAACATGTTCAGATCTGAGATCATGGCACTCGGGCCCTAGTGACAAGCATTAAGCATAACAAGTTGCAACAATATCATCAAAGTACCAATTACGGACACTAGGCACTATGCCCTAACAATCTTATGCTATTACATGACCAATCTCATCCAATCCCTACCATCCCCTTCGGCCTACAGCGGGGGAATTACTCACACATGGATGGGGGAAACATGGCTGGTTGATGGAGAGGCGTTGGCGGTGATGATGGCGATGATCTCCTCCAATTCCCCGTCCCGGCGGAGTGCCAGAACGGAGACTTCTGGCTCCCGCGACGGAGTTTCACGATGTGTCGGCGTTCTGGAGGCTTTCTGGCGACTTCGACTTCGTGCCGTGCGTTTCTAGGTCGAAGGCAATTTATAGTCCGAAGGAGGGCGTCGGAGGCCGGCCGAGGGGGCCACACCATATGGCCGCGCGGGCCCCCCTAGGCCGCGCCGCCTTATGGTGTGGGGCCCTCGGGCCTCCACCTTATTTGTCCTTCCGGCTCCGTCGCATTCCGGGAAAATAGGGGCTTCGCATAAATTCCGAGGATTTTCCTGAAAGTTGGATTTACGCACAAAAACGAGACACCAGAGCAGTTCTGCTGAAAACAGCTTTAGTCCGTGTTAGTTGCATCCAAAATACACAAATTAGAGGCAAACCAATAGCAAAAGTGTTCGGGAAAGTAGATACGTTTTGGACGTATCACTGGGCCGGCTTCTACAAGCCATATCCGACTGGGGGTTTGTACCTCAGACCGACTCGAGGCTGGCGAGTCTTGCACTAGAAGGAACTGGGTAAGTGGTCCGGGTTCGTAGGTCCACGCTGACCTCATCTCCCGTAAAGCGCGGGGCACTATGGAGCAATAGTGCCACGCGCCGGACAGGCCATCATGGCGTACGTCAATCCGTACCGGCTACAGGGCATGATGGCGACAGGGACGCTTCCTCTCCATACCGCTGACTCAGGCAGCCGGATGGGACAGGCCATGAGGCCTCAACGGCTACTGACGTCAACGCCTCGGGAAGGAGCGGAAGCCGGAGCCGGCCAAGCCGGCCAGTAGACTAAAGGGTCTTTTATGTAAAGTGTTGGCGCCTATATAAGCCGCACTACCCCCTCTCGTGCAGGGGATCGATCATTCTCACTTCATTCCACCCTTAGCGATGCCCTGTGAGAGAGACCATCGTCTTCCTTAGCCTCCCAGGGCAAGCCAGACACAGCTCTAGGAGCACCATTGTACTGTGTGATCGTCTTATACACTCATAGCAGGAGTAGAGGTGTTACCTCCATCGGAGGGCCTCGAACCTGGGTACGTCGCCGTGTCGCTCGTCCCCATACCCGCATCCGGATACCGCCGTGAGATCATCTAGGAACCACTCTCTTTAGCCACCCTATGGCATATGCCGTGACAATACCACGACATTTGGCGCCCACCGTGGGGCCTTCAGCGTCCTCGGCCGGTGTCTTCATCCGGACGGGCCTCACCATCACCACCGGCAAGCGAGTCGCTTCAGGCTTGATCTGGAGATTCGGCTCCCTCGACTGCGTCAGCGACAACACTGGCTGCTTCGCCGACCGGCCCTTCCCTGCCGGCGGTAGCATCATCTCCTTCGGCGGCCACGACGTCTACGTCGCCACCGTCGCACCGCCGCGCTACCCGCGGCAGGTGCTGCACTGCGCAAGCCCTCCTCCGCGAGCCGGCGCCAGCAGCGTTCCCGCCAGCCCCGCCGTCGTGCAAGTCATGATGGCTGGCGAGGAGCCCCCCATCAAATCCACTCGCGTTCGCGGCCCCAACTTGGAGCGCAACGTCGACTCCAACGCATCCGGCTCGGGCCCAAAGGCGCCCCCGCCACCATCCCGGCTGGACAAAGTCCGGGCAAAGCTGAGCTCTCCGCTCACCGCAGGCGCCGATGCCACCACCGTCGAGGCGGACCTGGAGGCACATCGCCAGCTCCTCCTCCAGCAAGCTGACGAGCTGGCCACTGCCAAGCGCCAGCTGGCAATCACCCAGCGCGAGTACGACCACGCCCATGGCTTTACGCCAGGCGGCAACAACCCCAGCCGAGCCGACATGATCCGCCGGCGAGGAGGCGGCCTAGGCGCCGAGATCGAGCGCGACGGCGCGGAAGCGCCGGCTCCATCCATGGAGCTACCCGTCTACAACACCCCCGACAAGAACATCCTCGCAGCCGAAGCCGCTGCCAAGGAGCTGAGCCTCCTCGAGGGAGAAGAGCTGCGCCGCCAGACGCAGCGCGTAGCTGACCTGTGCCGGGCTGTGGCTGAGCAGACCAAGGACCCCAGGTATGGTGCTCCCAAAGCTCCTCCTGTCCGCGCTGCTGCAGGAAACAGCAAGGATCCCCACAGGGACACGGCCGAGTCCGCCTCGCCAGCGCCAAGCCGGCGCAAAGACTCCCGCGCCACCCACGCAGGTTCAAGCCGGACAAGCCGGCTGGACAGTGGCCACAGCGGCCGCAGCCGGCCACCACCAAGCCGGAACCAGGAGCATGACTCCGAGCAGGCGGCGCCAAGGCGCCAGCACCGGCCGGCTCCAGAGCCAACCGGCACCCGCCAGCCGGCACGTTTCCGGATGGGCCCCCGCATCGAGCCCACCGACGCCAGGGACCGCCTTGATCGGCTGGTCGAATCCCGCATCGCGGAAGAAGAGGGGCCGGCTTGCCCCAAGTGCTTCGGGCCCCGCATCGCCAACGAGCCCATGATCGACGGCTTCCAGCTCCCCCGCGACACGCCCAAGTACGACGGCACCGCCAAGCCGGAGGACTGGCTGCTGGACTACTCCACCGCAGTCGGCATCTCCAGGGGCAACAAGCGCTGGGCGGTGCGATACCCCCCTGATGCTAGTCGGCTCCGCCCGCACCTGGCTCAACAACCTGCCAGCCGGCAGCATCAACGGCTGGCTTGATTTCGAGGAGGCCTTCATCAGCAACTTCACCGGCACCTATCGCCGGCCGGGTCGCCCCCAACAGCTAGAGATGTGCAAGCAGGGCCCGGACGAGACGGATCTCGCGTACCTGACGCGCTGGTGCGAGACGCGCAACTCCTGCGAGGGCGTTCACGAGATCCAGGCCATCAGCTTCTTCATGGGCGGCTGCCGGCCCAACACCATGTTGTGGCACAAGCTGCGCCGCAGCGAGCCCAAGTCCATGGTCTCCCTCATGGCCATCGCCGACAAGTACGTGCTGGCTGAAGAAGCCGGCAAGGCGCCGGCTGAACCGACGCCGGCTCCCTCAAGGCGGGACCACCACAAGTCGGCCGAGCACAAGCCGGCAGAGGGCGCCTCTCATGGCAGCCGGCGGGACAACTACCGCGGCAAGTGGCACAGCGACTAGCCGGACCGCCGGTACGGCTCCGCCCATGTAGCGGCCGTGTCGGACAACACGGCAGGCGGCAGCCGCCGCTAGAAGCAAGACCGGCAATGGAAGCCGAAGTACACCTTCGAGCAAATGCTCGACTCGCCGTGCAAGTACCACAGCGGCAAGAACCCCTCCAACCACACCACCCGCGACTGCCACTTCATGAAGCGGCTGACCAGCGGCGAACCTCTGCCGCCTCCACCCCCGCCCCCTCCAGCCGGCGGGCCGGGTGGCCAAGCCGGCGCAGAGAACGCCAACCTCGATCACCACGAGGCTAACCAAGTGCACCATGGCCGATATCTGGCCGAAGATGCTACCTACATCATCTTCACCTCCGAGCCCGAGGACAGGACGAGCCGCGCGAGCCGTTCCCTCGAGGTCAACGCGGTCATACCGCCGGTCCCCCAGTACCTAAACTGGTCAGAGCAGGCCATCACTTTTGATCGCCGCGACACACCGGCTATCCTTCCGAAGCCGGGCAGCTACGCCATGGTCCTCGACCCCACCATTGGCACGACTCGGCGCAGCGTGTGCTTCTCGCGCGTCCTCATCGATGGGGGCAGCAGCATCAACATCCTCTACCGCGACACCGCCCGCAAGCTAGGCATCCAAAAAGCCGAGCTGCGTCCCACCCCCACCGTCTTCCATGGCATCGTGCCAGGCCACTGCTGCCAGCCGATTGGCCGGATCACGCTGGAGGTGATGTTCGGGAAGCCGGACCACTTTCGCACCGAGAGAATCGAGTTCGAGGTGGTGGACCTCGTCAGTCCCTACCACGCGCTCCTGGGCAGGCCGGCCCTGACCAAGTTCATGGCGGTGCCCCATTATGGGTACCTGAAGATGAAGTTGCCTGGCCCTAAAGGGGTCAACACAATAGCCGGCGACTATCGCCGCTCCATGGACTGCGCCACACAGAGCTCCAAGATGGCCCAGACGCTGGTCATCGCCACCGAGAAGCAGCTCATCCACGACGCCGTCGCCTTGGCCAAAGCCGCGTAGACTGACATGCCGGCTGCAGGCAACCCGTCTGGGACGACTCACTTCCAGCCGGTCGACAACACCAAGAAGATCCTGCTGGACCCGGTGCAGCCGGACAAGTACGTCACCATCGGTGCCGGCTTGAGCAAGAAATAGGAAAGCGAGCTCACCAGCTTCCTCCGTGAGAATTGGGACATCTTCGCATGGACTCCAAGAGACATGCCGGGTGTGCCGAGGGAGTTGGCTGAGCACCACCTCTGCTGGCAGCCGGCTTCATCATGGAAGTGCTGCACCCGGACTGGTTGGCGAACCCGGTCCTGGTCCTGAAGAAGAACGGCTCCTGGCGCATGTGCATCGACTACACCAGCCTGAACAAGGCGTGCCCGAAGGACCCCTTCCCCCTGCCGCGCATAGATCAAGTCATAGACTCGATCGCCGGCTGTAAACTGTTGTCTTTTCTAGATGCCTATTCGGGCTACCACCGGATTCCTTTGAATCGGATGATCAAATAAAGACTTCGTTCATTACCCCGTATGGGGCTTATTGCTACACGACTATGCCGTTCGGCTTGAAAAACGCAGGCGCCACCTACCAAAGGTGCATGCAAAAATGCTTGCAGGATCAAATCGGTAGAAACGTTCACGCATATGTGGATGATGTCGTTGTAAAGACCAAGGAGACGACTACCCTCCTTGATGATCTGAGAGAAACCTTCACCAATCTGCGAAGATTCCGGATGAAGCTCAACCCGGCCAAGTCCACATTCGGTGTGCCATCCGGCCAACTCCTTGGCTACCTCGTCTCTCAGCGAGGGATCGAAGCCAACCCGGAGAAGATCAGTGCCCTAGAGAAGATGGAACTGCCGCAGTGCCTCAAGGACGTCCAGAAGCTCACTGGCTGCCTGGCCTCCTTGAGCTGCTTCGTCAGCCGGCTGGGGGAGAAGGCACTACCCCTGTACCAGTTGCTAAAGAAGTCGGACAAGTTCGTCTGGTCACCGCAGGCAGATGAAGCTTTCCGTGACTTGAAGCGCGTGCTCTCAACCGAGCCAATCCTCGCAACGCCAGCTTCAATGGAGCCGATGATGTTGTACATCGCTGCCACCAATCGAGTGGTTAGCATCGTCCTAGTGGTGGAGCGCAAAGAAGACGGCAGGGAGCAGCTGGTTCAACGCCCGGTCTACTACCTTAGCGAGGTGCTCTCCCAGTCGAAGCAGAACTACCCCCACTACCAGAAGGTCACCTACGGCGTGTACATGGCGGCCAAGAAGCTCAAGCACTACTTCCAGGAGCATCCCATCAAGGTGGTTGCCACGGCACCCTTGGCGGAAATCATTGGCAGCAAGGACGCCAACGGCCGGGTTGCCAAATGGGCTCTGGAGCTAGCCGCCCACACCATCCTCTACGAGGCACGCACGACCATCAAGTCGCAGATCCTAGCTGACTTCTTCGTCAACTGGGCCGAGATGCAGTACCTGCCGCCTGTGCCTGATTCCACACATTGGAAGCTGCACTTCGACGGCTCGAAGATGCGCAACGGCTTGGGAGCCGGCATCGTCATCACCTCTCCTAAGGGAGACCGGCTGGACTACGTCCTGCAGATCCACTTCGCCGCATCCAATAATGTGGCGGAGTATGAAGCGCTCATCCATGGGCTGAAGCTGGCCAAGGAGATTGGCGTGCGTCGCATACTCTGCTTCGGCAACTCCGACTTGGTCATACAGCAAGCATCTGGCGACTGGGACGCGAAGGACGCCAACATGGCCTCGTACCGCTTCCACGTCCAGCAGCTATCCGGCTTCTTCGACGGCTGTGAATTCCACCATGTGCCACGAGCAAACAACGAGGCGGCCGATGCCCTATCCAAGATTGGCTCAACCCGGCAAGCTATTCCACCGGGTGTTGCCTTGGCGGTTCTCAAGAAGCCGTCCATCACACCGTCGACGGACTCGGAATCAATATTCGTGCCGGCTGACCCGGGGGCTGCTTAGCCGAACCCGGGGGCTTCATCGCCCAAGTCGGGGGCTAACAAGCCAAACCCGCCGGCTTCCATGCCGAACCCGGGGACTTCTCAGTCCAACCCGGGGGCTTCATCGCCCAAGTCGGGGGCTAACAAGCCAAACCCGCCGGCTACCATGCCGAACCCGGGGACTTCTCAGTCCAACCCGGGGGCTTCATCGCCAAACTCGGGGGCTAGCAAGCCGAACCCGGCGACCATGCAGTCGAATCCGGAAGCTCCCACGCAGGAGGCCTTGTTGGTTAGCGTATTCGAGATAAGATGCGTACCTTCATGGGCACAAGAATTCCTCTCCTACCTCACCGACGGTGTGTTGCCTGATGACAGAATCCAGGCCAGGCAGACTGAGAGAAGGGCCAAGGCCTCTACAATCATCAACCACCAGCTGTACAAACGCAGCGTAAGTGGGGTGTTCCAGCGGTTCGTCGAGCCGGCTGAAGGGATTGAACTCCTACGGGAAATCCATCAAGGAGAGTGCGGCCATCACGCCTCATCTAGAGCCATAGTGGCCAAAGCTTTTCGGCACGGTTTTTACTGGCTGACTGCGCTCAGAGACGCAGAAGAATTGGTGAAGAAGTGCAACGGCTGCCAGCGCTTCGCAAAGAAGAGGCACTCGCCGGCTTCCGCCTTGAAAACCATCCCCATCACATGGCCATTTGCCGTATGGGGCTTGGATATGGTGGGCCCGTTCAGAACGGCGCGAGGCGGCATGACACATCTCTTTGTGATGATTGACAAATTCACCAAGTGGATTGAAGCCAAGCCAATCAAGAAGCTGGACGGCTCCACAGCCATCACATTCCTCAAGGAAATCATCGTGAGATACGGCTACCCCCACAGCATCATCACCGACAACGGCAGCAACTTCTCCCAAGGCATCTTCTCTCGCTATTGTGAAGAAATGGGGATCCGGATGGACCTAGCCTCCGTGGCACATCCGGAGTCTAACAGACAAGTGGAGAAGGCCAACGGCTTGATCCTAGCCGGCATCCGGCCACGGCTGGTGGAGCCGCTCGAGCGAGCAGCCGGCTGCTGGATTGAAGAGCTGCCCAATGTACTATGGAGCCTGCGCACAACGCCAAACCGCTCAGTCAGCTACACACCATTTTTTCTCGTATACGGGGCCGAATCCGTCCTGCCGACTGATGTCGAGCACGACGCACCAAGGATCAAGCTCTACACAGAAGCTGAAGCTAAAGAAGCTCGCGAAGATGGAGTCGACCTGGTCGAAGAGGCCCGGCTGCTGGCTGCGTCCAGATCCACCGTTTACCAGCAAAGCCTCCGACGCTACCACAGCCGAAAGGTCCAGGCCTTAGCATTCCGAGAAGGAGACCTAGTGCTCCGGCTGATCCATCGGACAGCCGGACAGCATAAACTGTCATCCCCATGGGAGTGTCCCTTCATCGTGAGCAAGGCAGTAGGCAATGATTCATACTATCTCATAGATGTCCAAGAGGCCAGAAAGAACAAGCCGGACAAGGCTGACGAGGAGACTAAACGTCCCTGGAATGTCAACTTGCTCCGCCCATTTTACACTTGAGAGCAGGAATGTATGTATCCCTTGTACTCCTTTTGTAAGCTATGAAAAAGCAAGCGCCAAGAGCGCCGTTTCCAACAAGTTTTTCGCGTACTCTACTTTGTTTCGCCGATTGGCTTACACCCTCTCATGCGGCTGGCTAAGTAACGTGATCCGGTTTCCGACAGCCGGCTTCCGATCCAGCTACAGACCGCAACCCGGCTGTCCGGCTGGCGGGAGTCAGGCCTAGGGAGCTGGCACGCGAAAGACGGCTAAGGGAAAGAGTGTAAAGCGAATTGACTTGCAACTTTTCATAAAAGTGCCGAATTGCCGAACTCGGCTCGTTCGACTGAAATACTGTCGGCCTCACCCAGCGGCCCGCTCTTGATCCGGCGACGGATCGCAAGTCGGACGTACGATCGGCAAGAGCAAAGCCAAAGAGTGGGGCGGATGGAAAATAGCGAACAAGTCGGAAGAAAGCAAGTCGGCACACAAATCTATACCTAATAATAAAGGGAGGATTGTTTCCTTGGTCCAACACTTTTTTTGGACCGATTTTCCCTCCCACCAAATCATATACAACGCACTATTGCCACCAAACTATTTCTTTCAGTCAAAATTACAAGGATTGCCACCGCTAAGTTGTTCGTGTGTCAGTCCGACGAACCATTTTTTTCGTACGAGCCCCCACCTGTACACATGTGTCCCACCGCAGAGTCCCGAAGGAACAGACGACGGGAGGGCAGAGTCCTGCCGCAGGCTCCCATCGAGGCCGGCTCGCCACGCCGACGCCGGCGCCGCCCTCACCAAGCTGAGTTCCGGCGCCGGCTCCGAAATACCAATAGCCGGTGGTTCTAACTGCGCCGCCGTAGTTTCTCCTGCTGTCTATCTTCAGCCCCACGATTTTCGCTGCCACGGTCTACCTCCAGGTCCAGATCTTGCGAGGCAGGAGCTAATGGGGTGAGCCCACTTGATCCGGTCGCCAGAGCAAGTAACGGAGGGAGAGAAGAGGTATCAGGAGCATGACCGTCAGACGAGGAGCTCTGGAGAAAATCCCTTGCAAGTTTTCGTTTTGCTTGTGCCGCTGCAGGTAGGGCTTGCCTAAGCCCCTTTCATCAGAGAATTTGCCCCGCCGCCAGGAATACTCAGCGCAAGATCGCGGCGCCGGAGCCGGACGCGAGGCCGGTAATGTTGCCGAGAGGCAAAGGCCCTCCGTTGCCCACCAAACGACCGGGTCGCCGTTGCCGGTCCCTTGCGCGACCGATGTTGCTCCGCTCCCCTCCACTGACCAGGCCGCCGTCGCCAAGGTATTTGACCTTGCCCTGATTCGTGCATGCTACTTCCTGTGGTAGTCAATGCCAATTGATGTGTGTGCTCTCTTAGATCCGTAGTCTATCGATTTTGGGATAGGAAGAAGATGTGAACCGGTGGGTGAGGGATTTATTTATATTCAACATTTTTACCAACATTTTTACCAATACTGAACTTTTAAAAGTGATTCTAATAGTTAAATATTTTTGACATGCAATTTATTTAATATTAATCGAACCGTAGCAACGCACGGGCACTTTTGCTAGTGATTAATAAACACATTAAAGTGTGACATAATAAAAGGATAATAATATTCATACATATGCACCCGGCATCCCGGGGATTTAATGGATTGTTTTGCAAAAGCAATGCCTAAGACAGGAACAACTAAGCACCGGCTGGATTAGGACCAACCGGAGGAGCATCAGCGGAGCCAGCTGCCGGGTCGTCCTCAGGCACGTCCTCCGCCTCCTCGTCTTCCATCTCCTCGCCCTCGTCTTCAGACGACGGGTTCGGGTCCGCTATGAAGAGGCCCTTGTCGATGAAGTCGGCGATGGCGTAGGCTCGGGCAAGCCGGGCTGTTTTGGTCTCGGCCGGGAGAGAGTCCTCCACGCCGGCTCGCCGGCACTCAAGCTGATCGAGGTCAACCTCGCTGTACCAAGAGAGCACGAAGGACAACGCCATGTCGGCTTCAGCGCGCGCAGCGGACTCCTTCCAGTCGAGGAAGCGGTCAGGCGCCCTCTCCAGCCAGGTGATGAGGTTGGAGAGGTCCTGCGGCAACGTCTCCGTCGGCCACAGCAGCCGGATCAGTTCCTCCGCCGCCTTCCGGAGCTCCCAGCCAAGCTTAGTGATGGGCTCGACGCGGGCGGCCATGGATGCCATGTAGTCCTCCATGGTGAAGTACTCGGCGCTGCCCTCCCCGGTTGCCCGCCTCCTAGCATCACGCGCAGCACCAACGGCTGCTAGCGCCGCCTCCTGCGCCTCTGGGAAGGCCGCTGCAAAGAAGAAGTGCGTCAGAAATCTATCAAAGCCGAAAAAAGCTGAAAAATGCAAATTTTCGAAGTCCTAAAGTAAGCCTGGCGGCAGCCGGCATGAGCCGATTGCCCCCAGCCCGAAGATGGAGATTCCGAAGCTCTAAAGTAGGCCTGGCGGCAGCCGGCAAGAACCGACTGTCCCCAGCCCAAAGATGGAGATTTCGAAATTAAAAGAAAAAAAAGCCTGGCGGCAGCCGGCAAGAACCGACTGCCCCTAGCCTGAAGATGGAGATATCGAAAAATCAAACTTTCTGCCGCCGGCTGCCAACCTAAGCCGGCAGCCAACAGCCGAAAGCCGGATAAGGGAAAGAAAGAAAGAAAGAAAATGCAGACTCACCCGCCAAGCCGCGGTCGAGCGCGCCAATCTCCTCCACCCACCGCTTGGCGGTGGCCGACAGCTCTTCGGACTTAGCGGTCACCTCTTGGCGAAGCGCAAGCCGCTGCTTGTCCACCTCCTCCAGCCGCTTGCTTAGGCCCTCCACCTTCTCCTCCTCAGCCTTTTTGAGGGCGGCGAGCTCCTTGAGGTGATTGTCCTCAAGCCGGCGCAGCCGCGCCAGTTCCCCCTCAGCCACCTTGAGCTTGGCGGCAGCAGACCGGCCCGCCTCCTCGCTCTCGGCGCATTGAGCGCGGGCGGCCCGAAGGTCCGCCTCCAGTTGCGGAACCCTGGCGGCTTCAACTGCAGGTCGGCCGAAAAAATCGTTAGCCAAGAAAAATCAAAGGAAAAGAAATCAAGTCAAAAGGAAGAAAACCCTACCCTTGACGGCCTCCAGCTCGCGAGCCAAGGCGGCCCGCTCAATTTTGGCCTTGTGGTAGCGGGTGACGACCCGGTTGTACAAGACGGTGCGCCGCTCCATAACCGTCTGAGAAGAAGCATAATCAGATATCTAGGCGAAACCCGGACCGGCTCCAAGCAGCCGGCCCATGCCTCGGAGGGCTACCAGGATAGTAACAGAATTGCAAAAAAGATAAAGCACCTACCTTGTCAGCTTCCTCCAGCTTGGCGAGGTTGGCGGCGGTCTCAGTGGCCCTGGCCTTGAGGTTGGCGTGGAAGCCGGAGAAGAACATCTTCATCGGCGCCACGCCTGGATTCCCCTCCCGGCTGGTCACTTCGCAGGCGTCCGCGTTGTGCCACGCCTTCTCCATGGTGCCAGCCGAGCCAAGGCTGGAGTCGGAGGCGGACGCCACGTTCAGAAGCCGGGCACCCTTGGCCACGTGAAGGCCCTCAAGCGGCGCCGACGGGCCCTCCATCCTCACCAGCGCCCGCGAGCCGGTGTCCCCTGTGCGCGCCAGCTCGTCCCCCGCCGGCTCCTTCCTAGCCGGCTCCTGCCTGGCCGACTCCTCCCTTGACGGCTCCGAAGATGGAGGCGCCTCGGCCGGCGGCGGCCGGTCCGGCCGGGCAGCCGTCTCCGGCGCCTGAGGTGCCCCCTCCGGGCTCTCCTCTAACACCACCACGCTGGGCGCGGCGCCACCGATCCCAGTCGCAGGCGGCGCAGCCCCGCCGGCTCCGGCTCCGGTTGCAGGCGGCATGCCCCTGCCAGCTCCAGCCGCTGGGTCCAGAAGGCGAGCGCGGCGCGGAAACATGTCATCCAGAGTTGGCCGGCGCGCCGGCTCACCCTGGGCGCCGTGGCCGGGCGCTGTAGCAAGGGACACAGCAGAAGAAGATGCCCCCGCGGAAGGCGGCGTACAAGCAGGCGGCACGACCACGGGGGGCGGCGTAGGCGCACGCGCCGAAGGCTGCGGCGTCGGCTCCCTCCTTTGCCGCGGAAGCGGCGACACGACGTGGGGAGCCTGCCGAGAGCCGCCGCCCTGGGCAAACTTGATGGGAGCCCTAGTCGGACAAATAAGAAATGATAAATACAAAGAGAAAGGAAAGAAAAGGAATCAAACAGCGGAGAAGAAGAAAACTCACCCGGCCTGCTCCGGAACCTTCTTGGGCTGCAGCCGGCGCTGCTTCTTCACCTTCGCCTCCAAGGCGGCGGTGGAGCGGTCGCCAACCTGCTTCTTCCCCTTGGGCGCCGAAGTCACCGAGGCGCCAGGCGCTCATGCGCAGAGGTACCGCAGGGATCGGCCCCGTGATGGATGTCGCCGGCTCGTCCTCCTCCTGCTGCTCTGGCGAAGGGGGCGGGTTGTGCTCCCCTTGGCCGCCTTGGTCAGGCACCTGCGGCAGCTCGTCGTCGCCGGCTTGATCGCCGGCCTGGTCAGCCGGATCAGCATGATCCGGCGTCCAAACCTTCTGCGCCAGGTCGCCGTCCTCAATGCCCTGGCGGTCAAAAAGCTGAAGACAAAGCAAAAGATATGAGTAAGCTGCAAGCCGGAAGTCGGCAAAAAGCGAAGTCGGCCATGCAGTCGCAAGCCGGAAGTCGGCCAAAACACAAAAACTTACCAGCTCAGGCGGCGACGCCCGGCTGTAGGGCACCAGCCCATAGTCCCAAGCCTCCGGCATGTTGGCCTTGGTGATGTTGTTCACCTGGCGGGCCACCTGGGCCTTGGAGAGCTCCGCCTTGGACGTCCGGGTCGGATCGAACCGGCCGGACATGTGCCCAATCTTATGGGTGCGCAGCTGGAGCGGCAGCACCCGGCACTCGGCGTAGGTGCAGAGTAGATCCTCGGCGCTCAGCCGGCCCCCAGAGACGCAGGCCCCCAGGAAGTCCCAGAGTTGGTTCACCTCCGCGTCCGGGTCCGTGGTCCGGGCGTTGTAGCCCCAGTTGATCCGGCCGACTGGCGGCGCCGGGTTGTACTCCGGCAGGTTGATCCGGTCGAAGGCCGGGTTCTCGTTGCGCACATAGAAAAATGACATCTGCCAGTTCTTCACCGAGTCAACCGTCGGAATTTTCGGGAAAGGCGTACCCGGACGGGAGTAGATCGAGGCGGCGCCGCAAGTCCGCAGATGGCCGTTAGTCGTTTGCGCCTTGATGTAGAAGAGGTGGCACCAGAAGTCGATATCCGGCCACAAGCCGGCGTACGCCTCCATGAAAGCCACGTAGCAGCTGAGGAGGACGCAGACGTTGGCCGGCAGGTGGTGAGGTTGCAAGCCGAAGTAGTCGAGGAACTCGTGGAAGAAGTTTGAAGCCGGCAGGCCCACCCCACGGTCGAAGTGAGCGCCGAAGACAACGCGCTCGCCGGGCTCCGGCCTGGGCTCTATCTCCGCGCCGGGCGCCCTCGTGATCACCATCGACGGGATCCGGCGGAGGCGCACCAAGCGCTCGATGTCATCCTCCTGCATGTACGAGCCCCTCCAAGATCCGCTCGGTTGGGCCATTGACGAGGAGGAGGAAGAAGAAGACCAGGAAAGGCGAAAGGGCGAGGAAGAACCACGCGACGGCGGCGACGGCGGCGGCGGAGAGCGTACCGTGGACACGCGCTGCCCCGTGGCGCCGGCTTGATGAAGTGGCGGCGACGACTCGACGGAGAAGTGCCGGGGCTGCTGCCCGCCGGAGTTCGCCAGGGAGATGGTGAGGAGATTTCCACCGACGCAGCGAAGAGCTCGAGCGCGAGGAAGAAGACGCAGGGAGCGGAAGCGCGAGGAGGATGAAGTGGGCGCGGTGGCCGCCTCGGTGCCCCCCCCCCCGCGGCATTTATAGCCGCCTGCCGCGGGCGGTTGGCCTCCAAGTGGTAGACGTGGCCATGTCCCCCGGATTAATGGCGCCATAACGTTCCCCACGACCGCTGCGGTTACTGGAAACTGCCACACCACGTCCCCCACGACCGCACCGGATCCGGAGGCGACAGTGATGCGACTAGACGAAACGACAGTAGCAGCCTGACGTCAGACCAGTCAAGTCGGGCGAAAGGCCCGAGGCGGCGGAGACTCCGGTGCGCCCAAGCCGGAGCCGGACATTAAATTCAATCCGGTCCCAAACTTTCCTAGCAAGGCGGAAGCGTCGCCAAGACTTGTGAAAAAGCGAAAGCTGCAGAAGCGAAAAAAGCGTCCGGCTAGGAGCAGCCGGACGAGACGAGCCGGATGAGGGCGCAGCCGGCTGAACGGAAGTTCTCAGTCGGCCCCTCCGAGTGCCGTCAAACATATTCAAGAGATCTAAAAGCCAGGAAAACCTGCCTAGGTCCCTCTTAACGCAGGACCTTGCCAGCTTCGGGGGCTAATGTCGGGGGGAAGACCCCGGGTAGGGCAATGGACGCAGAGCAGCCGGCTTACCACTGGCCGGCTCGCGGCAAAGGCCGGCTGAGGAGCAGCCGGCTGGAGCCGTGGCCGGCTGGTCCGGAAGCTGGCTGGCTCTAAGTCCTAGTCGGCCTGGCCATGGCCGTCAGTGTTGTAGCTGGGCCGGCTTCTACAAGCCATATCCGACTGGGGGTTTGTACCTCAGACCGACTCGAGGCTGGCGAGTCTTGCACTAGAAGGAACTGGGTAGGTGGTCCGGGTTCGCAGGTCCACGCTGACCTCATCTCCCGTAAAGCGCGGGGCACTGTGGAGCAATAGTGCTACGCGTCGGACAGGCCATCATGGCGTACGTCAATCCGTACCGGCTACAGGGCATGATGGCGACAGGGACGCTTCCTCTCCATACCGCTGACTCAGGCAGCCGGATGGGACAGGCCATGAGGCCTCAACGGCTACTGACGTCAACGCCGGGAAGGAGCGGAAGCCGGAGCCGGCCAAGCCGGCCGCAGGACTATAGGGTCTTTTATGTAAAGTGTCGGCGCCTATATAAGCCGCACTACCCCCTCTCGTGCAGGGGATCGATCATTCTCACTTCATTCCACCCTTAGCGCTGCCCTGTGAGAGAGGCCATCGTCTTCCTTAGCCTCCTAGGGCAAGCCGGACACAGCTCTAGGAGCACCATTGTAATGTGTGATCGTCTTATACACTCATAGCAGGAGTAGAGGTGTTACCTCCATCGGAGGGCCTCGAACCTAGGTACGTCGTCGTGTCGCTCATCCCCATACCCGCATCCGGATACCGCCGTGAGATCATCTAGGAACCACTCTCTTTAGCCACCCTATGGCATATGCCGTGACAATACCACGACAAAATGTGATTTTTGAGAGTTGGAATCAACTCAAAATCATTTATGGTTAATTTTTAATAAATGTTGGAAGTTTGAAAAGGCCCTGCCTTGTTATTTTTACTACATAAGTTCTACCATGAATCTTGGGTTGAGACCAGTGTAGTTGTTTAGAGAATTTAATAAGATTTCCAAATATATAAAATTCATTAAATTTGGCTTAGTAGATTTGATTCTATTTAATTTTGAACATAGCATCTCTAAGGAATTTAAACTAAATCAAATAATACAAATTTGAATTCATGGGCTTGGCAGGAGTTGCTAACGGGCCAGGGAGAGAAACAGGGAAATGGGCCAGCCCATCTGCGCGTCTCACACGCAGCGGGCCGCCTGACAATGGGACCCACTGTCAGCGACATTTAAACGCCGAAGCGGTATGATCTAATGTGGGACACACGAATAGAACACGATCCAACGGCGCACGGCCGTCGTCGTCTCCGGCGAGACACTAGCTCACTGGCGGCGCGGGAAGGGGGTCGGAGAGCTCACCGGTAGCCGGCGATCGTCGGCGAGTGTGCGCAACAACATTGTCGGCGGCGGCGGAGCGTCTGGTACCGGTGGCCTCGCCTGAGGTGGCTCCAATCGACGGCGCCCTTGCTACGGTACTGGCGGTCCTCCAGCGAGCAATTGGCGAGCTATGGTGGATAATGTGGAGAGGGAGAGGGTCGAGGAGAGTCAGAGAGGAGAGGAGAAGCTGATGGTGTGAAGGATTCGAGAGGGGAATGCCTCCTTTTATAGTTGCGCGAGGTGCTGTGGCTCGGTGGATGAGGTCGTCCATGGCGACATTGCTACAGGGGCGGCATGGCTCGGGCGATGACGCAGGGAGGTGTGCGACGTCATGGCGATCACGACAGGCTTGACGGCGGTGAAAACGAGGCAGTGACGCGCGTGGGAGCTTGACGGGAGCTTGCAGTACGGCGGCGAAATTCGTCGATGATGGCGTCGTCTACTGTCCTCTCCGGTGCAGGTGAGCGTGTCTGGGGGCTAGCTGGTGTCGCGGCGGTGCTACTGGCGCGAGGAGAGGGCGAGAGGTGGTCTGAGTCAGCGGGGCGACGTCATGTACTGGCGCGCTCCGGGGCGTGTCGTGGTGCGCTCTGGCGCGTGCTGGACGTCACTGGGCGCATGCGTACCGGCCACTGTAGTGCGTCTACTGGGCGAGAGTTGGCACGAGCGTGACGAGGAGAGTGTGAGGGAGGTACAAGACATGGTGGTGCATGGCTGAGATGGGTGGAGAGAGGAGTGGCATGCTGGAGTGTCATCATGCCACGGCATGGTTGTGTCCTCAAATATTTTGTGCAATATTGTGTGTCTCCAGGCCTGGCATCGTGCAATGAGTGAGAGAGAGGGCTAATGGTGACATAGGGTTGATGGTTAGGGCAAATATCTGCTGGATATTAGGCTGTGTGTAGTTGGCAGAATGTTGCTCACCAAGTGCTCGACCAAATGGCCGCAAGAGATGAACTTTGGAATTTTGCAAAGATTTTTGGTGGAGTTCATTCAAATAATGTTTGGAACACAATGGTGGTAGTGGTGTGCAAAATTGAGTTGATTTGTAAAATTTCAAAATGGGCATAATCTTAAATCTGTTTTGAGGTTGCTACTTTGCTTGATGATATTAAGAAATGGAGAAAGATTTTGCAGGGATGATCTCTACCAAAGTTGTTCATCTTGATGAGGTCTTGGATGAGGTGCAAAGAGTTGGGAGGTTTTAGTTTAGAAATCTCTTAATCCAGGGGCTCAAAGTGGGTATCATGATATAAATGGCAGTTTTGACCATTATCATATGTGAGTAGGTTTTGCATTTTATTTTGATTTGATTTGAGTTTCTTTGATTCAAAAGTGGTTCTTAAGTGTTTAGTAACATTACCCAACCATTGAAACAATTCAAAATGGCCTAGGTTAAAGATTTACAAAAATGGCCATAACCTCATATGTGAATTTCATGTTTTTATTTTATTTTATTTTTCTTTGACCTAAGGTCACCAGTTTGGGTTCCTTGTGTGTTAGGTTAAGTGTAGTGATGGTTTCAAACCATTTGGGTAAAGTATAATGGCATAGGTCAAGATTTGCCATTATGGATATATGCCACAGATGTCTTTTTCTTTTATTTTCCTTTTCTTTTGTTTTGTTTCTTCTTGACCTCAAAGGGCAAGGGGTAAGGTTTAGGAGCATTGTTACTTAACTTCAAACATTCATCATAGCAAGATCACAACATATAAGCATGAGCACTATGCACAACCTCTAACTCAATTAAAGTTTTTGTTGGGTCCAAATTTTGGAAATAGGAAAATTCATTTTCTCTTTGTTTTAAAATTGGGATTTCTATTTTCGTGTCCCTGGTTCGTTAGTTGTACTCAGTTTTCCCCAGTCCCTTAGTTTTTCCTCAGTTTTCCCCTCCTCTAGTTTGAAACACGCACAAGTGCTGGAACGGCCGGTAGCCGTCGGGTCGGAGGCCTTGACCGTTAGTCCGACCGGGTGGGGCCACACGAGGGCAGCTCCTCCCTGACCGTCTCGTGCTGACGGGTAGGGTCAGGAGACACGTCGGAGCAGCCATCCATCTATCGCTGACGTGTGGGCCATTTTATGTCATGATTTTATACGCGTTGCTGCCAATGACAAATGGGGCCGCTCTATAGGGCTACCGCAGTCAATGACCAGTGGGGTCGTATATTTTTCAGGAAAAGACATATATTGCCGCTCTGTGGGCTGCCGCAGCCAATGACCAGTGGGGTCGTCTATTTATTTAGAGAAAATCATATATTGCCGCTCTGTGGAGCCTCCGCAGCCAATGACCAGTGGGGTCGTATATTTTTCAGGAAAAGATATATATTGCCGCTCTGTGGGGCTGCCGCAGCTAATGACCAGTGGGGTCATCTATTTATTTAGAGAAAATCATATATTGCCGCTCTGTGGGGCCGCCGCAGCCAATGACCAGTGGGGTCGTATATTTTTCAGGAAAAGACATATTGCCGCTCTGTGGGCTGCCGCAGCCAATGACCAGTGGGGTCGTCTATTTATTTAGAGAAAATCATATATTGCCGCTCCGTGGGGCCTCCGCCGCCAATGACCAAGTGGGGTCGTCTATTTTTCAGGAAAAGACACATATTGCCGCTCGATATATGTCTTTAGAGAATATCATAGAGAGAAGCAACAAGTTCGCTAATTAATTATTCTTAAGCTAGACCGGAGAACCGCTGGTAGCTCGTTCCCCACCGTCGGACGGAGCAGCCATCGCCGGCGCCTCGTCGCGCCGCCGGCTCTGTCCCCCGGCGGCGTCAGACGGACTGCGGCGCTGCACGTCAACCACGGCTCCAACACTTGTTTCGTCCGCACACATTGTACCCACCGCAGGAAAGTCCGCCGCAAGCAGATCCACCGCCCACGACTATCGTGATTTGTTCCGTGCACCAATTGGTAGTATAGCTTGGTAAGACCTCCGCTTCTGCCTCCCCTGCCCCCTAATCGATTCGGTTCCCGTAATTTATTGGAGTTTGCAGGTACGAAATAGTCCTCAATGTCTGGTCGTAGCGGGTACACCGGCGAGGGTGGGGATTCGATCATGTCGTGGACACGTTCTACTTCTCCTACCTTGTCGGAAGTGCAGATATCTAGCTTCAGCTCTCTGTACTACCGTTGAAAGTTCCGCCATGGCCTGTTGGAGTGATTTCAGTTGTTCTTTTTCCATTATTTGTTACAGTTAGCCAGGCAAGCCGATGATCCATGGTACATTGCATACCAAGATGAATCAACCCAGTGGTGTAGCCAGAGGATGGATTTGGAGGAGAAGGTGGCCAATTTAGGTGATGAATTGGCCCGTAAAAACCTGATGATATTCGAGCTGAAGCGTATTGTGGAGGAAGAAAAGAAGAATTCAGAGCTTATTCGCAAGAAGAAGTTGAGAGTTGAGACAGATCTTGCCGTATTTGATCAAGTGGTAGAAAATCTAGAACATGAACTTAAAGTGATGGGAGAGGAGAAAAGTAGATTCATCTGTGCAGTTTTATTGGGTGTCATCCCTGTCCTAGCAGTTATGTGGTTCTGGTAGACGATTTAGTATAGAATTGTTATTCAGTAGATGGCTCTAACCACTGTATTTTGTTGTGGCTCTAAGCACTGTATTTTGGCGTACAATTTCCTACTTGTGCTAAGTAATGCGCACGATAATTTTAGCATGCATGAAAATTTTATAAAAGTGAAGGGATCCCAAAAGTGAAAGCATGTACCAGCCTCCGGATCAAATACATATCAATATCTTCCCAATCAAGTTGGGATAGAATTCAAATCATACATACGGATGTACATGGACATATCAAGAACGTGGAGAAGCTTTTTTTGAGACGGAGGTAGTAGTTCGAACAATTTTATCCCAATTGGAAATTGAAAAATACAAATTTATCATAATTTATCCCAATTTGCGGTGTCGAACACGGCCGCGCAGCGATGGGCAAGAAAGGCCGGGACGACGGGCGGCCGAGGGGTGGTCATCCGCGCCATCCGCCGTTGAAGCGATGTTATCGGCGATGGCTTCAATGTTCGTGGCATCGATGACCAGTGTCGGAACCGCCGCTGTCTTGGTGTACTTCATCGCCGACGGATCCGCGGAGGGCTGGATCGGCGGCTTTGCAGCGCGGTTGTAGACGATGGCTTCAATCGTCTTGGCATCGATTCGCACTCTCGGCACCGGAAGTGAGACATCAATAGGCTCCGACATTGAAGGCTGGGTCTGCGCCGTCGAAGCGATGTTGTAGGCGATGGCTTCAATGTTTGTGGCATCGATGACCACTGTCGGCACGGCCGCCGTCTTGGTGTTCTTCATCATTCAACAGATCTGAGAAGAGAAACGAAAGTGAGACAGGGAGAGACATTTCAACTATTTCTGACGGTTAGATCCTCACCGGCACTCTTAGATCCACGGCGCACGCACGGTTAGATCCGCGCCGCCGCACGCACGGTTAGATCCGCGCCGCCGCACGCCCGGTTAGATCCGCGCCGCCGCACGCCACCGCACGCACGGTTAGATCCGCTCGGCCGCACGCCACCGCACGCACGGTTAGATCCGCGCCGCCGCACGCCGCCGCACGCACGGTTAGATCCGCGCCGCCGCGACCGCCGGAGTAAGAGAGGAAATACGAGAGAGGAAGATGCGACTGGAATATGCGACTGCCAGGGTTGGTAGGTATGTGCTCTGCTCTTGTCTCCATATGCATCCATCGTGGTAGAGAGAGATATACAGGCCGTCCGATCATAAATGATCGAACGGTGCAAGCGTTCGTTGAGCTTTCAACCAACCAAGATCCGTGTGACATACATCTCGACCAATCAGAGATCAGCCAGTGAGTACAAGTTAGGAAAACTGAGTACAACTAAGAGGGGGAAAAGTGAGGAAATGTTTATCGGAAGGGCAAAACTGAGTACGACTGAGTAAAACAAGTGGGCCCGGGGGGGGGGGGGACTGAGTAACACTAAGTAAAACAGGGGCACCCAAATAATAAAGGGACTAAGGGAAATTGAAGCTTTTGGCATAAAAATTGTAAAATTGTGTTATTTGAACAATATATTACATTTTGGCCGACTAGATATTGTTTGCAATTCAAAGATACACAAGTGTGACGAATTTGGACTCATTTGGACAAAGTTTGTAAGCATAGTGGGTATTTGGGAGGTATATTGAGCAGTAAAGCCCCGCATCTTCATATCTAGTAGCTCATGGACTAGGAAGTGGTTTTGAAGCTTTTGGCATAAAAACTTCATATCTCTATATTTCCTTTTCCATTATTATTTCTCTAGGTTGTAGGTAACATAACAAGGCTCCATGGGAAGGTTCCACCATGTTTTGAATTATTTTGAATTGAACCCTAAAACCCTAAACCCTAGAGAAAATGATAAATGTGGCTTAAATGTGGCATACAAATTCAAATTTTTGAACACAAAGGCATCCCCAATACAAATTGTTCATACAAATTCAAATTGTTCATAGAAATTCAAATTGTTCAACACAAAGGCATCCCCAATACAAAGGGAACCCCAATACAAATTGTTCAACACAAAGGGATCCCTAATACAAAGGGAACCCCAATACAAATTGTTCATACAAATTCAAATTGTTCATAGAAATTCAAATTGTTCAACACAAAGGCATCCCCAATACAAAGGGAACCCCAATACAAATTGTTCAACACAAAGGGATCCCCAATACAAAGGGAACCCCAATACAAACTGTTCATACAAATTCAAATTAGTTGTTCAGAATAAAATCTTTCTCTTGCTCCTGGTGTGACTTAATCAATGATGGGAGCATGAGATGGCCAACATAATTTGTGGATGCAATTCTTTGACGCAGATCGATCTTTATCATGATCATCTGTCTAATCTTATCAAATATTTGCCACAGCATAAGCCCTTTCAATGACTTGACCTTTGAATTGAAACTCTCCGCAAGGTTACTTGTTACATAGTCTACCTTGTAAATTTCATTGAATTGGCTTCTTGACCACACCCTACCATGATGTTCATCCAAGTACTCCTTCACCCCAGGTTTTTGTTTATACAACACATCCAAATGAAACAAATGCTTCCTAGAGCTGCATGTGTATGAAGCTGGCCATAGGTTGTCAGTAAAAACTTTACCCTTGAATTTCTTTGTAAAATTCTGTACCAAGTGTCGCATACATTCCCTATGCTCCACTCCAGGGAATACTGCTTCTACCGCAGTCTCCAAACCTTTGCAAGCGTCTCGTGTGGATAACAAGTCCTGGTGGATGACCTATAAGGTCGCGCAAATTCTGCAGAAACTAAGTCCAACTTTCCTGTGACTCAACCTCCAAAACTCCATAAGCAACAGGGAACATCCAATTATGTCCATCAACTGCAGTAGCAGCAACTAGCTGTCCTTTAAACCTGCCATGAAGAGTTGATGCATCCACGGCCAAATAAGGCATGCAACCGTCCAAAAAGCCTTTCCAGCAAGCTTTGAAACAAACAAAAGCCCTTCTAAAACATTCCTTGTGCATTACCTTCCGGCTTTTCAATTTGTAGGGAACTGTATGCTTGTGTATCGCTACAACACTGCCTGGACTAGCCATCTCCACTTCAGCTTTGAAAGTGTAAAGCAACTGAAAGCTTTCATTCCATGGACCATTGATCTTGTCAAGAGCCATTTCCTTTGCATAGAACATCCTCATGTAAGGTACTTCCATTTTATACTTCTCAACCACCTTTTTTACGAGTGCTGTTGGACCAAGTGAAGGATTTTCTCTCAGCCAATCTAGGATTATATCTGCCAACCACCTAGTCTTCGCTAGCTTTATTTTCAGCTCTGGCTCTCCCCCTAGAGGTGGACACCTATGGATCTCCTTATTCTTCTTTATCTGAAACATAATGATAAGGGATGTCAGTAATACATAACAAATTTTACACCATGATCTAAATACACAACTGGTTGGCGTAGTACCTGAACCAAGCTGCTTCTGCGCATTGTGGATGCATGCAGCCTAAACCTACACCTTAGGTACGGGCATTTAATTGTGAACCTACCTGGCTCACTTTTAATAACCTCATAATTATTCTTAGTGAGAATGTGATATGTAGTAATTGCATTACGGCAGTCCATCATCGTTTGAAACACGGTGCCTTCTGCAAGCTGGGGATCCTCCCTGTTCCACTCAATTGTTGGCAAGTCTTCACCTTCGTAATCGGCTAAAACGAGGCTGTCATCATTCTCATTCTTCTCTTCATCATCAGTGTCATCAAATCTGGCACCAAAAGCAATATCTTCCATGTATTGATCCTCCATTGCCCGCTTATCGCATCGATCTACCAATTCAGGAAACATCAACTCATCCTCATCATCTTGAGGAGACCGATCCTCAATGTCCGCATCGTTCTCCACATCGACCGTACGAACGATCTGGCTACCACTAGCACTGGGGACAGATGGTGCTGTTGTGGACCTACAAGGAGCGCCACGGCGCACACTATTAGCAGAGGCAGCAGCAGTAGATAGACATGATGCCCGACCACCTGATGATGCCCCAGCACAGATGATGCCTAGCCCCTGTCCACATGGATACGAATTTTACCGAACCGGCAAGAAGCATTCAAAGCAAAAAGAATTCCCAGATCGTCTTCAGAAATTAGTGGAACAAATCTTCCCTCCGGGCTGTTGAAATATTCGAAATGAACTGCATCGAAAGAGCTCCAGGTGTACTTATCGTAGATGTTAGCTTTGAAATCCCTTAACGAGATGGTGGTTACAACCACCGCAGGGAAGTAAAACCCAGTCTTACAGCATTTAGAATCACGCGTAAAGCTAGAATCCAGCCTAACCACCAGCCGAAAAGCCAGTGCTGGATCCATCCTATTCGAAAATCAACGCAGTTAGTTGAGCAACAACGATTGGCGCTCAAAAACTGCCTACTGTTAATTCACATAGGCAAACGATGCTTACCCAGATGGAATCCATGCGTTAGATCCCTCTGATTCCCAATCTTCTCCACGGCTGGCGGGAATAGTCGGCACACCTGTTTTCACCAGAATTTGACCGAGTCAGAGGTGGGCCGCGATCAAGATGGATTTGAAGAATATACATGGAAGAAATACGTGAATCGGCCTGTTATGCAAAGTTTGGGCTAGTTGGCCCGTGTATCTGTAATTTAGTAGGATACGTGTCGGTTAGGTAGAGTTTGTCTCATGCACGGTGGGGATTATTCCCACGTTAGAAAGTCCCCTGGACTATAAATATGTATCTAGGGTTTATGAAATAAACAACAACCATCGTTCAACACAAATCAATCTAGGCGCATCGCCAACTCCTTCGTCTCGAGGGTTTCTTCCGGTAAGCATCATGCTGCCTAGATCGCATCTTGCGATCTAGGCAATACAAGTTTATTCGTTACCATGCGTTGCTCGTATCGAATCCTTTTTGATGGCGAGCAACGTAGTTATCTTAGATGTGTTAGGGTTAGCATTGTTCTTCGTATCATATGCTCGTCGTAGTGCAACCCTTATACATCTAGCCGCCCTTACACCTATCTTAGGTGTAGGGGCGGCACCCCGCTTGATCATTATTTAGTAGATCCGATCCGTTACGGTTGCTCCTTGTTCTTCAAGGATTAGTTTAATATCCGCAATAGTTAGGCCTTACAAAGGGTTGGAGGATCCAGCGACGCGCAGGGTGTAGTTTGCTAGCCCTAGACAGGATGTTCCGGGGATCAACCTCGTGTTGGTTTTTAGGCCTTGTCTAGGACCGGCTTACGATCACCGTACGTGACCGCGAGGCCCAATCGTGAGTAGGATGATCCGATTATGCGGTGAAAACCCTAAATCGTCGTAGATCGCTTTAGCTTTATCTTGATCAAGCAGGACCACCATATATTCGTACACCTCGTACGAATCATGGGTGGATCGGCTCTTTGAGCCGATTCACGAGATAACCCGAGAGCCGATCGAGGCTCGTATTTAATGTTTACGTGTATGCCATGCAGGAAACTAAGCGAGGCATCTCCATCACCTTCCTGAACAGGTATAGGTCAGGTGGCACGCCCTTGCACCAGCATCGGACGTGCGTGCCGGAGGCTTTGCGGGCCGTCGCTCGGAGGGACCAGGGCCAGCCGCAGCCCTAAGTTGTTCCCGACTCTACTGTGTTGCCCGTCGCTACTCGCCGGTGGGTTTCTGACCGCAACACATTCTGGCACGCTCGGTGGGACGATCTTCGACATCAACCACATCGCCATCTACATCTGAGATGGCGGACGGCACCCCAGTCACGTACGAGGATCTGACCGACGAGCTCAAGAAGAAGTATGACGAGGTCAAAGCTATCCTCGAGGCCGACCTCATCGGCTCTTTTCACAGAACCCGTTCACATGGCATCAGGTGGAAAGGGTTCTCGCCTGATGGTGCGCTTGATGGAATAGACCTGTCTGCCCCGTCAGAAGAGCGCACCAGGTCCCTGCGTCAGGAGATTAACTACATGGTGGCTCACTCGCTGCACCGCCACTCTGAGAACCTGGTGAACACTTTGGAGCGTGTCGCTCTTCGGGTGATCCAGGAGATCATGAGGCACCAGTACTCTCCGTCAGGACCAGCTCTCGGGACACACCAAGGAGAGATGCCACTCCAGTCCCGTCCACCGCTGCCATTTGCGTTGGCAGCACCAGAAGTGCCGAATTCACCGGCATTCGTCGTCTACAAGATCGGTGGTGACCCTAGTGACTGCCGGCTCTTGCATGAGGCGCCTAAGGAGATCCCTCACGGGTACATGTGCACATACGTGCCGCACTGCGGTAATCGGGCACTCACAAACCAGGCCGCGACAAGCAGGGACTTCGGAAAAGCGGGAGGAACGTCGCCGACGGATCTTGAGAAGCGGACGTGGCTAGCTAAATATGCCACCCCGACGAACCTCCGGAGCTCAGCTCCTGCAGTTGGCTCAGAGCTGGAAAAGCAAGCATGGCTGGCTAAGTACGCTACCCCGGCGAATCTTCAGAGTTTGACTCCTGCAGCCAGCACCGCGGATCAAATCAGTACTATACTGAGAGATCAGTTCGGCATGGTGCCAAAAAGAAGGACAATCGGCTATTCCAAGCCGTACCCTGATGAGTACGAATTGGTCCCGCTACCACCCAAATATCGGCTCCCTGATTTCTCCAAATTCAGTGGATCAGATGGTTCCAGCTCCATCGAGCATGTGAGCTGATATTTGGCACAGCTAGGAACGGCCTCAGCGTCGGATCCACTACGCGTGAGGTTCTTCGCACAGTCCCTCACGGGATCGGCTTTCGGGTGGTACACTTCATTGCCACCGGATTCGATCCGGACTTGGAAGCAGTTGGAAGAACAGTTCCATATGCAGTTTCACTCAGAAGCTTCCGAGACCGGAATTGCCGATCTATCACAGATACGTCAGAAGCGTGGAGAAACTGTGGCAGAATACATCCAGCGCTTCAGAAATCTAAGGAACCGATGCTATTCGGCTCGTGTGACTGAGAAAGAAGCAGTCGAGTTGGCGGTGGTGGGCCTTGCCTCACAAATCAAGGATATGGCCTCCCAAGCAGACTACCCTTCACTGGCGCACATGGTTCAGAAACTGTCAGCATATGAACAGCGCCATCCGGACTTGTACCAGGACAAATTCAAGCGTGCGGTAGTCCTGGTTGAGGCAGATGAAGACGAAGGCTCTGCGGGAGATCAAGAGGTAGCAGTGGCTGAATGGACTCGGGGGGCAACCCCCGTGTCCTGCAAATGGGTTAAGCCACCAGGTCCGCCCAGAGGGTTCGATTTTGACGTGACCAAAACTGAGCAAATCTTCGACCTCTTACTCAAGGAGAAGCAGTTGAAGATACCCGAAGGCCTCAAAATCCCCACGGTACAGGAGCTGAACGGGAAGCCATACTGCAAATGGCATAACTCGGTCTCTCATGCCACCAACGACTGCAGGGTGTGGCGTCAGCAGATCCAAATGGCGATAGAACAAGGACGTCTGATTTTCAACCGCGCACGCCATGAAGGTCGACACCCACCCCTTCCCCGCCGTTAACATGGTGGAATGCACTTACCCCGAAGGTTGCCAGCCCAGGATCCTCGTTCAGCATCAACATGGTAGGACCTGGGCACCGCTCTGGCAAGGATGGAGACGAGGGCAGCTGCTCTCGTAGCAAGGACACAGAGGAGGCCGCTCCACGCGATCGGCTCCATCACGATGGCAAGCGCTACGTCACAGAGGGAGAAGTGAAGAACATAAGATATCAGCGACCTCTTTCTGATCACCTCCTCAATAAGTATGTGAGTCAATATAGCCAACGCCGACGATCCAGCGACGATGATGATAGAGACCATCTGGCTAGGGACGCTAGGAGACATCGTCGGCATGATCGCAATGAGGAGGAGTACGAGCGCCGTGCCAAGGAAGAATCGAGGGAGCAAGACGCCGAAGATAGGCACTGGGATTGTCCCTTCTTCAGACACTGCTGGGATTCAGGAATGAGCCGACTGCCTACAATCGGCAATTGCCCAGAATGTAACCAGAAGAAGAAGGAGGCAGCCAACGTGTCCGTGTTCCAACGCTTAGGGCCTCTCCCGCCTCGAAGCAAACACGCTGAGTCCCCTCGGGTGGAAGATCTCGAGGATTTGGAAGACGAGGGAGAAGAAGAAGAAGAAGACAGGTACCACCGGCCAAGGTGGTGCCCTGATGGACTCAGCCATTCCCAAAAGCGTAGGGTTCAGCGATTGCGCGGCTTGGAAGAAGCCGAAAGGTTATATCTGCACACGCTAAGGAAGGCGCGGCCTGATCTGGCCGCGAAGATCCAGCGAACCCTGGATGAAGAGGGTCGACCACAAAAAATGGAGTGGCGCCCCAAGCAAAGGAAAGCCGATGATGAAACATCGGCTGGCACAAACATGGTGTTCATCCTTCCTTCGGAGTTCAGTGCTCCAGGATTAGACGAGGCACCTGTGGCACAACTTGACTGCGGCCCACGGCCGGTTATCTTTGAGAAGCCACGAGAAAGAAGCTACGGACATCCGAAGGCCCCGTACTTGCGAGGTTATATCGATGGAAGGCCCGTCAATAAGATGCTCGGTGGACACCGGAGCGGCAGTCAACATCATGCCATACTCTATGCTACGTCGGTTGGGACGCTCTAGCTCGGATCTGATCAAGACCAACGTGACATTGAGCGATTTCAACGGCCAAGCGTCTGACGCACAAGGTGTTCTGAACGTGGATCTGACCGTAGGAAGGAAAACTATCCCTACGACGTTCTTCATCGTCGATAGCAAGAGCACCTATGCTGTTCGCTAGGAAGAGATTGGATCCACGCCAACCGTTGCATTCCCTCCACGATGCACCAATGTGTAATACGATGGGACGGAGATGAGGTAGAGGTCGTCCGGGCCGATGACTCAGCCGAGATTTCAACGGCTGGCATGAATGCTTGGGAAGCAGCAGGCCAAGAGCCACTCTCAGGTATCAATTTGGATGACTGCGAGCGCATCGACGTGACGAAGGGCAGGGTTAGGCTGGTCTTATCCACTGGCCTGACCGTGTAGCAAGAGCAAACCGATGAGCAAATGTGGCGAGGCCGATCCTTGGGATCGGCCCCCAAAGGTATATGAAGGAAAAGCACAACGCCTTCATTGAGCACTTCGATCAATATGGAGGCCGATTCCAGCAATCGGCCAAAATTATCCTCACCACATGTTCTGCTTGGAATCTACTGGGCAGCGGTTTTACGTCGGCTGATGAGTTAGGAAAAATCAACATTGGGCCTACCGGAGTCGACGTGCAAATACGATGCCTTGGCTAAATTACAGAGCCGATATCTGCAGTTCCCTGACAGATTCGGCTCGGGGGGCACCTAATCAGATGAACATGTGTGCAGTGAAACATTGGGGGCCGATAGAAAAATCGGCCAGTAAAAAAAAATTCATGACATACAGCCGATGCACAGCCATCGACTCTAGTACAATTACACAAGGTCTACCGGATTTCGACCAAGTCTAAGGCCCTCTGCTTCCTCGAGGGGGTGAACAATGAGAGCTTCCTCAGCTGCAATGAGCCGATTGCAACAGTACTGTCAGAAGATAGTTTTTGGTGTGCAAGGCGGCCTTTTGCTCGTTAAGCCGTTAGTGTTTCGTCTACAATATCGGCTTTCAACGGAGGAAGAAGCCATTGATGGGGTCAAGGGCGACTGGTTCGGCATGGTGGCTGTCTCAGAGTTACTTGGGTTCAAGGCCCTTGGTCTGATTTGTGCATCCTCACCGATATTCTCGCCTTGATTAAGGCTCGGGGGCAGCTCGCCTGGTAGATGCTCTGTTTAGGAGCCGATTGGGGTACCATCGGCTGATCCTTCGTCACAACCTTCTTCACAAAATGATGAATGCTCGCAGAAGAGGATCTCTGGAGCTGGTGGGAGAAATTTAAGGGCTTTCTTGAAGACTTCACATTATCCACCAGATCTCGAAATCATCAGTTGAAGAATTGAAGGATGGATTTTAAAGGACCGATGCGTTGCTATCGGCTCATTACGCATTGGCTAAGGGGACAAATCGGCAAAATCAGTATGAGGGGAAATCGGCTAAATTAAGCTCAAAGGAAATCGGCAAAATCAAATTGGGAGAAGTTCTTCATTGATAAGCAAGGTTTCTTACATAAAGAGCTGATTGCTCTCAAAAGGAAGTACTAGGGGATACATTGCCCCATCTACTACTACTGATCCTATGCTAAAGGTCCTATCTACGGGCCGTCGCTGCCCTCGTCGTCGCCGTCATCGCCGCTGTTGGCGCTACTCCCGGCGGGCTCGTCGTCGCTGCTCCAGTGGCCGCCGACCGGGCCCTCATTGTCCTCATCCTCCTCGTCAGCGTTGTCGTCATCGCTGTCGAAGTCACTGAGGTTCCCCGGCCAGGGACAGAAGCGTTTGGCCGGCGGCTCATCGGAGGAGGTGTCGTCCTCCTCCTCCTCCTCCTTCTCCTCCTCCTCCTCCTCGGGAGAGGTGAAGTCGTCGCAGGAGAAGCGATCGTCATCGCTCTCCTCCTCCGTTTCCCCGTCGGCGAGGAAGCGGAGGTCGCTTTCCCCGTCGGTCAAGGACTTGTCGTCCTCAGACCAGACGGACAAGTCATGGCTGGGCTCCTCCCCGGCCTCGATGGCGCGGCGGGTGTTGGCCGCGTGAACCTCCTCCTGGTTCGGCTCCGGCGTCGGCTCGCGGGACGAGGAAGACTGGGTGGAAAGATCCGATGAAGCAGAGGAGGAAGAAGACATGGTGGCGCAGGAGGGTTTTTTGAGTGCTAATGCGAAGGAGATGCGGAAGCAAACTGTTCGGAGCGGTTAAATAAAAGGGGATATAGTGGAAATTCAATGCCACAACAGTTTCCGAGGAAGTGGTGCCTAAAAGAAAAAAAACTGCCAGGTCACGCGGAGAAGTTGAGAAGGCAAGGCATCATCATGAAGGATACTGCGACGGTTCTACCACGACATGACCCAACGAAGAAAAAGCAGAGTGATTTTGGAATTATCAATTCCAAAACCAGGGGGGCATGTGTTATCACCAGAATTTGACCGAGTCGAGAGGTGGGCCGCGATCAAGATGGATTTGAAGAATATACATGGAAGAAATACGTGAATCGGCTCGTTATGCAAAGTTTGGGCTAGTTGGCCCGTGTATCTGTAATTTAGTAGGATACGTGTCGGTTAGGTAGAGTTTGTCTCGTGCACGGTGGGGATTATTCCCACGTTAGAAAGTCCCCTGGACTATAAATATGTATCTAGGTTTATGAAATAAACAACAACCATCGTTCAACACAAATCAATCTAGGCGCATCGCCAACTCCTTCGTCTCGAGGGTTTCTTCCGGGTAAGCATCATGCTTTGCGATCTAGGCAGTACAAGTTTATTCGTTACCATGCGTTGCTCGTACTGAAGCCTTTTTGATGGCGAGCAATGTAGTTATCTTAGATGTGTTAGGGTTAGCATTGTTCTTCGTATCATATGCTGTCGTAGTGCAACCCTTATACATCTAGCCGCCCTACACCTATCTTAGGTGTAGGGGCGGCACCCCGCTTGATCATTATTTAGTAGATCCGATCCGTTACGGTTGCTCCTTGTTCTTCAAGGATTAGTTTAATATCTGCAATAGTTAGGCCTTACAAAGGGTTGGAGGATCCAGCGACGCGCAGGGTGTAGTTTGCTAGCCCTAGACAGGATGTTCCGGGGATCAACCTCGTGTTGGTTTTTAGGCCTTGTCTAGGACCGGCTTACGATCACCGTACGTGACCGCGAGGCCCAATCGTGAGTAGGATGATCCGATTATGCGGTGAAAACCCTAAATCGTCGTAGATCGCTTTAGCTTTATCTTGATCAAGCAGGACCACCATATATTCGTACACCTCGTACGAATCATGGGTGGATCGGCTCTTTGAGCCGATTCACGGGATAACTCGAGAGCCGATCGAGGCTCGTATTTAATGTTTACGTGTATGCCATGCAGGAAACTAAGCGAGGCATCTCCATCACCTTCCCGACCGGGTATAGGTCGGTGGCACGCCCTTGCACCAGCATCGGACGTGCGTGCCGGAGGCTTTGCGGGCCGTCGCTCGGAGGGACCAGGGCCAGCCGCAGCCCTAAGTTGTTCCCGGCTCTACTGTGTTGCCCGTCGCTACTCGCCGGTGGGTTTCTGACCGCAACAACACCAGACGGAATTACAAAGAGGACAGGGGTAGATCCAGATCTGGTGGAGGCGGAGCCCGGGGGTGGTGGTGGGGGCGGGGCCGGCTCGACGGCGGATGACGCCATAAGGTAGGTGGGCAGGATGGCGTGGCGGCGGAGGGGCGGTGTGTGAGCTCCTCCAGTCTCGGGCGGAGGGGAAAGCTTTGGGTCAGCTCTTCCGGTCAATAGTCAACACATTTCGAAAGCAACGGTCAAGTCAAAACCACCGCGGCTCCCTAGCCGTTGCCGGTAACGGAAGGCCTCTGACCAGACGGCAACCCTCCCGTCTGAGCCTCTGCGAGGGGTTTCAAACTAGAGGGAGGGGAAAACTGAGGAAAAGTTAAGAGGCTGGGGAAAACTGAGTACAACTAACAAACCAGGGGCACGAAAATAGAAATCCCTTTAAAATTTGGGATGTTACAAACCCTTCCCCCTTAAACAAATCTCGTCCCGAGATTTTAAGAAAAGTTAGGTTCCTAAGAGAGATTGGGCAGATAGGTTAACAGGAGACCTACTTGGCATGGCATTGGGTGCTTTCTGGGCTTCTGAGGCACTCATGTGGTAGAGATGGCCGTTGCGGTTGTTCGGATTCCTTCTAGCTGCAAAGCGGCGCTGTTGCTGGGCAGGTGCAGCGGTATTGGGGGCAGTCTTGGCAAGCTTCTTGGGGCACTCATTGGAGTAGTGACCCACAGTTCCACATTCATAACAAGTCACTGTTGACTTGTCCTTTAGGGTGACGGGGACAGCGTTGCTTCCACTCCTTGGGGCAGTATTGGTGTTGTTGTTGTTACCATTGGAGTGGTTGTTGTTGTTGTGGTTGCTGCTGTTGTTGTTGTTGTTGTTGCCTCCGGGCTTCGGCTGTGCTCCATTGTTGCTGGGGTAGTTTGGGCGGTATGTCTGAGAAGGTGGCTTGTGGTGTCTTGGGGTAAATCCTCCAGATGAATTGTTGCGGTACTTCTGTGCATTGTTGGGTCCACTCTGGTTCATCATTCTGCGCTTGCGGTTCTCGTTGGCTTGGTGGAGCTTTCCCTCCATCTGGATGGCAGAGTCCACAAGGGCTTCGAGGTCAGCAAACGGGATGTTCACTAACACTGTTTGCATCTCATCATACAGTCCGTTCAGAAATCTCTCCTTCCTCTTTTCGTTGGTGTCGATCTCATCCGGGGCGTACCTAGACAGAGTGAGGAATCTATCACGGTATTCCACCACCGACATCCTTCCTTGCTTGAGTTCTCTAAACTCGTCTCTCATCTTCTTGATTAGTCCTTGGGGTACACGGTTGTAAGAGCAAAATCTAAACCCCGAGTTTTGTGTGTTTGATGACAACACTTGAGTAATCTCACCGTGTGCCTTGAGTATCATTGTTAGATTTGCAAGTGCACGGTGACCTCGCTGGACACGTCAAGATCGGAAGACTTAAGCGTAGTTTATAGGTTTTCTGGTTTTGTGTGTGTATCGCGAGGTGACATGGCTGGAGAGAAAAAGGGGAGAAAACTAGTTTTAGCCAGGCCGGTACTACCGGTACCTGTAGTGGTAGTACTGCTACCCCTATAGGTACCGCCCACGGTACCGCTCTGAGTCTGCGCTGAGATTGACCCAGGATACGAGTTGCGGTACCTCTGCAGTACCTGGAGCGGTAGTACCGCTCACGGTACCGCCCAGGTACCGTAACTAGTTACGGCAGTACCACTCTCGTACCGCTCCGGTACCGCTTCGAGTCCAGTAAGGTTTGGACCCTGTTGCGGTACCTCGAGCGGTACCGCGAGCGGTAGTACCACTCTGCGTCCACGTGGACCAGATCTGCGGAATTCGAACTCAGAGCGGTAGTACCGCTTCCCAGAAGCGGTAGTACCGCTTAGGCGAAAACTGGACATAACGGTTGGATTTGGAGGAGCCTATTTAAGGGCCCCTTCTTCCCCAACTCGTTTTTATCTCTCCTCTCTCTCTCTCCTCCATTGTTGCTGAGCCAAAACCTTGAGGATCTCCGCAACCATCCAACCAATCTTGCCCAAACTTTGAGGAGTGGTGGAGGAGACCCCGATCTAGCGTACTACCAAGAGAGATTTCACCAATACTAGCTATTCCTTAGTGGATGGGTTCCTATGGTGGGACATTGGAGATGTGCAGCTATGGAGGCTAGCTTGGTGATGTACTAGCTCTCCATAGGGTGTTGGGAGCATCCTTGTGTGTGGAGCTCGCCCCAACCTTGTGAAGGAATCACCGCCTCGACCGGTGCCTTAGTGGAGAAGGGGGAGCACCTTCGTGGAGCTCTCGAGGAAGAAGGTGAGGCCTTCCTTCGTGGTGTGGCCATCTAGTCTCTTGTGCGAGACTAGCACCTCCTCAACGCAGACGTACTTCCTATTGTGGAAGGAACTGCGAGAAACAAACCTCGCCTCGTCTCCGCGCCCCCGGTTGTCTCGCTCCTTACTCTTACTATCTTGTTGATTCCTTTGCTTGTTGCACTTGTCCTAGGATCATTGTAGGAACACCGCTATCGCTAAAGCTCTCACCTTTATCTTCCGTTGCACTAAAATTGAAAAAGGCTAAAACTTGTCGTAGCGCCATTCACCCCCTCCCTCTTGTTCGCTACGATCCATTCAAGTGGTATCAGAGCAAGGTTTTCTTGCTCGGGCTTTACCGCCTAAGAAATGGCCGAACAAGAGGCGGATGGGAATGGGTCACCTTCCCTTGTGCCACATGCTCCATCATCTCCCATCGATACCACAACGGCTACGTTGGATGACCTCAAGAAATTGGAGTCATCCATCGTTAACCAAATGAAGGCGATGATGATGGAGTTGGTTGCACAAAAACCGAACCCCATCGTTGATCCTAAAGCAAGTGCCGAGGATCCCCCACCAAAAGCTAACCCATTTCCTCTTGTTGATTTTATCACGCAAGCGACAAAAGATCCACAAAAGGAAGGGCTTGGGGAGACCGGCACTTCAACAAAGGGGAAGGATGAGACACCGGTTGCGAAATGTCTAGGGGTTATCATGAGGTGCCACCACCCCAAGTGATTACACCATAAATGTTCCAATACCTATGCCACATATCTTGTCGCATGGTTCACCACCGTTACTTGAGTCAAACAACTTTGAAAATTGGCAATTCTTAATGCGTTCTCATGTGCGCAGCGCATCTACCGAGCTTTGGCGTATCATCGAGGAGGGCTATTGACCACGAGACCCAAAGAGCTTGACAAGAAGAGAAGTGGTGGATGACCAACTCAACGCCACCGCCATCAACATGATTCACATGGCCATCACACCCAAGGACCGTGCTCATATCCGCTCGCTCAAGACCGCCAAGGAAGCATGGGATAAACTTGAGAAGCTCTTCCTCGGAAATGCGAGCATCCAAAGCTCTCGTTTTGATGAAGTGAACAACATGGCCGACAACTTCGTCATGAATGAAGGAGAGTCCCCCGAAGAAATGTATCGGCGCCTCATCGCTCTTGCCATGCAAATGCAAGATCTTGGAGCTTCGTTTGTGGATGACCATTGGATCAATCGCAAGTTCTACAATGCTCTCCTCCCATATGAGGAAGTGAAGTTGACGGCCATCCGCCAAAACGCCTCCTTCCGTGCTATAACATCCGATGAAGTTCTTAGCGAAGTCATCGCTTTGGACATCTCCAAGAAGAATGTGGAGGATCTTGTTGCTCGCGCCCACAACTCCCGCAAGCCCAACCTTGCATTGAAGATGAGGGTACATGAGGCTAGTGAAAGTGATGAGGATCCCATTGAGTGGGGACCGGATGATCTCAAGATCAATTATCATGAGCACATGGCTCTCACCGCCAAGAAATTTTGGGACGGAAACAAGTCCCGAAGCACAAGACCAAGAAGATCACATGATTCTCCAAGAAGTTTCTCCAAGAGCCCAAGGGAGGGGCAAAGGGGAAGAACATGCTACAATTGCGGCGACAAGAATCATTTTATCACGGATTGTATGTTTGAGAGAAGAGAAGATCATGGTGGAAGGCTTATCCGCAAGGAAAAGTTCAAGTCACTCTCCAAAGGATTCTCCAAGTTCTCCCCCAAGTCCGATGACGACAAGGTCTCCTTCACCAAGAAGCCTAGAGCCTTCATCATTCGAGAAGAGTACTCCTCCGATGAGGATGAAGAACGTGAGGACAAGAGCTCCAACAAGGAAGGAGAGGGAGTGGCCGCCATCGCCATTACCACTCCCTCTATCTCCCTCTTCGAATCTCCCAATGAGAACCTCGTCACCAACAATACTCGTTGCCTTATGGCAAAGGTATCCACGGAGACTCATGTTGGGGCTCTCTTGAGCCAACTTGGTGCGGCACAAGACCTTATAGAGGAGAAGGAGAGGTTGGAAAGGGAAGCGGCAAATGAGATTGCCTCTCTCAAAGAAGAGCTTGAATATGAACGAAATCTGCGCATGTCTCTTAAAGCTAGTGTCATCGTCCTTGAAGACTCCAACGAAGCTATTGTTTCTCGACTCACCAAGGATCAAGACCATGCTCTTGGTTTGATGGGTGAGCTCAAAAAGAAGATGCTCTCTCTTGAGGAAGCCAACAAAGAGAAAGATGATGAAGACCCCAACTCTTGCCATGACGAGCTTGTTGATCAAGTTGCTTCCTTGAGGAAGCACAATGCTCTTCTCTTGGAGGTCAATGCTCTTCAAGAAGAAGCCTTGGATGAATATTACCGCTTGTGCAAAGAGAAGACCTCATGTTGCAACCATGAAGAAGAAATTGCCGCTCTTGAGACCACCAAGGCCAAGCTATTGAGTTCGAGTAGCAAGCAAGAAGAGTCTTTGGTGGAATTTCTCCGCATGAGCAAGGAGAAGGACACTTGTTGTGATCATGAGGAAGAAATAGCCACCTTGAAGAGAAGGGAAGCCAAGCTCATGGAGGTCAATTCCATGCAAGAGGAAGCATTGAAGGAGTACTTTCCTTTGAGCAAGGACCGTGCGTGTTGCACTCATGAAAATGACATTGCCAAGATGGAGAGTGACAAGCGCTTACTCATGAAGATGAACGCTCTCCAAGAAGAAGCTTTGATGGAACACTTCCGGGTGAACAAGGCAAAGGAACTCCAAGTATTTGATATTTGCCACCCTCATCCGGAGCATGAAGATGAAGTCAATCGTTTGAAGGCCAAAGTTGATAGACTCCAAGTTCAAGCCAAGTACTTGGAAGGGGTCATTGAAGCTAAAGATGGAGCCAAAGAGGGCTCTTACAATGAAGGAGGAGTGGCTACCAAGCCAAAGAGAAAGAGGAATAAGAGGACCAAGAAGAAGAAGAACAAGGAGAACATGGAGATCAACCTTGAGGAGAGCGATGCTAGCTCAAGAAGGGATGGAGTACCCAACTCCGCCTCAAAGGGTTTCGCCGGCTCTAACAACCCTTCTCATGTTCTTTTTGTTGATTACTATGGACATATTCGTGCTCGCTTTATTGGTCCTCAAAAGGACAATGTTGATTGGACTATTTGGGTTCCCAAACCCCTTGTTACTAACATGCTAGGACCCATTGAAAAATGGGTACCTAAATCCAAGACTTGATTCCTTGTAGGACTATGCTTCCGGTGGCGCTAAGTGGGTGGTTGATAGTGGAGCCACAAGTCATATGACCGGAAGCAAGAATATTGTTGTCGACCTCGAGCCTTCTCACTCTACCGTATCATATGGCGACAACACGTGCTCTAAGGTATTGGGTCTTGGCAAGGTGGTGGTAACACCCGACATCTCACTTGTGAATGTCCTACTTGTCGAGACCCTTGGTTACAATTTACTCTCCGTTCATCAAATTGCTCGTATGGGTCTATGTACTTTCTTTGATGAACATATGGTGGTCCTCTTGTGGAGCAAGACACTCAATGTAGCTTTTGTTGGATATGTAGAGAACGGATTGTATGTTGTCGATTTCTCCGGAAAGACAACATCTTCCGCTCTTTGCCTATTCGCCAAAGGTGACAAGGGTTGGTTATGGCATCACCAACTAGCAACATGAGGACTTTGCAAAGTCTCCACAAGGGTGGCCACATTCTCGGACTAAAAGAAGATGTCTCTTTTTTGCAAAGATCGTGTTTGTAGGGCTTACGTACAAGGGAAAATGCATGGAGCTCCTCACAAGGCCAAGACCATCATCTCTGCCACAAGATGCTTGGAGCTCCTACATGTTGATCTCTTCGGTCCACCGTCTCATGAAAGTCTTGGAGGAAAGAAGTATTGCCTCGTCATTGTTGATGACTATTCACGCTATTGTTGGGTATTCTTCTTCAAGTACAAGAGTGAGACTCAATGGACCATGATGGAGTTTGCCAACCAAATTCAACGCAAGTACGACAACAAGATCCTCGCAATAAGGAGCGACAATGGAACGGAGTTCAAGAACTACACCTTGGATGACTTCCTCGGTGAAGAAGGAATCCAACACCAATACTCCACGCCATATACTCCCCAACAAAATGGGGTCGCCGAAAGGAAGAACCGAACCTTGATCGAAGCCGCTCGAACCATGATGATGGAATACAAGTCTAACTACAATTTTTGGGCGGAAGCTATCTCTACCGCATGCCATGCTACTAATCTTCTCTACTTTCGCAAAGGTCTTGAGAAGACACCATATGAGATCCTCACCGGCAACAAGCCAAATGTGTCATACTTCAAGGTCTTCGGATGCAAATGCTATGTGCTTGTCAAAGACACACGCCTATCTAAGTTTGATTCAAGAGCTCAAGAAGGAATTTTTGTTGGCTATGCTACGGATTCTCACGCCTATAGAGTCTTCAACAAGTCAAGTGGGCGAGTTGTAGAATCTTGTGATGTGACATTCGATGAAGATGATAGATCTTTGGAGGAGCGAAGTGCTTCTTGTGAGAAAGGAGATGTAATTCCCCCGAATACCATAGGAAGGATGGGTGTTGGCATTCGCCGACCTCAAGAGCTACCTTCTATGAGTACCGGGGAAGGACCAAGTTCCACCCAAGTGGAGCCATCTACACCACAAGGCCAAGCTTCTTCCGTTGATCTTACAAATGCAAGTCAACCTCTACAACAACCTCAAGTTCAACCTCAACCTCTACATCAACCTCAAGTTCAACCTCAACAACTACAACAACAATCAAGTCCAAGTTCACCGCAACAAGCTCAAGAACAACATTCACCGCAAGCTCATCTACCACAACAACCAACATCAAGTGACCAAGGCCAAGCTTCAAGTTATTCTCCGAGTGGTTCGGGGATAATCTTTTTGGACAACACTATTCCTAGTACCCCCGAGCCATCCGGCTCTCATGATGATGCCTCTTTCAACAACAACGGAGTTCAAGGCGAGGACCTAAACCGTGATGAAGGCCAAGAGGACTCACAAGAATCTTCTCCTTTAGCCGACACTCGCCGTGAAGATCCTACTACAAGACACTTGCGTCTCAAGTCTCATTCCTTGCATAATATCATTGGTGATCTAAAGAGCAAAGTAACCACCCGGAGGCAACTAGCAAATTTTTGTGAGCACCACGCCTTTGTCTCTATGGTGGAACCACTCAAAGTTAATGAAGCTCTCAAAGATCCCGATTGGTTGAATGCAATGCAAGAGGAACTCAACAACTTCAAGAGGAATGATGTGTGGACTCTCATGAAGCGACCCGATCATTGCCGCAATGTTATCGGCACCAAATGGGTTTTCAAGAACAAGCAAGATGAAAGTGGCATGGTCATCCGCAACAAAGCAAGATTGGTGGCACAAGGCTATTCTCAAGTTGAAGGCGTGGACTTTGGTGAAACCTTTGCACCCGTTGCAAGGCTTGAGTCCATCCGTATCCTTTTGGCCTTTGCCTCACATCATGGCTTCAAGTTGCAACAAATGGATGTTAAGAGTGCTTTCTTAATGGTCCTTTAGGGCATCTCCAACCGCGCGACCCAAAACGGACGCGCTGGGCCGTCCGTTTTGGGCCGTTTGGGTGGCCGAGCGGACACGCGGACAGCGGCCCGCGTCCGTGTGTCTGTTTGGGTCGCGCGCTGCGCCCCACGCGCGGACGCAGCGCATATGAAATAAATAAAACAAAAATCAAAATGAAAAAGGAAAACAACAAAACATAAATTTAAACTAGTTGGTAATTAAACTTAGCCCTATTTTGGGCAATTTTTACACAAAAGAAAGCCCTATATGGGCTTTAAACTAAAAAAACCTAGCCGGGGTTTGCGAGCAGGGCGGTGGCCGCCGGCGATACTACCCCCAGTAGTACTCGTCGTCGTCGGTGTCGATGACGACGACGCCCCCCGGCGGCGAAGCGCTGTTCCGGCTAGAAATGCCGGAGGGCGGCGGGGACTCCGGCCAGGGCGACCACTGCGCCCTTTCCCAGGCGGAGTGCGGGTTCGGCGGGCTCGCCGGCCTGCGCAGCCGCGCCCTCCGCGCGGACTCCTTGCGGAGCTGCTCCTCCTCCTCCGCCCAGAGCGCGTCCCGGCGCTCCTCCTCCGCCAGGAGCGCGGCACGGCGCTCCTCCTCCTCCCGGAGCGCCGCCTGGCGCGTGTCCTCCTCCTGCCGGCGCGCCATCTCGAGGAGGCCCACGCCTCCGCCTGGGCGTTCTCCTGGGCCTTCCTGACCTTCTCCGCCAGGGCGGAGGTGCGCAGCGTCTCGGCGAGGTGCTGCCATTTGGCTAGCTCGTCGAGGTCGCACTGCTTGCGGGACGCCGCGAGCGCCGCCTGCAGCTCCGGGTCGTCTTCGTCCTCCTGCTGCTGGGGCTGCGGCTGCGGCTCTTCGATGTACAGGCCGCCGGGGCGGCGGCCTGCCCGCCTTGCAGGTGTGCGCGGCTGCGAGCGAGGCCGCGCCGTCGCCGACGTGAAGCACGTGTGCCGGCGCGCATCGTGCTCCACCTCGAACCACAAGTCCCAGTTGGGACTTGCGTCGCCGTACGCTAGGTCCTCCTGGAGGTCCGCCGGCAGCTGCGCGCGGCACCTCCGGATCTCCACGACGCGGGCGCGGCCTGAGGCTCAGGTGCCAGCCGTGGGGGAGGTGCACGTCCCCCCACGGCATTGGGACGCCGGCGTCCCAGAACATTTGCGCCACCGCTACGGTGACGTAGATCCGGTCGCGTCTCAGCGTCGCCGGCGGCCCCATCACGAACACCGGCGGTGCAACTGGCTGGCTGCTGCCGGCCTCGTGGTCGTTGGCGGACACCGCGAACTCATGCTTCGGGGCCATGGCGGCGCGGAAGCTTCGAGCTCGCGCGTGCGGCCGGAGTGGATAGTGGGGACTGGATAGGGATAGTCCCCCTCCCCAGTCCACATTTAATAGGACTGGGGGACCGACATGTGGGCCAGCCAGGCGGACCAGGCGGACACGCGAGGACGCCGCGTGCCATCCGCGTCCACGCAAACCCGGCCCAGATTTGGGCCGGGTTTGCGTCGTTCCGGACGCCGCGGCCATCCGCTTTTGCGGTGCGTCCCCGCGTTGGGCCGCATTTTTGTCCGGCTCGACCCATCCGGACGCGCGGGCGCAGGATGGGTCACCCCGTTGGAGATGCCCTTACATGAGGAAGTATATGTGAAGCAACCCCCGGGGTTCAAGGAACCCCATTTCCCGGACCATGTCTTCAAGCTCAAAAAGGCCCTATATGGACTCAAACAAGCTCCTAGAGCTTGGTATGAGCATCTAAAGGAGTTGCTTGAAGACCGTGGTTTCGAAGTGGGGAAAATTGATCCCACTCTTTTTACTAAGAAAGTCAATGGGGAGCTTTTCGTATGCCAACTCTATGTAGATGACATCATATTTGGCTCGACTAACACAAAATTCAATGGTGAGTTTGCTATGTTGATGACAAATACGTTTGATATGTCAATGATGGGTGAACTCAAGTACTTTCTTGGGTTCGAGATCAAGCAAATGCGACAAGGCACCTTCATCAATCAAGCAAAGTACCTCCAAGACATGCTCAAGCGCTTTGATATGAAGGACGCCAAAGGCATTGGAACTCCGATGCATCTCAAGTGTCAACTCTCTCTTGACGAGACCGGCAAAGCGGTGGATCCCAAGCTCTACCGTTCGATGATAGGTTCGCTTCTTTACCTTTGTGCCTCTCGCCCGGATATAATGTTAAGCGTTGGTATGTGTGCATGGTTTCAAGCAAGCCCGAAAGAAAGCCACGTTGTGGCGGTCAAAAGGATCTTTCGATATTTAGTTGATACCCCACACTTCGGACTATGGTACCCAAGGGACACGGACTTTTCTTTGATTGGTTTCACCGACTCTGATTGGGTGGGCGACAAGGTTGATAGGAAGTCTACATCCGGAGCTTGTCACTTTCTTGGAAGATCTTTGGTGTGTTGGTCCTCGAAGAAGCAAAATTGTGTCTCCGTCTCCACCGCGGAAGCCGAGTATATTGACGCGGCAAGTAGTTGTGCTCAAATCTTGTGGATGAGGCAAACCTTGCGGGATTATGGACTCGAGTATAGCAAGGTGCCTCTTTTGTGTGACAATGAGAGCGCAATCAAGATCGCCTACAATCCGGTTCTTCATGGCAAGACGAAGCACATTGAGATACGGAACCACTTCATCCGGGATCACATTGCTCGCGGAGATATTGTACTATCCTATATTGGTACCAAGGAGCAATTGGCGGACATCTTCACGAAGCCCTTGGATGAGATGCGTTTCATTGAGTTGAGGCATGAGCTAAATATCATTGATCCATCGAACTTTGCTTGACCATCGTGCGCACATACCACTCCTAACCTTTATATCTAGATGAAAGGCACGCATGAACATAGGGGGAGTGCGGTTTAAATTTATTGAGCTATCCCTCCCCAATAATTCATAAAGAAATCCAAAACATATGCTATTCGTCAATTAAGTGACTTATGAGCTTCATGTTGAGTTGTAGTCCGTGAGTCCTAGATACATCTACGCGACCTCACACTACTACACTCTTACACGGTGGCTTCGGCCACCAACCTCCTCTTTGAGGAGTTTTTCGGTTCTTTATGTTTCTTTGTGACCTTCTTTTTGTCCTTCTTCTTTGCCTTCTTTTTCTTGTTTTTGGAGAACCTCCTTCAAGCTTGTTTTCTCGTGATTTTTGCAAGCTTGGTTGTATGTTCTTTTTCTCCATCCTTCTAGGTTCTTTACCCTCCTTTTTGGTGTTCCGATGCCAAAGGGGGAGAAGTTCCTATGTGGATGGGGACCTTTGTTGTTCGTAGCCTTGTGGTCCTAGTTGCTTATCTTGTCTTGTGGCTACATCAACAACTCTATGGAGGCATCTTACGGTGAGTTTGGGTATTCTCAAGGCTATGGTATGATAACTTCACCCAAATCTCATAACATGATCTCATGTTGCCTCCATATTGTGCATATGCTATTTAAACATGTCAATTATCCGTGTTGCATATGTGCTTGGTTTGTAAAAACTAGGGGGAATGATGCCTCTAGGACATGTGTATTTGTATTCAAATACATATTCATAATATGCACATGTTTAGGGGGAGCTCCGTCGAGCTTTCGCAAATCTAAGTATCTAATCATAATATTATATGTTATTGTAAAGTCTTGTGTTGTCATCAAACACCAAAAGGGGGGAGATTGTAAGAGCAAAATCTAAACCCCGAGTTTTGTGTGTTTGATGACAACACTTGAGTAATCTCACCATGTGCCTTGAGTATCATTGTTAGATTTGCAAGTGCACGGTGACCTCGCTGGACACGTCAAGATCGGAAGACTGAAGCGTAGTTTATAGTTTTTCTGGTTTTGTGTGTGTATCGCGAGGTGACATGGCTGGAGAGAAAAAGGGGAGAAAACCAGTTTTAGCCAGGCCGGTACTACCGATACCTGTAGTGGTAGTACCGCTACCCCTATAGGTACCGCCCACGGTACAGCTCTGAGTCTGCGCTGAGATTGACCCAGGATACGAGTTGCGGTACCTCTGCAGTACCTAGAGCGGTAGTACCGCTCACGGTACCGCCCAGGTACCGTAACTAGTTACGGCAGTACCGCTCTGGTACCGCTCCGGTACCGCTTCGAGTCCAGTAAGGTTTGGACCCTGTTGCGGTACCTCGAGCGGTACCGCGAGCGGTAGTACCGCTCTGCGTCCACGTGGACCAGATCTGGGGAATTCAAACTCAGAGCGGTAGTACCGCTTCCCAGAAGCGGTAGTACCGCTTAGGCAAAAACTAGACATAACGGTTGGATTTGGATGAGCCTATTTAAGGGCCCTTTCTTCCCCAACTCGTTTTTATCTCTCCTCTCTCTCTCTCTCCAACCATCCAACCAATCTTGCCCAAACTTTGAGGGGTGGTGGAGGAGACCCCGATCTATAGTTCTACAAAGAGAGATTTCACCAATACTAGCTATTCTTAGTGGATCTTGGTGGTAGGGTTCCTATGGTGGGACATTGGAGATGTGCAGCTATGGAGGCTAGCTTGGTGATGTACTAGCTCTCCATAGGGTGTTGGGAGCATCCTTGTGTGTGGAGCTCGCCCCAACCTTGTGAAGGAATCACCGCCTCGACCGGTGCCTTAGTGGAGAAGGGGGAGCACCTTCGTGGAGCTCTCTCAAGGAAGAAGGTGAGGCCTTCCTTCGTGGTGTGGCCGTCTAGTCTCTTGTGTGAGACTAGCACCTCCTCAACGCAGACGTACTTCCTATTGTGGAAGGAACTGCGGGAAACAAACCTCGCCTCGTCTCCGCGCCCCCGGTTCTCTCGCTCCTTACTCTTACTATCTTGTTGATTCCTTTGCTTGTTGCACTTGTCCTAGGATCATTGTAGGAACACCGCTATCGCTAAAGCTCTCACATTTATCTTCCGTTGCACTAAAATTGAAAAAGGCTAAAACTTGTCGTAGCGCCATTCACCCCCCCTCTTGTTCGCTACGATCCATTCAATGGTACTTGCTGAACTTGAGTTTGAAGTCTTCACAAGTCATCATTTGTCCCGCATTCATTGCGCGGGCACTTGTCCACCAGGCTCTGGCAGGTCCTGACAGGTAGTGGGTGGCGAACAGTACTTTCTCAGCGGCTTCTACTCCTGCAACTTCTAAGTTGTTCTCCATTGTTTGGAGCCAATCATCTGCGTCTAACGGCTCTTCGGTCTTGCCAAACATTGGAGGGTTTGTGTTCTGGAAATTCTTCAGTTTGGATCTAGGATGATCCTGATGACCATGTCCTTGATTGTTCTGGGCTAGTTGTTGTAATACGACAAGGTTGGCTTGTCGCTCAGCTCTTTCGACTTCTCGGTCTGCCATCATCATCTGCAACATCTGCAGCATTGCATCCTGGTTAGTGCTGTGGGTTGGAGGGGCCATCTGAATATTGAGGTAGATCATGAGATAAGAGGGAAATTTCTATGGTTTGTTTGGTTTAAGTTTGAAAAGTTCAAAACTTGAAAACTTGAGTAGTGTTGAGGGGGTAAAAACCAACAACACTTTTTCATTCATACCAAACATCACACATTACAAAACTAACACACCATTGGTTTTAAGAACCATTCATTCGTTCTACGATACAAGGGATCCTGGTACAAACTCACACCTATGAGAGTGCTCTGGTTACACTACTCTTCATCCGGAATGGTAGATTCTTCGTCTTCATGGGTAATGTGCTTGGCGAAAGGTGTGGGTGTTTTCCAACTCCTTGCGGGTCTTGTACAACATGAAGTCCAGGTATGCAACATAGTGGTTCATCTCCGGGTGTGGTGGCATGGTTATTGGTCTTCCCATGGAGTCATGTCTTGGGTAGTAAACAAAGCGAGTGTTCTTGATCTTGTTCACATTCTGTCCACACAGACAGGCAATTGCTTCTTGCATGGCTTGGGCTATTCCTTCCTTCCAAGTGTTTCCCCTTACAGAAAGCCAGATGGTTTCCCAAAATGGGGCTCCTAGCTTTCCTCTCAGATCTGCAGTAACTTCCCACCGAGGTTGTCTTCCCGACTGATTATTGAGGGGCACTCCAAAGAACTCGGGATACGGGCGTCCTAAATATTCAACTAGTTGCTCCAAATCCTTCTCGAACATTAGGTCTCCTCCGTGGCCAAGCTGATAGGACTCATAGTTGTACTCCATCTGTGAGCAATTAGGATGAGTAAGTTAGAGAAGTGATCAAGTGTGCAAAATTTTATGTAGATTTACAAGGAAAAGTAGAGTATGGATTTCTATTTTTGAAAAGATCTCAAGGATAAGGGTGAGAATAAGTTTTCATAAATATTCACTTCATTTGTTTTGAAACTAAGTTTTTCAGACGTCCATTCTAACTAGGGTCTCCTAAGGTCAAACAATGGCTCTGATACCAACTTGTCAACACCCGGGTTTTTAATTCCAGATGCCTATTATGCCGTACATCGCAATCCCAGGAATATTATTTTTGCGAGACATAATAGATTGATATCACAAAACATCATTCATTACAACCATAATTGTCTTACATCAAGGGATCACATGATCCAGTCTTACAACATAGTGGATCTAGAGATCCAATTACAAAACACATAGCGGAAGCGAAGTAGCGGTTGCGGTCCATCTGTTCCACAGGCAACTGTTGACGTCAGGAGTAGTCCTAGTTATCGTAGATGTCCTGCTGTCCATCTTCGTGGTACTGGTTCTCCTCTTCATACTCTGGCCATTTGAATAGTCAGGGACAAAGCCATGAGTACTTTAAAGTACTCGCAAACTAATACTAGTGTAAGTACTATCAACTATAGTAAGGGGGTTCTAAGCTCTAGCTTCATTTGCATAAAGCCAGTTTTATTTCATAAGCACTTCAGTAATAAAAGACTCTTCATTTGCCTAACTTACTCAAGTGGGAACATTAGTGTCATTCCCACAACTCTGTTGTGATCAATTCAAATTCACCTTTCAAGTTCAAGTCACAAGTCACCCTTCACATGTCACATTTTTTAAATTGGTCTGATGACGGAACAGTATGGCCTTTCCAACCGTCCATAACCGCGAACACGGCTATTCGAATAGGTTTACACTCTGCAGAGGTTGTACACTTGTGCCACAACTTTTGATTACATTCGTCAGGGATAACCCTGAATAATCATACTCAGTATGCGGATCATCAACCATAACCTTTCACTTACATACCCTATTATAGGCACCTCTCCCCATGAGCTTGGCCTCCCAGTGATAACAAACCGTCATCCTGGAAACTGCACAGGGCTTGGGCCGGACATTCACCTCATTTCACGTTATTTCACATCATTTCACTTTCAACGGAGGCAGCCTCGGCATAACCCCTATGATGCTTGTTTAGAGGAAACCCATACTAAAATACATAAACTTCCAGTTAAGCCCTACCCATAATCAGGTATTGTGGGGGTACTCTAAAATTGGAATGGTATCGCATCCGAACCCAACCATCAGTTTTTGTAAAGTTCACCATGTCATTCACAAGTCACATTCACCTTCAAAATCGTTCAATAGAATGACTCATCATTCCAAGGTTTTCAAAGTCAAAAGATTCACATGTTCCCAGCTAGAGTAGTCACTTTTCATTTTAGCACTAGCAACTAGTCATGAGGGGTGCTAACTTGCTCTTAGCTCTCTAGGCTAACTTTGATGTTCTTGTACTACTCCTTATCTAGACTTAAGTTAACTATAAAAGTAAACCTTGATAATCAAAGTAAAAGCCTTGTAAGATAAAAACTGGGACTTGGGAAGTAAAGCACAAAGTAGTATGGTATTAGTGCCTTGCTCAAGTTAAGCTTGCACTAGGGTAACTTGCAAGAGTATAGCTTGCCTTGATTGGTACAGTGGTTAAAGTTCTCTTCTTCTTCTTCTTCAAAGTAGACCTCCTCCTCCTGGTATTCCTCGGTACTAGCGTCTATAAACGAATACGAGGTATACAATCACCAAGCAAATCTTAAGGGCTAGACTAAGCACACAAATGGTTCACACAAGCTATTCTAGCATCACAACATTATTAACATGTTGGTTGACTTTGTTTTCTTTTTAAGAAAAATAATTTCCTCTCATTGAAATAATTATTAGGGTTGCTATTTATGTTCTTTGAGAAATAATTTCCTCTCATTGAATCTTGTTAAGATTTAATTTCCTCAAATAATAATAAGGTATGAATACATGTTGACCAAGGTCAACACTTCATATTTATTATTTGGGAAAATGATTTAAATGAGGTATTACACCTCATGCAATTTAACACTACCTTAGTAATAATTTAATATCACCAAATAATACAAAATGAGATTATATAGACCAAGGTCACTACCTCATGTGGAATTACTTGAGACAAAGATTTAAATGAGAGGATACCTCTCATACTATTTAATAAATAATTTTGGATAATTTAAATGGGCTAGAAATAGCCACATAGCCATTATTTATTCTAGCCCATGATCATATGAAGCAACCATGTCATATTTTTACATATTCAGCTAGACAATACGAAATGTGATTTTTGAGAGTTCGAATCAACTCAAAATCATTTATGGTTAATTTTTAATAAATGTTGGAAGTTTGAAAAGGCCCTGCCTTGTTATATTTACTACATAAGTTCTACCATGAATCTTGGGTTGAGACCAGTGTAGTTGTTTAGAGAATTTAATAAGCTTTCCAAATATATAAAATTCATTAAATTTGGCTTAGTAGATTTGATTTTATTTAATTTTGAACATAGCATCTGTAAGGAATTCAAACTAAATCAAATAATTTGAATTTGAATTCATGGGCTTGGCGGGAGTTGCTAACGGGCTAGGGAGAGAAACAGGGAGGAAATGGGCCAGCCCATTTGCGCGTCTCGTTCGCAGCGGGCAGCCTGACAATGGGACCCACTGTCAGCGGCGTTTAAACGCCGAAGCGGTATGATCTAATGTGGGACGCACGATTAGAACACGATCCAACGACGCACGGCCGTCGTCGTCTCCGGCAAGACACTGGCTCCCTGGCGGCGCGGGTAGGGGGTCGGAGAGCTCACCGATGGCAGGCGATCGTCGGCGAGTGTGCGCAGCAACGTTGTCGACGGTGGCGGAGCGTCTGGTACCGGTGGCGTCGCCTGAGGAGGCTACAATCGACGGCGCCCTTGCTACGGTACTGGCGGTCCTCCGGCGAGCAATTGGCGAGCTACAGTGGATAATGTGGAGAGGGAGAGGGTCGAGGAGAGTCAGAGAGGAGAGGAGAAGATGATGGTGTGAAGGATTCGAGAGGGGAAGGCCTCCTTTTATAGTTGCACGAGGTGCTGCGGCTCGGTGGATGAGGTCATCCATGGCGACGTCGCTACAGGGGCGGCATGGCTCGGGAGATGACGCAGGGAGGTGTTCGACGTCATGGCGATCACGACAGGCTTGACGGCGGTGAAAACAAGGCAGTGACGCGCGCGGGAGCTTGACGGGAGCTTGCAGTACAACGGCGAAAGTCGTCGACGATGGCGTCGTCTACTGTCCTCTCCGGTGCAGGTGAGCGTGTCTGGTGGCTAGCTGGTGTCGCGGCGGTGCTACTGGCGCGAGGAGAGGGCGAGAGGTGGTCTGAGTCAGCAGGGTGACGTCATGTACTGGCGCGCTCCGGGGCGTGTCGTGGCACGCTCTGGAGCGTGCTGGACGTCACTGGGCGCGTGCATTCCGGCCACTGCAGTGCGTCTACTGGGCGAGAGTTGGCACGAGCGTGACGAGGAGAGTGTGAGGGAGGTACAGGACATGGTGGTACACGCCTGAGATGGGTGGAGAGAGGAGTGGCATGCTGGAGTGTCATCATGCCACGGCATGGTTGTGTCCTCGAATATTTTGTGCAATATTGTGTGTCTCCAGGCCTGGCATCGTGCAATGAGTGAGAGAGAGGACTAATGGTGACATAGGGTTGATGGTTAGGGCAAATATCTGTTGGATATTAGGCTGTGTGTAGCTGGCAGAATGTTGCTCACCAAGTGCTCGACCAAATGGCCGCAAGAGATGAACTTTGGAATTTTGCAAAGATTTTTTGTGGAGTTCATTCAAATAATGTTTGGAACACAATGGTGGTAGTGGTGTGCTAAATTGAGTTGATTTGTGAAATTTCAAAATGGGCATAATCTTAAATCTGTTTTGAGGTTGCTACTTTGCTTGATGATATTAAGAAATGGAGAAAGAATTTGTAGGGATGATCATTACCAAAGTTGTTCATCTTGATGAGGTCTTGATGAGGTGCAAAGAGTTGGGAGGTTTTAGTTTAGAAATCTCTTAATCCAGGGGCTCAAAGTGGGTATCATGATATAAATGGCAGTTTTGACCATTATCATATGTGAGTAGGTTTTGCATTTTATTTTGATTTGATTTGAATTTCTTTGATTCAAAAGTGGTTCTTAAGTGTTTAGTAACATTACCCAACCATTGACACAATTCAAAATGTCCTAGGTTAAAGATTTACAAAAATGGCCATAACCTCATATGTGAATTTCATGTTTTTCTTTTCTTTTTCTTTGACCTAAGGTCACCAATTTGGGTTCCTTGTGTGTTAGATTAAGTGTAGTGATGGTTTCAAACCATTTGGGTAAAGTATAATGGTATAGGTCAAGATTTGCCATTATGGCTATATGACACATATGTCTTTTTCTTTTATTTTCCTTTTATTTTGTTTTGTTTCTTCTTGACCTCAAAGAGCAAGGGGTAAAGTTTAGGAGCATTGTTACTTAACTTCAAACATTCATCATAGCAAGATCACAACATATAAGCATGAGCACTATGCACAACCCCTAACTCAATTAAAGTTTTTGTTGGGTCCAAATTTTGGAAATAGGAAAAATTCATTTTCTCTTTGTTTTAAAATTTGGGATGTTACAGGTTGATATAAACATTACAACATGTGTACAGTAGTAACAGAATTGTAGAGGAGGCTAGCCCATCTAAAACAAGCTAAATGTAGCCACCATATCATAGATGCTAACCGATCATGATTATGCTACGAAGCATGAAGCATTAGTCCAAAGTAAAGAAGTCAAGCACTTAATTATAAGAAGGTCCTAGAGTCATGGTCCACATTTCTAATAAAAACTAATTTGCGTTGATGGACAAAAAGCTGTTCGAGAGCAACCACTAGTTAGTCCAAGAAGAGAGATCGCTGCTTCCATTTTTTGCATTACTATTGTGATCATATCCTTCCCCCAAAGTATCATATTTTTCTCCAATTTATCTTTTTTCTAGAGAGGGCTATATCCTATATATTTTTTGGAGTATTTAATTTCTTATTATATTTTTTCAAAAATTAATTGTTTCATAAGATACATATTATCAATATCTAGGATTTGGAACTATGCAAATATACTCTTCTCCATGGTTCAGTACTTTGCATGCGAGTTTGAAGGAAAACATTCTACAAATATACCCTTCTGCATGTCAAAGTTCACAAAACAAACCTTTAATAAAATTTCATTGACTAATGTTTTTTTGTCGCATTGTGCAAGTTAGATTTGCAAAGAGCCAAGGACACGTTCATCCGAGGGCCTTGAACATTTTAACCAACAAAAAAATATATTCTCCTAAAGTAATAATTCACTCCTATTTCCCAACCTCTAGAGACTGGTTCTAGGAACACATACGGTGGTTGCATTTATAATTTTCATTTTGATATTTGGTTGTACTGGTTTCCTTAAATATCAACATGCATACATTTACATTCAAAAGAATATCTAAAGGTGACATAAAGGTATTTGGTACCAAACATCTTTTTTGGTGGAAATAACCAACTCCTTTAATGGTAACCAGCATCTTCACCATGATATAGGCGACATAAATGTGAATTAGGGAAGCGACCCGGCCTGCGGTCCAACCGACTTTGGTGTTTTTGGCCGGTCTAGGTCTAGGCCTAGTTTTTGTGTGTTGGGTTTTTCCCGGCCCGGCCCAAAGGATGCACAGGTGATGCAACGAGCGGCTTCGAAAAGGTAATACTCCCTCCATCCATATTTTGATAAAGTTGAGATATCCCACCTACAACTTGTATTCTTTTTCAAAACTAACTTGCAATGTCCTCACACCATCATTTCACAAACGGTACTTTCTTTCAAAATCAGATACTCTCGTAAACAACCAACAAACTCAATCTGAGTAGGAAAGATCAATCATAACTAGTAGTAGCAAATATTGTTAGAACCAAAAATCGCACGGTTAAGAAGGGGTTATTGTTATTAGATCGGACGACTCTCGTTCCCAACTCCCCCTCGGTTCCTCGCGCTGAACGCAACAGCCGCCCACACCATCCCCTCCGCCCCTGCAACGCACCTCCAGATCCGGCGGCCGGTGGGCGGTGGCGCCCCCAACCAACGGCGCTGATAACCTCCGCCATCTCCGTCCATCCACCCCGAAACAGGTAACCTCTGCTGCTTCTCTCCCCCGAACCAAACAGAGACCTTTCCCTTTTCGTCACCTCACCGCCGGCGCTCCCTCCCACGGGCCACGGCGCCACCCATGTCCAGCTGCAGGCCTGCGCGATGTCGGAGTCGGTCGACACGCCCGAGAGCGGCGGCGGGGCCAAGGAGCAGGAGCGGTTCTTGCCGATCGCCAACATCGGCCGCATCATGCGGCGCGGCGTGCCGGAGAACGGCAAGATCGCAAAGGACGCCAAGGAGTCCATCCAGGAGTGCGTCTCCGAGTTCATCAGCTTCATCACCAGCGAGTCAGTCTTTCCATTCTCTATCTGTTCCGCCCCACTTGCCCAGATGCGAAGTTGCATAGTACGGCGAACTCATCGCGTGCGATCCCTCACCGCAGAGCCAGCGACAAGTGCATGAAGGAGAAGCGCAAGACTATCAACGGGGACGACCTGATCTGGTCCATGGGCACGCTCGGCTTCGAGGACTACGTCGAGCCCCTCAAGCTCTACCTAAAGCTCTACCGGGAGGTATTCCCCTTTTCTCCCCTCCTCTATGCTCTGTTCCTAGTCCTGATGCTACAGGCGAGCTAATTTTGCACAGAATGTTTGCGTTACACATGTGAGATGCCAGAAAGGTTTGGTCTTCAGGATTTCTTGAATTTTGCCAATCGGGGCTCTCTATTATGGATGTTTGTCTGCATTACTTATCGAGTAGGATGATGGGCAGGCAAGATAAGGCTGTTGAGTAGGGTTTGATTCTTGCTGTAGGATGCTGCTGGTGTCATGGTCTGACTGTGCCAATCAAGGCCCTGACTTTAGTTGGGGTACCACTCACATGGGTTTATTGATTCGCTACTCACTGTGTCGATGAATGCTTGATGGAGTTGTCAACATCAGGGTAGTGTGGAAGATCTGTGGATAATAAACATCCTAGAATTTTTATTCAAAATATGAATCTTTACACCCGCTGCTTATGACAATGAAACACAACCTAAATCGATTAAAACTGCCTTAATTTTGCGACTGGAAGGATCTGGATAGTGCAGGCTGTCAAATGGCCTGGTTAACAAAGACTGCAAAAGGAGTTTTGCCTTCACTCTGCTGACTTAATGTTCAAAAAATTTACAGGTTTACCTAATATGCCAAAAAAAAAAAGATGAACATAGTATGTTGCATTCTTGCTGAACTGAATATTAGCGTGTGGCCAGAACTACAGATATTGCTTGCCGGTTGTGTCATGAGAATGAGGTATATAGCGAAGTAATATATGGATCGAACATAGAACATGTTTTTTCGTAGAATTCTTTTGTAAACTTCTCTTTACCAATAAAGGCCTAGGAGTCTGAAGTATGCATCTCTAGGGTTAAATTTCCTGTGTACGTATTGACAGTAAAACAATAACTAATTCGATTAAAACTATCCTAATTTTGCTAGTGAAAGAATCTGGAGAATGCTTGTGGTGAAATTGCCTTGTTAGCGAAAATTGTAGCAGCCGAATTTACCAAAATTACCATCTATACATTGATGAACAAAACATATGTTGCATTCTTATTTGACTGAATATTACTGTGTTTGAACTGCATAAATTGTATGCCAATTGCTTGATGAGATATATTTAGCAAAATAACATGATGTTAATTGTTATGAAATATATATAGGCCAAACACAGGTCATGTCTTGTTTTTTTTTCTAGTAGTATTGTTAAGCGGACTGCTCTTTTCGGTTAGAATTATTACTACTTACATTTTACAGGAAATAATTGTGTGCTGACTAGTTTTTTTACTCTTCTTTCATGAATAATGATGATTTGTCGTTGATGACCTGTGATGTTTATAAAGATGGAGGTATTTATCATTGCATTATAGTACTTATTGATCTTTCATGTTTCGATGATTCACTATCTAGGGGTTTGCTAAACTACTCCTTGTTTTCCCTAGGGTGACACATCGAAGGGTTCGCAGTCAGGAAAGAAAGAGGTTGTACTTAATGGGCAACCTGGATCATCGGTAATATGTGCTTCCTTGTGTTAAGTTTGTCGAATCAATATGTATTCCATTACCTTGGCTTTAATACAGTTACTTGTTCTTTTGCTTTACATAATCTGGCTTGACATATGGACGCAAATCTCACTGGAAATTTTGTTTCTTGGCAGTTCAACGGCATGTAAGATGGAGGAGGATGATATAGTCAGGCATATCACTCTTTGGAAGCGTGATGGCGGAACCATTGTGGTCAGCGAATGAACCCAAGAACCCTGTTAGTTCTGTACTATCAGGATGCTTCCAGTGCTATCTATAGATGTTAGTTGCTCTCTAAGACAGTGTTTGCATTAGCCGGTATGTGCAGACCTCTCGTGCATACGTAGCTCGTAGTTTAGTTCAGTCTCTGCTGTATGGATTCATGTAACCGTATTACCCATTTAGGGCTGCCTGGTATGGTAAATTCAGAAGATATCTTGTAGACCTCATCTTGCCCCCTTCTACTTTAGGAAGATCCGATCAGGTGAGAACTGTAATAAGTTCGTGATGCCTGGGTCTTATGGTTGAACAGGTCTGGAACAATGTCTTTAGCTTGGCTTTGGTGTTGACTGGAGAAGAGCATGCAGCTGATCTAGCTCGGCTTTGGTATTGACCAGAAGTTTTCTCCGAGGATATTTTCTTTTTGAGAAAAAAAGAGGTATGTTTTGGACAACATAGAAACTTGTATACACTATGACCTGGGAAAGACTCAGCACCCTGTTAGTTGTGTAGAATCAGGATGCTTCCAGTACTGTGTTATTTATAGATGTCAGTTGCTCTATCTAAAACGCCGTGTTTGCGTTAGCCTGTACGCGCAAGCAAATTTCATGCGTACGTAGGACGTAGCTCCTAGTTTAGTTCAATCTCTTGCTGTATGGATCTCCCTGGTATAGTGGTATGGTAAATTCAGAGCTATCTTGCACACCGCACCTTGCTCCCTTTTACTTCAGGGAGATCAGAGCAGGTGGCAACTGTAATAATAGCACAATGCTGATGCTTGCGGCTTATGTTTTGAACAGGTCTAGAGCGCTGTCTTTTACCTCGGATTTGGTATTGACTTGTGCGTTTTGACAGCGGTAACTTGTCATGTATGGGTTTGACTAACCTAAAACATGTCCACGCAAATCACACACGTGTGCGCTGTGTGGACGTCATGTGATGCGTGTGTTGTCCTGCGTCGAAACTAAAAGAAAAAAGTGCTACCGCTTCTTTGTCTGGCATGTTAATCTGTGCTGCTGTACAGAAGTCGTATGTGTTCATCGTCTCAGTATTCTCTGGAGCTTCCTAGCTGCTATTTCCGTGACTGGTTCAGACTTACATCACCGTTTTGTAACAGCACGTCAGTGCCATTACAAGTATATGCCGTTTTAATATTTCGCACGTACTCATAGGTAGCACCTTGACCATCAAGGACTCCTATACTTTTCTTTTTTGGACAAGATAAAAAAACAAGTGTAGATATGGTAATATATTCACGACGGATAGGTTGGTTGTAGAAATTTGTTGCTGCAAATGTGCACGTCGATTATTGATGGTCAAACCTTAGCACGTTTGACTTGCTACATTTTACACGTACGCAGAGAAAATATGGTTATATCCTTTTTTTTTTTTTTTGAGAATAAAATATGGTTCTATCCAAGAGCCCCAAAGAAGGAAGAGTTCCATGGTGGCATAACCTCGTCAAAGCCATGGCCGTGCCGTTTGAAGATCACACGTCTCGCTCAGCTTCTTTTACTGAGCGCGGTCAAACCCCTGCCACTGACGGCTCATCGGCTACTTATCTCCCTCCTGCGCTTCCTCTACCTCTAGACCTGCACTCCCATTCTCTCCTCTGACATTCTGCTCGATGTCGGGTGAGGAGCAAGGAGCGAAGGCGGTGACGACGACGGTGAGGATCGTCGAGACGGTGTACATCGAGGCCGGCACAGCCGACGACTTCAAGGCCGTCGTGCAGCGGCTCACCGGCAGGGACTCCTCTGCCACCGCCGCCACCACCGCGGCGGAGAATGACCGGGCTGATCCGCACGCTGCTGATGCTGCTGATCGGAGGGGTGGCGGAGGAGGGAGCTCCCGTGGTGGTCACGAGGGAGGCAGCACCTCCGACGTGAAGCGGAGCAGCTGAGATCGATGCTACATAATTACACTAATCGTGGTCTAAGTTCCAGCCATCTTAATTATTAGCAGTAACTTCCATTTTCTCTTCTTGTTCTTCTGGTCTTTTGTTTGTAAGAAGTGGTTTCATGGCAATTCTTTGTATGTAATCGTGTTTCAGGCGCCTATCAGCTGTATTACTGTATAACAATTGCTTTTTAGGTACACCATGGCATTAACATTTGAGTTATTTACAGTCTTCATAAATGAACACGACCCATCAATTTAGGGCACTGGATATAAATCGTGCTCCACAGAAGATATTTGTGCATCAGCGCAATATTTTGCTCAAATAAGGCTAACACAGAATGGCAAACGGGGCGGGACGCGGGACCAAAGTTTTCACTAATCCTTTTCTAATTCAAACCTAATTCCACAACAACTTTTGCTGCGAATTGGCTTTTGCGGGGTAAATGCGCGATGCCTTGCCACCCTAGCATCGGATTATATCAGATTTTGCTCATACCATATTCTTTACCATATATTTTTCTCGGATTTGGATCGGAGCGGATATTGATCGGTTTCCGATTCGAATCCGAATATACCTGTGGATTTGAATCGGAAATAGGGTGGACTTGAACCGGAAACAAAAATAGTGGGATATATGTTCTCATCGGTAGATAGTTATAGTTCTTTCAAATCTTGAGAGACATTTAAACTTTCAGTCTTGTGTAGTCAAGAAAAAAGAGACATGGTGCGCTAAAATTTAAGCATTAAACATGCTCGCCAAATAAATTTAGTAACTTAATAACTACTAACTTTGCAAGATTGGCCTTGGTTTTTGACTATAAAATCAGATTATCCGGTTTAAAATATTCAGATTATTCTAACTAAATTTCGGTTTGGCATGCTATTTGCTATACCGTACCATATCTTATACCGTTTCCGGATCACCACTTCTGAATCGAATATCCTTATTCGTCAGATTTTTTTAAAAATCGGATATAGATACCTTAAAATAGATTGGACGCTGGTGTAGGTGCAGAAATTATCCTTCCTCACTCAAACGTTTCACCTCTGTGCTCGCATTCTCTTTGGAGACAGAATTTCAAGGTGATATTGGTCGTCTGCGCAAATGAATTCAGTGCTCCTCTACCTTGGACGAACAATTGACGCGCTAGGGATCGAGCTCCATGGATCACGGGCTGTTGAGAAGCAGCTCTAGATACTTTTTTTTTTTTTGAACTCAGCTCTAGATACTAGTAGAGAAGGTGTTGAGATGAGGGCGCACATAGGCATGACCAATGCCAACCGTGAGGTCACTGGAGTTGCCCGACACTCGGCTGATGAGGCCATCAGCAAGTGAAGGGGATAGCAGAACCGACATTGAGGGAGACGGAGGGTAGTTTTCCTCGAATGCATTGACACAGGCTCAGACTCGTGTGCCCGCCCGCCGGAGAGGACACTACGAGCTCGCCATGCCTTCACAGTTATTGTTCAGCAAAATGTCTCTGGGAAGTGCTACGCTTGCGAAGCTTACGACAGAGGACACCACGAGCTCTTCAACTACGCTTGCTAAGCTTACGACAGAGGACTGAAACAGTTTGTACTGTGAATTCCGCGAGTGGTGGCAAGCGCAGCATCTAACCGGACGAACTAACTTTATTCTTGAAATGACGACAGTTCAGTCCAACCCGACCATGGGCTCTCTAATCTGACAGCAGCTCACAAGTTCACACATGCTCCGCACACATAAGTTACAGTCCAAACATCCCATCAAAAAACTACTCTTCAGCCCGCAACAAACACAGACCAATCTAGGCAGACTGCCTGAGCTCAGGGCGCACAAAGTCAGCATCGGCCGTCACCGAGATGTCGACAGTTGGCCTCAGCTCGGCGCAGACCTTGATGGCGCCGTGGACAGGGTCCGAAAAGAAGTTGCTGATGAGATCCTGGTTGATGGGCGCGTTCTTGTCAACAGTCACGAAAGCCTGCTGGGTCAGGATGTAGTCGAAGCGTGGCGCCCACTTTCTTGATCCCAGACGGGCAGTGGTGGAGCAGTTGTCGACCATGAAGGCCACCCCACTCGCGTGCATGAAGGGGTTCAGAGAGTCTACCGACTCGATCACGCTCTCGTTGATGATCTCAGAGTACGAGTGGCCCTTCTTCCTGAGGACCTCAATCTGCAGCATCGTAAAAATGAACAGTTCAATAAGATTCATGCAATGTAATCTACTGCTGTGATATGGCAAGGTGATCCAAATAGGGCCTCAATCAGCCTTATCATACATTCATACATGCTAGTATAGTGGTATGTAACAAGAGGAAAGGAGCATGACCTGGGCCATCATTAGTGCAACATAAACTCCAGCGGTGAAGGGGTGAAGTGGCCCAAGGTCACCCTGTGGCCGGGTTGCCCGCACCTTTTCACCAACCTTCCACATACGGGTTTGGTCAATTTTGCCCATAGGGAAAGCAGGAAGACCTTCCTTATCCTGTGAGAGCATAATCAATAAGGTAGTGTCAATTAATGTCTTATTTGGTGTCTAAACTCCAAACTTAGTCATGAACAGAACCATAATCAAAAGTTGCAGTTCAAATAGTGCAGAAACTCACATAAAACCTCCGTCCGGCCAACACAACACTCCTGATTTCACTTCCAGAGGCAACATCTTCATAGCACTCATAGAGGATATCCATGCAAGGATAAAATGATGCGCTGTACGCCTTGTTGAACTCCTTTTTGCCTTCCTCACTCAAGGAGTTGTACACTTCAAGCATACCCTGGGAACAATATGGGGAACGAGTGAGTAAAGTTGACAAGAGGTAAGAAAAAGATTAATAGTGGTGTACCTTCTTTGAGATGGTTTTTGAGATAATTCCAGTGATGCCCTCTACAGTGGTTTTGTATGCCAATTCCTCATCCATTCCTTGCTCTGTGTATCTCCTAAATAAAGCCTCCACGATGCCATGGACAGCACCGAGCAAAATTCCTGGAGAAACCCTAGTTAGTTGCAGTACAATCAGAACAGGTAAGACAAAGTCCAAAGATAGAGGAAACAGAAGGTTCACCTCGCTCCCCAAAGATATCACTCTTGTACTCCTGTTCTAGAGTAGTAGCGAATGTGAACGGGGATCCTAGTGCAACCGACCATCCTAGAGCAACATCAGTTGCCCTTCCATCAACATCCTATACATCAAAAAGAGCACACGCGCATAAGCTCTCAGTGCATAGCTGCTGCAAGTCTCCACACCAAATCAACGGTTGAGAAGTTTGTTTCTCAGTGAAATTACCGTACCTGGTGAACAGCAAAGCTAGCGTTGATACCGGCACCATTTACTTCTTTGCCCTGAACATAAAGTCTCCGCACTGATGGGCCCATTCCCTTGGGGCAGACAGCAACCACACTGATGTTCTTGGGAAAATCAAGGCCAGCTGATTGCAAATGTCCAAGAAGAAATCCATGGGATAAACCAAGAATACTGTTTGGTTTCATGTGAGAGAAGATTTTCTCGTAGTTGTCTGCCTGCAGAGAGTAAATGGGAACTTCAGTTACAGGGATGGAATAAAGTGGCAGCGAGTAGAAGAATGTATCATGTAGGGACTGATAAAAAGTATTCTCCAGATACAATAAATTAATTAATTAAACCAACAGGTTGCAAAGCAACGCCATCCTGAAACTGTGCAGAATCTAGCTAAGCATAAAGCGCACCTGTGCAGAATCAGATATGAGCAGCAACACAAGATCACTGCCTGAAACCGTCTCCCATATATCCCCCAAGGTTCCGTTCTCCTCAGTGAACCCAGCTGCACGTGCTTCCTCAAAAGATTTGGAACCTTTCCGGAGACCAATCTGGAAGCAAAAGGCAGCTTAGTGAACCGACATGACAGTGCCAAAGCACATATCAAATGGGATATAAACTATAATACAAATCCTGGCTGGTAAAATTTCCATGTTCAAGTCGTATGTGATCAAATGCTCACTGTAAGTAAGAGCGAGTGATAAACTGTGGCCAGTGTTACAATTTAGCAAAGCTGAACAAAAGAATACACATGGTATTATTGAATTATCCTGGGCTTAAGACAAGGCTTGAGCGCTTTTTACCTTGACAACAATGTCAGACTTGGCTTCAGTCAAAGAGTCCCTGAGGTTCTGCGCCTGTGCCGGACCCTGCAAAAACACCACCAGTGACTCTGTTATTTCAATCACAGACGATTCTGTTGCTCTGATAGAAGAAATCGATTTCAAATCGGCGACAAGCTCGACCGCGTGACTGCTCAGGCAGCGGATAGATAGGTAGACAGGGTAAATCTCGGCAGTGTAGAGCGAAACAGTGCGCTGGCTGAGAGTGAGGGGAGCGGAGCTGGGAGCGAACCTGAGAGCCCCACCCGATGACCCCGATCTGCTTGACGCCCTTGAACGCCTCCGGGAGCAGCGGGAAGAGGTTCCGCCCGCCCCTCACGATGTACTGCAACCACAGACGCAACAAATCTCCAGAAATCAATCCTCCCCACGTAGGAAACCTCGAAGCGAGCAGCAGCAGCAGGGTTGGGCAGGAGAACGTACCTCCTCGTGGCCGGCGAGGGAGACCTTCTCCTTGTTGAAGACGGCGGTGTCGAAGTCGAGCGAGGGCATGGCGGCCCCCACCTTGGCCGGGGCGGCGACCATGGCGGCGACGGCGCGGCGGCGGGTGGCGAGGGCGCATGACGGGTGGGTGGCGGGGAAGGCGACGGAGGCGGCGGAGAGGGTGGCGGCGGCGGCGGCGGCTAGGGTTTTGGGGTGGGAGAAGGCGAGCGTGGAGGCCGCGGAGGTGGTGGGCGCCGCCATTGCGTCTCTCTGGGCTGCCAAGGGCTGCTGCAACGGCGATGGTGGTTGGTGGGAGAGAGGGGTTTGGGGTCTGGATGACCTGGATGGATTTATACGGCCTGCCCGACCGTTGGATGGCCTCGACGGTCCAGATTGATCCGGCGGGAGGTGGGGCCCACGTCCTGGCTCGAGTGACCTCACGTGCACCGCACTAGCAAAACTTTTTTTTGCTTCGGCAGCAGCGCATGGAGATCCGCGAGGGGTCCTTGTCTCTTTCTGCCTCCTTGGCGCAACCATGAGTTTGAAGTTCGCTTCCTGTCATGAACATGGAGATCAGCTCTTCAGGTTTCAGACTAGGAAACGCTCAGGTTTCCGATCGCGATCCAACGTCCAGAATCAATCGATGTGATTTTTGTGTTTTATCCCCTAGTTTTTAGAAACTCAACCCGCAGTCCTTTCCTTCACCAATTAAACCGAAAAAGTAATATTATAAAATATGGTTAAATAACAACTATTTTCGTACATGTTGGTTTACAACAAATATCGGCAGCAAATTACAATAAAAATCAAAAACTATTACTACAAAAAAAACACGTGTTTGTGGCTATGAAAAATTGGTTAAGCAATAACAAATTTGCTACATATTTAGTTACAACAAAAACCACCAGCTATTTTAACATAAATAATAGCTGTTTACAATAAAAACCACAAACCTATGGCAAACTCCCAAGTAAAAGATTACAACATCTCTAACCTGCTTTCGCTATAAAATTATGTGAAAATATTACAAAATATGCGCTACAAAATTTTAAAAAGTAACGTTACGAACAAAGTTGTTAAATAATAAATATATTCCTATGAGTTTGTTTACAACAATAATCGTTATCAATTCTAACAAAAAGTCGTAGACTAATACAACAAAAAATCATATGTTTTTAGCGATGGAAAAGTGGTTAACAATATTTTATTTTGGTACAAATTGAATGACAATAAAATCACCAACTATTTCAACGAAAAAACACAAACAAATACAACAAAAACCACAAACTTGTGGCAAACACCCAGGCGGACATTACAACATCCCGCGTGTGTTTTTACTACAAATCTTGTGATGCGTTAGTTACAAAAATAAATAAGGTATACAACATCGAGAAAAAACTGGCGTTTTCCATATCATTTTGTAATAAAAACGTGGTTGCATATTTCTGGTGCCTAGGTGGTGGTGGGCTTCACCGCAGCTAGCCTTGGTGGTGGTGGGCTTCAGCGTAGCTGGCCATGGTGGTGGTGGGCTGCGAGCGTGCATGGATGGTGGCCCAAAACGGGGCAAGCCAAGGTGCGATCGGGACGATCGATCTTTTGCTTGGATCGGTCGCCTGATACGAAGCGTTTTCCTTGCCTAAATTATGCAGTGTGGATTATTTCCAGCAGGCGGGCACGCGATAGATTGAGAACACGACTCATGTGCATGCTGCACGAGACAGTTCCGGGGTCGGATCTTTTTTGTTACAGCAGCCACATCAACAAGAAATCCAAACACCCACATCAACATCACTCTTTTGCGCATGAAACTCCAACCAAACTTTGTTACTTTGATTTACTTATTTAGAAATCCAAACACCCACATCAACATCACTATTTTGCGCATGAAACTCCAACTAAACTTCGTTACTTTGATTTACGTTATTTACTTTTTATTTTACGCTCAGTATTCTTTTCAGCAAATCATTTCGAATTCACCATTTTCATTTGCAATACTTGCAGTCAATCCACTCAAAACTAGTAACATCCTAGGTGCGACAGAAATTCACATACTAATAAAGACTCGCTTACGCTGCTTCATTGGAATTTAATATAAAACAAGAGTAATACTTCCGTGGATATATGTTGTGAGAAACATGTGTTCTTGCAGGCCTGAAGCTATTTTCTGGCGTCGTTGCCAATGAGCTAAGTTCCGAGTGCTGTTTATCGGCAGAAGTATTGGGATCACCAATGCTCTTTGTTCACGACAGAGGGTCAATCGTTCCAGGAAAACTTTTTGCCTAGATATTTGGAGCGTCACTAGTAGAAAAGAGGTCTTCCATCCCAACCCATTAGTCCCCAAATATTTTGGCCCGAGACTAATGGGGTCTTTAGTCCCAGTTCTGCTGGGGAACCGGGACTAATGCTCCGGCTTCCATCGCCAGCGGTTTTGAACGTGTCCCCAACCGGGTGTAAAGGTTTTTTCGAGTTTTTTACTACACACGTACCCCTCACACACCCCATCCCCCGTGGATCGCCTTTTTTTGCTTTGTAAAATACAAAACAAAATGATAAAAAATTCAAAAAAAAATGTTTTCAGATTTTTGTATGTTATGCAACATACTATTCGGTGAAATTAAAAAATTCGAATTTTGACATTTTCCAAAATCATCGTGCGAAAATGTTACATCCGATTCACCAGGGTTTACCAAGTTAGCCAATTTTTAGATTCTCAAAATTCCAAATAAAAATATGAAAGCAGGAAGATTTTAGTTTTTGCTATAAATTACGGATTTGTATTTTTTTATTTTTCAAAAAATTAAAATTAATAATTACATCGTGCATAAAGATTACTATTAGTTTTACCCAAATTTTAGATTTTCAACTTCTTAGGTTTTAGGTTTGGCAAAAAAATAAATATTTAAAAAATTAAAAATAATACAAATTAAAAAGTTAATGTTTATTTATTTATTTATTCAAGATTATTATCACAACATTAATTTTTTTATGAAAATAATTATTTGAAATTCAAACAATAAAGAAATGTGACATCGACCAACATGTTAATACGATTGATATGATATACATGCGCGCGAATCACTTGGATGCGGGACGGGATGGAACTCAGAAGTTAAGCGTGCCAGTGCTGGAGGATGGATGACCGAGCAGGAAGTTTGACCACGAGTAAGCAATTTGACTAGAGATAAGTGTAGTTGGAGACTAAAGTATGCAAATAATTGAAAAAAATAGAGGAAAAAAGGGAGTGGAAAAAATTAGAAAAAAAATAAAAAAATTCACCTAGAGGCCTTTAGTCCCGGTTGGTGTTACAAACCGGGACTAAAGGTACTCCGCCCTGACGCACGTCTGCAGCCCAGGTGGATGGACCTTTAGTCCCGGTTCGTAAGCAATCAGGACTAAAGGGGGTGGGCTTCAGTCCAAGTTATTTAGTCTCGGTTGCATAACCGAGACTAAAGTCTCTTATGAACCGGAACTAAAGGCTCTTTTTCTACTAGTGTGTGTGCCCGATGAAAGACTTCAGGAGTTCGTAGAAAATTTTCTAAAGTCAAAACTATTGACTTAAACTCAATATGTTAAAACTTAATCATCACATCTGAACCTAAAAAAGACTTTGAGAGAGTACGGTGCTCCATCCAAACAAGTCATCAAAACTATCAGTGTCGGTCTTATCCAACAAGTTTAGCATCATGCTTTTGCAGGAAAAGATGGAGAAGACCCTACATTCCATTTATCTTCATTTGATTCTCTTTGCAGGACTTTTAAACAAAAGTAATTATCGCTAGTCTTAATTTTAAAATTTGTTTTGGGAATAAGACTTAATTGATGAAAAATTATATGTGGCTAGGAAAGAGAAGTTAGGTGCAACCTTCCAATATTTCTATCATCTCGTCTAAGGTTGCAGGTTTTGTGAAGGACAAATGACATATCATGTCCACTTGGTTTGATCCTCTAAGTACGATCGACTCCTCTCTATCTTTCCCCAGCATAGATCTTGCATAGAGAGAGAGAGAGATTCAACTTTGTAAATCCTATTTTCATCAAGACATGATATTGAGAGGGAGATGTGGATTTGTGAGATGTGATTTGCCTTAATGCTATTTCGTAGACTTGTGAATATTATTCTTATTATTGCTTATGAGTTTGATTATCTATGTTTTATACAATTGTTGTTGTCTAATGAAGGGCTTATGTAGGTAAGAACTAGTTTTCTAGCGACTCCACAACCCCCTAGTAAAACTGAAGATATCGGAGAGAAGCGAAAACAATTCAAGGATAACAAGGAACCGAAAACCTTAATGTGTTGGTTTGGTCTCAAAACCTTAATCATTCACGCTAACCATGAGTCTATGCTAATACGCGATAAGACAATAATGTCAGTTGATCTCGATATGAAGGCTCGCCTACTTGTATCATAATAAAAGGGGTTATGATCACATACTTATTTCATTCACCGTAACTCCACCATGCACATTCAATATCATAGTGAAATGAGTGTTTCAGCGTCTATCTCTTTTCGGTAGGAAAATCCAACCAATTTTGGTTAGTTTCATTTACGTTATTTACTTTCTATTTAACAATCAATACGTTTTTCAACAAATCATTTCTCATTCACCACTTTCATCTTCAATACTTACATTTAATTCACTCAAGAATAGTGACACCTTAGGTGCGACAAAACGCCCATAATAAGAACTTGCTTACGCTCCTTCATTGGATTCGATATAAAAGTGGAATAATACTTTCAAAAATATATGCTCTGACGAACGTGTCTTCTTGCAGGCCATTCGATCCTATATCCTAGGAGTTGAGACGATTTTTGTACTATAATCGGATAGTCCAGCTCATCTATGACGGGGAGGACTAACTCGTTTTTGCCCATAGCTTGAAATGGTTCAGAAATGGAACCGGCGTAGCCAACAAAGTGGTGATTATTGAGCATGGAGCTTCAACTAGGAATGTGGATTCAAATTGGTCTTCCACCACGATCTTGGCCTCAAGGGTGTAGATATAGAAAACTGCCACCTGGGTGGAGAGGGTAGATCTAGATCCGTCTTGCACTACAATCTTCGTGGATGGGCCAGCAGGGTGTTGTCAAAGTCAAAGCCAACCTCCTGGCTGGCCTTCCGCAAAAAAAAAAAAAAAAAAAAACCCTCCTGGCTGGCCACCTGATGAAGATGTGGAATTCGCCGAACAAACCTCAGTGTACGCATTAGGGTTGAAAATATATGGAACACATGTTTCGTTAGCCGACACGAAAGGGATGTCCTGGTAGTACATGATGCGGCCGATGGGGTTGCAATCGCTGCAGCCGCCAAAAGCTCCCGTCGGAACTTGAATTCCATGGGCTTGACACACCTTACGGTTGGCGCCAACTATCATGGTATTATTCATACAGTAGTCATGATGGGTCCTCAAGGAATGGGGAGAAGTAGGGAATTAGGTGTGTGGATGCATAGGACGGTGATACGCACGAGTTTCCTAGGTTCAAGATCCACAACGTGGTAGATCTCTACTCTTGCTACAGTTCACTATGATGGCAGCAAGTGCACAAGATTTCAATGAGATTTTCTATACCCTAAAAGCTGCTCGGAGATCTTCTTATATAAAATGTCAGGCCTAGGGATTGCATGGTAGTCTCTAACCAACTATATCATAGAATCGTAAGATGTCACATGGGCGAAGCCGTATACTCCAAGTCGCTTCCACCTAGGGACGCCCGTCTTGTATGACTCCAGCCAAGCCTACGGCCTCCGTCTAGGTCCTTGGTTGATGGGCCACCTGGTAGGCCTCAAGGTCATACCTCCTTTATGGGCCATCCCGGTCCACCAATATATGGCTACATTGTGTCTATAGTCTATACGCATTTATTATATCCACAATACAATTGGCAATGACGTGAGGGCCTAGGAGGCATTGGGGTCCAATGTCCATTGACGTGGAGGAAGGGACGGACGCGTGAGAGAGGTCCGCGCATGGAAATCTTACGGCATGATGCGTGGTGGGATTGGGGGCAGGAGATGGGAGACGGGGGCTACGTCACAATGAATCAGCGTGTCCTCCCGGAAATTGGACGGCGCTATAGCCGAAACTTTCGACAACTATTTTTTATACCTATTTTCTTGCATAAATTGATGGTCAAAGTTGCACCCAGTTTACAAGGTGGTCTTGTACATAGAAAAATGGAGACAATAATTGATAGATAGGGCGATGAACATAAAGCTAGTATGCATGACATACAACTTAAAAGAATAAAAACAACGTGAGCAGTTTCCTTGGTTGTAGCTACATCCAGAAAGCCACGGGCGAGAACGACGAGAGTTGCTTAGACACACGACATGAAGTAGTGTTTTTGTCTTTGATCCGTAGATTGCCCTCACGATCGTACCTTAGAAGAAACGTGGTCATGCTGAGCACGCAACCACAAGTGTCACCAAAAGCATCCTGGAACTCTAAGCCATCGGCCGCCACGCAATCAACAAGGATAAACCTGGAGTTGCCCATGTAGGTGAGAGTAGCCCCTCGCCCTTTAGCCAACTGATGCGGCGGGCTCCACATCTGGTGCTCCTTGGCCATCTTCCAGTCGGGCTGTTGCATTGTGCTGTTGCTACCGCCGAGGGAGGGAACTTGGCAGGAGCGGATGTAGCCATCCCGGTGTAGCCCAACCCATGCATCTAGCTCGGCGTCGAAGTAGGCTTCGAGATTGAAAGGCAACATCCAATCCCCAAGGTGCCTCCACTCACGGCTCTTGGTGTCGAAGGAGAATGTGCCACCACCGCGGACACGGCCGATGTACGCGGAGACAAGTACGGTGTGTCCGTCCGGGTGAAGGGCGTAGGATTGGATCCTTTCATCCTTGGTGAAGGGCGCCGGCACACTTTTCCAAGACCAGTCGGTGCTTGGGCACAGAGGGTTCATGTCATCCTTGGTGGTGGTGGTCAGGAGTTCAAAGGAGTGAGGGTGCAGCATGAAATCGTAGCTAAACGCAAGGAGCGCCTCGTCAGCGGTGAGAAAGTAGTTGACGGTATTGTAAAGTGAATCAAGGAGGGGACATCCCATGGTCAGAGCGGCGGTTTCGGTGTCAAAGACCACAGTTGCAGCATATTGGTTGCTAGTAGCTATGATGTTGCTGCCCAGTACTGCAAAGTTCATGGCATGGTTATACTGAGGTGACACTAGCCGGACGACAGGAGAGGTGCTTAGATCTGGGATGTCAGCGTCAAGCTTGCGGATGGTGAATCCCCTGTGCCAGTCATCTAGAACAAGATAGAGGCTCTTGTGCTTGTTGCCGCTGCAGCCAGGGCAGTAGGCCTGACTCTCCTCGCCCTGTCGTCCCTTAGACATCCTATGAGCCGGAGGCAAAAGTTGTGATTTTTGTTAGATCGGCGCAATGAATCTGATCTCGTGTGCGTCTGGGCGGATCTAGATATATAGTACCTCGAAGCCAAATCACCGACGGGGAGGAGACAGGCGGGGGCGCGTGAGAATGTTTGTGTAGACGGGAGCACGAGACACTTCCGGAGTCGGATTTGGTTCCTGCCGACGGGAAAGAGGAAGTGGTGATCCGCCTAGACGACGTGCAACTATCACGCAAAGCTAGCCAGACTGGTTTTGGAAATCGATCGGTGATACGGGAATCGATGTGGCCAAAGGCGATCGAGACTTGCAAATTACAGGGGCACACATGTATATATAACATCCTGGCCTAATTGGATTTGGATTCCCTTTACTGGTCAGATTAGCTAACAAAGCACTTTGCATAATTGTTCAACAAGGCAAGCTCTTGGAGCTAGAGCTCGCCACCAGCATCTTAGTAGTATCATTTGCCGTCATGTCCACGGACGCCGTGGCTCGCCGCATGATGGACTTCATGTTCCTCTCGAGGCTCTGCTTCACTATCCTGTCCACGGCGTTCGGGCAAGGCTTCTGCGCGCCGTCGTCATCACCGTCGCTGCCATGGCACGACGATGTTTCCGCGCGCGGGCCGGAGTGTGCCCTGATCCTGTCCTTTCCGTCGTCCTTAAACCATCGCAGGATCTTTGCCGCCCTGCTCTGAGCCAGCGGGCTCCCGAGCAGCGACACCTCGAGCAGCGCCTGCACGGCGCCGATCCGCCGCATCCGCCGCATGAGCTCCCGTCCGGCGTCGCCGCCGCCGTGCGCGAGCACCATGACCAGGTACGTCGCGTGCTCCTGGCACCGCGCGTTCTCGTGCCGCGCCACGGCCTCCACCAGCGCCCCTGCCGCAGCCTCCTCCTTCGCCATCTCCCGCCGCCCCGCCGCGCTCGCAGCCGCCACGTCCGCGAGCACGCTCAGCGCCGCCTCCGACGTTGCCTCGTCCAGGGAGAGCGTGAACAGCGCACGAACGGCGCCACTAGCGGCCACGGCACGGACGTGCTCGAGGTTGGCCGAGAGGTTGCCGAGCGCGGCCAGGCATGAGAGCTTCGTGTCGGCCGGGACGTCTGCAGTGGTGCCGCTGAGGGTGGCGACGAGGAAGGGGAGGAGGTCGGCGGAGGGGAGCGGGAAGTCGGTGTTGGCCAACGATGAGACGGAACGGAGGAGGAGCGCGAGGTCGTGGCTTGTTGCCAAGTCCCTGTCGGCCATCAGCAGCGGCAGCTTCTTGAGCAGGCCGGCCTTCACTATGAGCACCTTGTTTCTGAAAAAACAAAGCAGCATATGTTAGCAGAGGATTAGCCATAACAGAAAACACACAATGGCATTATGCAAGCACTGAGGAAGAGATAGAATTGAACATCTGCTGAGCCGCATTTCATCAGATGTCGCCCTCGCCCGAAGATGATTTCTTAACCCAAAAACCTTAAAACAGCCACCCGGTACGTGTCACCGTCTCGAGATCATGTAAGATATTAGTAGGAGATATCAGGATTAGATCAAGGCGCCATCCACCCATCTTATCGAGTATCGACAGACCTAAGCAAACAGTTGCTAGAAGAAAAAGTTGTACTAGCAAAGACATTCCAAAAGAAGATGGAATTTTCATGGATTATGGTCTTGGTGCACCTATGACAAAATTCATGTGATTCGTGGGAGATGAGTTGCCCAACAGGAAGATCACTATCGTGCACATCAATATCAGCGTCGTCACGGGCGATATAATCGTGCACCTTGTTATTTTTAACCATCGTGCACCATGTTGTGCGGCTTGGATGATGTACGTGGAAAAAATGCAGTGCAAGTCTGCATCATGACATTCAGTCATTCACTTCCCTCTGATGGAAATATCTTATCTAAACGGAGCACGTGAGTACTACTAGTTCCGTAGGCATACGCAAGATTTCTCCATCGAGAGAGAAGAGAAAAAGGGTACTGGAATAGTAAACGAGACAGTTGGGTATAGCATCATCGCAGGTCAAATTGCAGCAAACCCTGCCGAACATTGTACTTACGTCTGGCCTGCCTGCCTAACTCTCTAACGAACAATGATGCTAGAATCATTGCAGAGTAGTCGGATAACGAGCTGACATTTCGTGCAAGGTCAACTAATCCAAAAGCATCCGAGAAGAACAGAGAAAAGGAGCATCAGTCACCTAATGCCTGCAGGTAGGAAAGCAGGAACGAATGTTGTGCATATTCAGAAATCATTTTGGATTTGTTTTTCCGGAAAAGACTTCTGAATATGAATACTCTCTCAGTCCCGTCTCATGAAGATTATCCCAGATTTATTGAAATTTGGATGTGTATTTAGATGCTATTTAGTGTCCAGATACATCTAAATTTTAACAAATCTCATAGGGAGCAAAATATTTCAGTAATTCTTCATGAACAGACTTTTGCATGGCATGGTGAATTGGTGACACTAACTCGGATATCTTTCAATGGCAGCGTAGCCAGTTTCAGTATTCGGGTCACAGGGTTCAATCAATCTATCTAACTAAGCTCCTGAATTTGACTCTCATGAAGAACAGGGAAGAAGAAAGCTGGACCAGTCGATCAGTAACTAAGCTAGGAATCAGTCACTGACCTGTGCGTTCCTCTGGCGAGCTCGAGCAGCGCCCTGACGGCGGCCATCCGCGCGCCGGTGCTTCCCTCTCCCCCGGCGTCCACGAACATGGACAGGAGCGGCGGCACGACGCCGAGCTCCGGGAGCGCCCGCTTCGTGCGCTCATCTGACCGCGCCAGCCTCCCGACCTCCGCCGCCGCCTCAGCCTTCTCCTCCCACGACGCCCCGAAGCTCAGCCGCTTCACCGCCCTCCTGATCACCGCCCCGTCGCTTCCCGCCGAAGTAGCCATCGCCGGCTTGCGTGATGTATCAGCGCCGGCGCATGTAGGCATCGATCGATCGATCGAAGAGGTATATACACGTACGTATGTGAGCTCGGAAGCGACGGGGTGTTGGCAAAAGATGGGTTTGGGTTGGCTACTTGGGTTCGTGACTTTGTGGTTCCGGCGGACGTGGAGAGCACCTTGGGCTTGAGAGTTTGGGTGGAGAGGTTTTGACATGCAGGGTACGAAAAGGTGGTGCTTTTATTGAGGTGCGCCGCCGCCACGGCCGGCCGGCGACAGCTGCCTATCGTCCCGCGCGCGGCCAGGGGGCACGTACGCACGAGGACGCTAGTGAGCGGCGATCAATACCGCCCGCTGTACTACGTGGCCGTGCTTGCTCTTCTCGGTACTGAGGTCTCAGGGAGATTATGGTGCACCGGAACAGGGGAGGGTGAGCTGCCCGAGTTAATTGACCTTTGGCTTGTCACCGGAACACATAGTGCTGTTCAACTTGTCCAGAGATGGGTTAGGGCATCTCGAGCAGGCCGACGCAAAACGGCGATCCAAATGGTGTTTCAGTCGGTTCATGAACAGATTTTCGAGGGCTGTCTGGACAGCGTGCAAAGCGGCACGATCTATTTGGTCCGCGCTGACTATTTGACCCGCTAACCACATACAGAAAAAGACTGAATTAAAAGGAAGTTCAAAACCGCGAAAAATTGATAAATATTTCATTCATTCAATCATAATTTGCATAGAAAATAAATAAAAAAAACCCTAAAAAGCTAATTCCCATTTCCATCATCTTCTTCGTCGTCAGAGACGAGATCGATGAACGCAGTGCGCCCAAGCAGGGATCTCCGGCAGATGTGTTGTGGCGGCTGCAACACGTACTACGGCGGATGCGGCACTTACTACGGCGGAGTGGCGGGGACCGCGTACTGCGGAGGAGGTGGCACCATCCGGCCGTCCCACGCGGCCCTGCGCGTTGGGCGGCGGTGGTGGTGGCGGTGGCGAGAGGCGACATGGTCCGCCATCATGGCGGTACAACTGCGGGACATCCTCAACATGGGCGGAGCCACCACCGGGTCGAGGAGGGTCGGTCGACCCGGCTCGAAATTGGGGAAAAATAATCAACCCTTAAGGGCTTCTCCACCGGAGCGACGCATTTCGGACGCCTAAAAGTGGTCACGAGCGTCCGTTTGCGTCGCCCGCGGACATATTTTGTTCGCTCGTCCGTTTGCGTACTGGGTGTGCTCCCATCGGGGCAACCCATTTTTAAAATTTGCAACATATATAGAAAGCATAGAAACCTAATACATTCAAACTATACAAAGTAGTTCTAGAAGCCTAGACTACTTGCTGCCTGACGGGCCGGTCTCGTCGTTGCGTCGCTCCCTCGTCTGCATCTCCGCCGCCTCCCGTGCGGCCGCTAGTGCTCGGTGCGCAGCCGCGTCCTCTAGCAAGCACTGCCGTAGCCTCGTGTTGGCGGCGGCGTCCTTGAGCATCTCGAAGGACTCGACTATGGCCCTCTGCTCCGCCGCCTTCTCCTCCGGGGTAGACGCATCAGGGTCATCGGAAGACCATGATATGTCGGAGTCGGAGTCCTCTGCGGCTGCGGAGGTCGCCACCCTGCGCTGTTCCATCTCGGCATCGACCGCTGCATGGGCCGCCCGCTCCTCCTCTGCTTCCTTCTCCGCTTCAGCCAGGGCCTCGGCGTCCCTGACCAGGTCGAGGAGGTCGGTGTTGTCGTCGTTGTTCCGGCGGCCCGCCTCCGCCTTTCCCCGCCGCCGCCTTCATCTCCAGTCGCCTCCCCCTGCTCAGCGCCTCAGCTCGTCCCCATATCCGAATCCAATCGTCTGGCCTCTGCTCGACCGGTCGGCCCTGCCCGGCTGCCCCCAGCTCGGCTCGTCCCCGGCTTCCTTCGATGGACGCCGACGAGGAGGCAACTTAATGGTATGAAACTATCTTATCAAAATGTAGCTCTATTTTGGTGTTCTTGTTTTTTATAGTCATTTTGTTGTTGTACTTGATGAAATATGCAAATTGAATCTGATTGGATCTCTTTTATTGAATATATTTGCTCTTTTCTTGAATACATTTGCTCTTTTCTGTCAAAAAAAATATTTAGAGGTTGATTTCGACCCCTCTCAGTTTAATTCCTGGCTCCGCCACTGATCCTCAAGGTTGGGCCAAGACCACATGGCCTCCTCCTTCGCCTTGGACAGCTCCATGGCGGCTGCAGTAGCCGCATCTTCTTTGTAGTCATCGGGGACGAGGGCCTCCGGCTTGGCGGTGGCGGGAGGCGCCTCGTCCTCCATGTATTGGGCGACGTTTTCCTCCTCATCGTCCTCCTCATCCTCGGCTGGCCGTGGCGGCGAGAATGTCGTAGTTCTCGCCAGTCGGAAATCCCACGCATCGCGGATCGCTCGTTGCGCCTCGTGCTCCCGCGCCGAGGAACACGCACCAGAAATCCTCGCTCAGGTACGTGCGATCGTACCCGAAGCACCAGCGGTAGCTGCGGATGCGGCGGCGCATCCCGTCATGGAGTTTAAGCCCGTCCATCGGTGCTGGCGGCACGGGATCCTCCCCTTGTTAAGTATCCATCCGTGCGCCGGGGAGACATCGCGGTGGCGGCAGCGGTCGGCCTCCGTCCACCACCGCCGGTACTTGTGCAAGGGCACGTAGCGCTGTTGCGACCCGGCTGCTGCGCGGCCTGTCTGGATTGCCAGTGCCGCCGCAGCTTTAGGCCCAACGAAATCTACCGCATGTGGAGGAGACAGCTGATTCCGCAAACGCGTAGGGTTCCAGCGAGGCAGATATTCCCGGTGGCATCGGTGGTGCAAGAAGACGACCCCGCCTTGTGGTCGTTGGCGGTCTTCTTTAGCCATTCTGCATCTTCATTGGAGGCGCTTTGTTTCTGCCAATGGTGTTGGCGCTTGGCTTCTGGCAATGGCGATGAGCGTTTGTCGTGGGATGACCGACGGGCGCGGGGCCAATTTAAGTAGCCCCCGCCATCAATGCACGTGCAGCGTCCCAGCGCCACCGGCATTAATGCCGGTGCAGAATCTGAGGCCGCGCAGTGGTCACTGATGGTTTTTATGGCCGTGGATATTGCCGCCGGTCAGCCTTATCGCCATCGGGTCGTTTCATATGGGCCTGCAGCACGCGTTGTTCATGAGCTCCCTAACTTTGGTGGACGGGTCACGTCGGATGAACCAGTTCGGTTGGGTAGCTCCGCTAGAGCGCGGCCGATCCTTCTGGCCGCACTGACCGAGTCGGATGGCCAGAGCGGAATAGGTAGGAGTTAGAACATCTCCACCGGTAGACCCCAAATAGGCGCCGGCAGGGGCGCCGGCACCTCCGTTTGGGGGACGGCGGCACTGCATCCTCTATTTGGGAAGCCGTTTCCACACCGACGCCCCCAAAACGGTGGCCCCGATAGAAGTTTTTTTTACACAAACTACATATTATGCTTAGAGTTTCATGTAATGTCATTCAGGTTCGAGGAATGAATAATATTTTCGAGCAAATCCGAGTAAAACATTATTCACTCCTCATCCCCAGATGACATTTGAAACCTATTATCTCTAGCCTACTACCTACTGGCCACCCGGCTCTGTGGAGGTGGACGATCGACCAGAGCTCTCTCCCATGCTCTTTGCCCTGCTCCTCCGTCGTTGATCCCATGTCGCTCTCTCCGCCACGAACGTCAAGTAGGCGGCTCTATCCGCGGCCACCGCCTCCTGACGCAGCTGCTGCTCCAGCTCCTCCCGCCGCCGACGGTGATCCAACTCCTGCCTCTGTAGCTGGAGCTGCATCTCCGCCAAACGACGCGCCTCGTAGACTTCATCCTGACGCTGTGTCTCCTCCCGCAGCAACCGCCGCAGCGCAAGCTCCTCCCACCCCTTCTGTCGTCAACTTGTACAAATGCTAGTCAAACCATAGCTTTGACCAGATTTGAAATGAGGATAAAAAATTCAAAAAAATTCAAAAAAATTCAAAAAAAATATGAAACCTGCTCACATTGTCTTCTTATGTCATGTAGAAACAACTCAAGTTGATAAAAAGGTCTGGATACATTGTAACGAAAAAATTATGTGTACAATGTGATATCTTGAATTCTGCCGTATGAAGTCGAGCATTTGAGAGAAGGGTTTGAACTTTGAATCATGGAATTGAACCAAAATTTGGAAATAGGTTCATTTTGGTGTAAGTAAGAAGGATCCAGGCTTCATTTTTCAATTTTGTGTTTTGAACTTGTACAAATGCTAGTCAAACCATAGCTTTGACCAGATTTGAAATGAGGATAAAAAATTCAAAAAAAATATGAAACCTGCTCACATTGTCTTCTTATGTCATGTAGCAACAACTTAAGTTGATAAACAAGGTCTAGATACATTATAACAAAAAAATCATGTGTACAATGTGATATCTTGAACTCTGCAGTATGAAGTCGAGGATTTGAGAGAAGGGTTTGAACTTTGAATCATGGAATTGAATCAAAATTTGGAAATAGGTTCATTTTGGTGTAAGTCAGAAGGATCCAGGCTTCATTTTTCAATTTTGTGTTTTCAACTTGTATAAATGCTAGTCAAACCATAGCTTCGACCAGATTTGAAATGAGGATAAAAAAATTCAAAAAAATTAAAAAAAATATGAAACATGCTCACATTGTCTTCTTATGTCATGTAGCAACAACTAAAGTAACATAGGATAATTTAGACAAGGTTAAAAAAAAAAGTTGCTTAGAAATTGGGTCGTTTACCCTCACCCGAAGGCCGTTTTTGAACACATCTTTCATTAAACTGATGAAAATGAGTTTACTCCACATAATTGTTCCAATTGATTAACAAGTTAGAACAAACTAGTGCAGAACATTCAAATAGCATTGCAACATCAATAAAGGATGTCAACTTTCAAATTTTGTTCAAATTTGAAATTGGTTCAAATTTGAAATTTATTCAAATTACAAATGATAAGTTTCCACATCATAGCACATAAGTTTAAAACATCAAATTACGAGAGAACCATTACATCAAACTATTTCTTCTGCTTCTTCCTACCACTTCTCATTGCAGTACCATAACATAGTTTGTTCATCCTTCTGAACTTTTTGCCGCAACCACTAGGCCCCCTCATCTTTTGCACATCTGGCACAAACACATCTGGCACAGGCACAAGCACATCAGCCACAGGCACAAGCACATCAGCCACAGGCACAAGCACATCAGCCACAGGTTCATCAGGCACAAGCTCATCAGGCATATCTGGCATAATCTCCCGAGCTTTAGAATTCAGCACAACCTCTAGAACAGGTTCAAAATTCATCATAACCTCCAGAACAGGTTCATCTGGCAACTCAATAGTCAAATCTGGTTGAGGCAACAGAAGTAGCTCTGAAACAAGTTCATCTGGCACTGCTGCATTGACCAAATCACTTCTTTTCTTTCTATAGCCATTGAGTCTTGGCTTTTTCATTGGCCAGCACTGTTCAACAACAAAAGGTGGGGCTTTTTCTCCACGCTTCCTCCTGAAAAAAGCATTTAAATTGGAACAAGGATATAAATTAGATACTGAAATAAGCAGATGAAACAAGGTACATAAATTGGAGCATTAACATTAACATACTTTGGTTGCACAGGAGTGTAACGGCATTTTGGGGAACCAATTCTATGCCCAAGTTCCTCACACAACTTGCACCTGTTTTTGTTACCTTTTTGAGCCCTTTTAGGCTTTTCTGGATTTTTCCTTTTCCCCCTTCTTACTACAACCCCCTTCTCAAACCAAGCTTTGTATCTGCTCTGTTTGGGCCTCCCAGCCTTTCTTTTACTGAGAGGGGGACACGGTGTAAATTCTATATCCACCTCGAGCCACCGAGATTGGTCGATCAGGGCTGGAATTGGAGTTGCATATGCAGCCTTAAACTTTTGTACTCGAGTAATACTCATCCAAATATGGGTGCATATTTAACCTGGGTTTAGATGCCAAAAAATTATGGCATGCTCACATGGTTTTCCAAGTGTGTTGCCACTCTAGGCAAGTGCACTCCTGCAACTCAATGTTTACCACATGCGTCTTGACACTCCTTGCATCTTTAACTTCACATCAAATAAGGAGGATTTCTCAACGAGATAGATGTGAAAGGTTTCTACTCTTGTTGACCACTTGTTGTACCACCTGCCTGGAAGCTTGTCCCCTTCCAACATATCACCAAGTCTTCCTTTCAAGTCCCACAAACGCATGATCATGATCCTTATTTAGTCCACCATGTCATGCACAGGCAAATCTTTTAAATCTTTCACTTTATTGTTGAAACTTTCTGCCAAGTTGTTATTGATGTGATCACATTTTATTGCGGTATTAAAACCTGATCCGTACCACAACACAACACGAGAATGGTATGTGTTCAACCGAGAAGCAAATTCATTGTCAGCACAAGCTGCCATGATCTTACCAAGGTGGTAGGAATGTGTTTGTGCTCTGTAAGCTCTTGCTGCTGGCCACATGCGCCCAAATTCATCTCCTCTAAATTTTTTTATCAGATTCATCCACATATGTCCAAAGCACTCTCTGTGCTCAGCATGGGGGAAAACATTTTTTACAGCATTTTCCAGCCCTTTACATGCATACGTGTGGATGGCCAAAGGTGAACTGGCCCTATGCATCTTTTCAGTTGCATCATGAACCATGTCCAGCTTGCCTCTGTCTCTGATTGGAACAGTCCAATTGCAATTGGGAATATCCAGTTGTGTCCATCCAAAGCATTGCATGCAGCCAACTGACCATTCCACTTTGCAGTCAAAAAAGAAGAGTCTATGCTTAAATATGGACGACATCCTGCTTTGAATCCATCTATGCAAGGCTTCAAACACATAAAAAACTTGCTGAAGTAAACATTGCCATCCTCTGTAACCTCTGTATCTATCTCCACCACACTTCCAGGTGACCTCTTCTCCACCTCAGCTTTAAAGATATACAACATCCTAAATGTATTTGCCCAGCCACCATACAATGATTTCATTGCCCTTTGTTTTGCCTTCCAAACTATGGTATATTTCAGTTTGATGGGTATAGCTTCTCCAAGTCCACTTTAAGCCTTTTTGCAGTAGTGTTTGGAGTTTTTGCTAAAATAGGAGTAATATTCTCTGTAATCCAAAGCTGGTTTGTCATATTTGAAACTCTCTGTGAAGTGGTCATACATGTATGCTGGTTTGGTATTTGATTTACCCTGGCTGTACTGCCATCAGGTTTTAGTCTCGCAGATATGTACCATTTGCATGGATTTCCACCACCATCATAACCTTTGCACCTAGCATAAAATTTCTTCCTATCAGTCCACATAATTTTGGCATCGAACTCTTTTTTCACTGCATAGGTCCTAAAAGACATCCTAAACTCATTCATATTCGGCCACAACTTTCCAACCTCAACAACTGGGTTCTCTTTGTCATACAAACAGACCAGCTCATTGTCATTTGCATCATCCACATCATCTGCAGCCTATCTCATCAGCTCTTCTTCATCCTCATTTCCACGGCCTGCATTTGTGTTACCATGTGCAGGCAAAGAACTGTCATCCTCAGTTGCACGGCCTTCATCTCTGTCATCAACTGGAATGCCAAAGATTTCTGGCCCAACGGTCGGGCCGGGCCAGGCCTGGGCCGAGATTTTCCGCGTCGGGCCTTGGTCGGCCCGGCCCGAGGCCCGGCCCGGCCCGAGGCCCGGCCCGGCCCGAGAAATGCTCAGGTATAGTCTCATGAGACGGCAAAGCACATATATACTCCGTATATAGAAACCAGGGAGATCGTATCTTAGGTCGTGTCAAATACGCTTACGGGCGGAGCCAAATTGACGTGATCATGGATCTTGATCGATGGATGTTGATTGGAGCAGCACCGGCCGCTCCCGGCGAAATTAGTGAGCCGGCGTTATCCGGCTCGGCAGCGACGGCGCATAGGGCTGTTCTCTAGCCTCCGGTTACGGTCAACGAACTGGCACACCATGCCGTTTCTTTGTATGTAGGTTGGTAATAAAGCCTAGATAGGCTGGGTGCTAGGTTCTAGCTGCTCGCACGAGTGCTAGCTGCCGCTAGCTGGCTCTTGTCTATGCGCTAGCTAGTAACTACAAAATCTTTATTTTTATTAATACTTCTACAAAAATAAATGTGGTATCTCACAGAAAAATACAAACTATAATTAGATTTTTATTACAACAAAAAATTTCCTATATTTTTAATAATAATGTTATAGAAAAAGAGGTTAAACAATAATATTTTTTGTTGCAGATTTGTTTTACAAAAAAATTAATATCGACTACAACAAAATTCACAAACTATTACTACAAGAAAACATCTATTTGCACTAATGAAAAATTGGTTAAACACGGTTTTCCGCAATAGATTGATTTACAACAAAAATCATCAACTAATTTTTCAGAAGTCACAAGCGATTACAATAAAAATCCATATGTTTGCAAATAATGCAAAAGTGGTCAAGCAACAATTAATTGGCTGCATACTGAATTTCAACAAAAATCACGATCTATTTTTACAGAAGTCACAAATAATTACAACAAAAATCCATATGTTTGCAACAATGCAAAAGTTGTCAAGCACCAATTTATTTTGCTAAAGTTTTAATTACAACAAAATTCACCAACATTTTTTTTACAAAAGTCACAAACGATTACAATAAAAATCCATATGTTTGCAAACAATGCAAACTGGCCAAGCAAAATTTAATTTGATAGATATTAAATTACAACAAAAATCACCAACTATTTTTACAAAAATCACAAATGCTTACAACAACAAAAAAGGCTTAGTTGCGGTGTAGCGGCTGATTCGTGCCCATGCTCGCCATGAACCGCAGCTTGGCCGGTGACAAAGGACATCAAAATACCTCTTAAATAATTGTATGTAACAATATAAAAGTAGACATGTGTGAATCTAGCAAGATAAACATTCATAGGAGTACATTTGGTCCTAGCCTGGTATTGCATGCATATCAGGTTGCAAGCGGCGTGGGATGTCCCGCTCCGCCGCTACGCCGCCCCGCAAAGAAGGCATGCGCGGCGCCGCTGCGTTGACCGTGTGTTCCGAGCGGGCCGAAGCGGTTAGATTGGTCATAGTGGGAAGTAACATAGAGTAGTAACATGTGCATGTTACTACTCTATGTTACTACCTTCATAGTGGTTAGTAACATCAAAATAGTATCATAGATGTTTTTATTAATTAGCTTATAGACTCATTGTATCTTGGGAAGTGTGATGTTACAGTAACTAGCTATGTTACTCCATCCTCTTCTCTCCTCATTAACTCACTGGCACATAAGCAAATTTGCTGAGTTGGACACTTAGTTACTAGTGAAGTTACTCCCACTATGACCAGTCTTACGCCCGCATTGTCCACTAGCCATCCCGCAGAACTGCATAGTCCCGCAAAAGGCAAATCAATGAGAGCGATCGTGCGTTTCTGAAAAAAGGAAGTCTCTTACGGTTATACGTTTGTAGTATATATACGTAGCGGTGGTGCAGTATACAAGTCGTGTACGTACCCTCGTGATTAGTTTCAGAAATTCTATGGGTATGTGCGTTTAGTGTATATCTAAGAGCATCTCCTATCGCGTTCCCCAAACCGTCCCCCAAAGGTATTTGAGGCGCGCCGGACAAAAAAAACGTTCCTAGCCGTGTCCCCTAAATCCGTTTTTGTCCGACACGGCCCGATACGGTGTCCGGTGCCCCGAGCCCGTCCCCGCCCCACGAGGGATGCTCCGAGCATGACGGACACAACAAAAAGCGACGGACCTAACCGTCGCCTACCTCGCGGCGGAAGTTATTCGCGCGCAGTGACACCCGACCGAAGCGACGCAGCTTTGCCTTAATAGCGACGGAGGGGCAGGCGAGACGTCTCGTCGGTGTTGTGCAGCCTCCACGCCTCGCCGGCGTTCTCACGCCACCGCGCGTTCCCTCGCTTTCTTCCCGCCATTTCTCGCCGCTTCCCGCGCTTTCTTCCCGACGTCGGTGTCTATAAAAGCCCCCCCCCGGGAAAATGGCAGCCACCATAGCCGCCGGCACCCGTTTCTCCGCCACAAGCACAACCCTCGTCGCTCGAACAACACTGCGCAATGATGAGCGCCGGCGGCAGCGCGAGGAGCAGGAGGCGCAGTACCGTGAACGGTGGGAGGCGATGGAGCGTTAGCAGCAGCTGGCGGCGGAGGAGCGTCGGCAGCGGGAGGCGGCGCTGGCGGCAATGGAGGCGGCTTGAGGGCCGCGGGCGGATGCGTTGGCGGCAAAGGCCGACGCGTTAGCGGCGCGACTGGAGGCGCGAATGGAGGAGGAGGAGGAGGACGAGGCGGCGGAGGAGGAGGCGGAGCAGGAGGACGACGATGACTTCGAGTGGTCCGACGACGACGGGCCGCACCCGGACGAGACGGTTGATCAGCAATGGGTGCTCGTCGAGTCCTTCGAGTCGGAGAAGAAGCTCCAGTACGACGCACATGCCCGCAAAGAGGTGCAGATTCACCGCGCCGTCGAGCTCTCCCTCCAGACGGCGCAGCAGGGGAGGGCAGGCGACGACGCGCTGCTGGAGCAGTGGCGTCTGCTCACCGCCCTACGCATGGAGAGGCGCGCGCGCAGCAGGAGCTGCACCGGAGGGGAGGCGACGATGGGGCAGGGCCGTCGAGCGCACCACCGGGCGGTCAATAGGCTAGGGGCGTGATGCGTGTGGTTGGCACGTCCGTTGGGAACCCCAAGAGGAAGGTGTGATGCGCACAGCGGCAAGTTTCCCTCAGTAAGAAACCAAGGTTTAATCGAACCAGTAGGAGTCAAGAAGCACGTTGAAGGTTGATGGCGGCGGGATGTAGTGCGGCGCAACACCGAGATTCCGGCGCCAACGTGGAACCCGCACAACACAACCAAAGTACTTTGCCCCAACGAAACAGAGTGAGGTTGCCAATCTCACCGGCTTGCTCGTAACAAAGGATTAACCGTATTGTGTGGAAGATGATTGTTTGCGTGAAAACAGTAGAACAAGTATTGCGATGAGATTGTATTTCAAGAAAGAGAATTGGACCGGGGTCCACAATTCACTAGAGGTGTCTCTCCCATAAGATAAACAAGCATGTTGGGTGAACAAATTACAGCTTGGGCAATTGACAAATAAAGAGGGCATGACCATGCACATACATATCATGATGAGTATAGTGAGATTTAATTGGGCATTACGACAAAGTACATAGACCGCCATCCAACCGCATCTATGCCTAAAAAGTCCACCTTCAGAGTTATCATCCGAACCCCTCCAGTATTAAGTTGCAAAGCAACAGACAATTGCATTAAGTATGGTGCGTAATGTAATCAACAACTACATCCTTAGACATAGCATCAATGTTTTATCCCTAGTGGCAACAAGCACAACACAACCTTAGAACTTTCCGTCACCGTTCCAGTGTCAATGCGAGCATGAACCCACTATCGAGCATAAATACTCCCTCTTGGAGTTACAAGCATCTACTTGGCCGGAGCATCTACTAGTAACGGAGAGCATGCAAGATCATAAACAACACATAGATATAACTTTGATAATCAACATAACAAGTATTCTCTATTCATCGGATCCCAACAAACGCAACATATAGAATTACGGATAGATGATCTTGATCATGTTAGGCAGCTCACAAGATCCGACAATGAAGCACAATGGGGAGAAGACAACCATCTAGCTACCGCTTATGGACCCATAGTCCAGGGGTAGACTACTCACACATCACTCCGGAGGCGACCATGGCGGCGTAGAGTCCTCCGGGAGATGAATCCCCTCTCCGGCAGGGTGCCGGAGGCGATCTCCTGGATCCCCCGAGATGGGATCGGCGGCGGCGGCGTCTCGGCAAGGTTTTCCGTATCGTGGCTCTCGGTGACCGGGGGTTTCGCAACGGAGGTTATTTGTAGGCGGAAGGGCAGGTCAAGAGGCGGCACGAGGGCCCCACACCACGGGGCCGCGCGGCCAGGGGGGCTGCGCCGCCCTAGGGTGTGGCCCCCTCGTGGCCCCTCTTCGTCTCCTCTTCGGATTTCTGGAAGCTTCGTGGCAAAATAGGACCCTGGGCGTTGATTTCGTCCAATTCCGAGAATATTTCGTTACTAGGATTTCTGAAACCAAAAACAGCAGAAAACAGCAGAATCGGCACTTCGACATCTTGTTAATAGGTTAGTTCCAGTAAAATGCACGAATATGACATAAAGTGTGCATAAAACATGTAGATAACATCAATAATGTGGCATGGAACATAAGAAATTATCGATACGTCGGAGACGTATCAGCATCCCCAAGCTTAGTTCTGCGCTGGAGTGACATGCCATCATAACCTTGATCATACTATTTGTAAAGCATATGTAGTGAATGCAGCGATCAAAACAATGTATATGACATGAGTAAACAAGTGAATCATATAGCAAAGACTTTTAATGAATAGCACTTCAAGACAAGCATCAATAAGTCTTGCATAAGAGTTAACTCATAAAGCAACAATTCAAAGTAAAGGCATTGAAGCAACACAAAGGAAGATTAAGTTTCAGCGGTTGCTTTCAACTTATAACATGTATATCTCATGGATATTGTCAACATAGAGTAATATAATAAGTGCAATATGCAAGTATGTAGGAATCAATGCATAGTTTCAGAAAATGCACGAATATGACATAAAGTGTGCATAAAACATGTAGATAACATCAATAATGTGGCATGGAACATAAGAAATTATCGATACGTCGGAGACGTATCAGGGCGGTCAGTATCAGTCGTTGTCGAGCTCGATGTAGCAGGCGTCCTGCACCGCGTATTCGCGGAGCCACTCTGCCTTCTTCTCGCGTTGCGGCGGCTCTTCTCCTCCAGTAGCTTTGTCACCGTGCCCGTGGCCGCGTCGGGGACGAAGTCGCCGGCCATCGGCGCCGGGGCGGCAAGCTCGAGCTTCGTGGCGAGGGTGGGGATGTCGTCGTCCTCCGCATAGTCACCGGGATCGAACCGCGGCGACATGGCGGAGGCGCTCGAGTTAGACCCCTCGGTGAAGGCGAGGCGACGCGGCACGCCGGAGCTCGACGCCTCCAGTGTTGCCGCGATCGAGCGGCCCGGCGGCGAATCTCGCGACCTCGACGGCTCCGTGTCGCGGTAGTATTGTGACTCGCGTTGTGCGAAGGCACGCGGCGGCTTCAGCCCGTGGTGGAGGAAGCGGTACGATCCGCGTATGCGGGCGGTGTCGGAGGTCCGGACAGGTTAGTCCGTTTGAGTCACCCCGTTAGAGATACCCTGCTAGAGATGCCCTAGTTACTGGACAACTCTCCAAGCATGCTTTGTTGCAATCAACCTTGTTTTGTTCAAAATTCCAGGAGTTGCTAAAATTGCATGGTACTTAGTTATTTTGTTCCCTAAATGTCTCTCAAGTATTGTTTGCATGTACTGTACTTCCAATCTGTTTAGCTAGCTGCTCTAAGCACTGGCTTCCATCGATCAGTCAGCTAGCTAGCTAGCTGCTCTGTGCCGCGCCAAGTATGCTCCGCGCGTGATGCGGGATGACGCGGGATAGTGCGGTGTGCAGCTGCGTCCCGCGCTTCTTCAGCGGAATGATGCGGCGTTCCGCGACGGTCCGCACAGCATGCGCTGCCCCGCCTGACTCTCTGGCGGGCAGCCGCAACCCGCCCTGCTTGCAACCTGACATGCGTAGGACATGCATCGGAATAGATGTATGCATACGCAGCACGTCAGCAACGAGCTAGCAGGTTATTCCCGTGGCCATATGCGCGCAGGTGCTATGTGCAAATACCGAAATAAACCGCAGGTTATGCTGGCCGGTGGCGTGCGGATGCTGAGCGCGCAGGTCGCGCTGGGCGTGCGCTGACTCCGGGACGACCGATTTCTACAACCCGATCGGTCGACGGATGTAAGGGCATGAGCAGCTGTCCAACTAGGATTGGATAAAACTTTTGACATATGCATGCCATGTTATGGTCTCATTAATATGTCTTTCTTTTAAAAGCTGATTTGGGTTTTCTCTTTCTCGCTCACATTTTCACTTTATGGCTGAAGAGGCTACCTCCTGACGAAAAGGCTGCCTCCTTATCCGAACCTAATTTGGACCACCCGAATCAAGATAAAGTCATGTGAGAAGACTCCCTCAGGCTATGCATTGGGCATGCCCTAAAGCATTTTCCTTTTTCATTGTACTCGAATCGATTAGATACAGTGGCAATCGACGGCCCCAGTATTTAAAGGGTCGGTCGGGATAATCGAAGTTTGGACCGGGCTCAGAATCAAGATCTCTCACGAGCTACACGGAAGGAAAGGAGAAACTTTTCCTAACGCGGTCGATCGGGGAGCGGGCGACTTAGCGGACGACGGAAACACACCGAGCGGACGAAGGAAGATTTTAACTTACGGGTGACGAGTGGTGGATAATTTGTACCAACTTTTAAAACAGTTTTAAATTAGACGAACGATCAAAAGAAAAATCATTTTGCTTTTATTATTAGGTATAGACTAGTAAAAATACCCATGCGTTGCATCGGGAGAAATAAATCTTCAAACATAGCAAACCATTTTGCCAAACCATTTATGGTATAATTTACCTATTTTTGGCCTCTTCCTCTTATCGTCATTTCTTCTTTTCAATCTCTACTATTGTAACAATGAAGTCCTTTGATCCTTTGATGTTTACTTTCTACTTTTTGTTAAGCAGTCCACCTACGTCTTGGCATTCATCGGGATGGAAATTGGTCCCACTCTCGCAACGCGAATACAAGCTCGAGCGCATCACCTGAGGCACGGCGTCTGTATCGAGTCATGGCACACGCGGAGCAGCATTGCTGGAGAGCGGCGCTGCAAGATGCCAGTGTTCGTGCGTTTCGATCTGTGTCTCTTGCCTCCTTGACTTTCGCACCCGGTTTGCTAGTTTCGATTCTCTCCCCAACTCTCGGACCATCAACTCATCTCTGGCTCTCCCTCGCTCCCCCGCATCTATTCGCTCCCCAACTCTCGGGCATCACGATTGTGCTGCTACTTCATGTTTTTCTGAGGAGGCCTTGCTGATATCTAGAAACTTGGCGTATATAAATCGGTGTAAATCCAGACAAGAAAGCGATGTGGGACTAATATTTGAGAGGCGTCTATACTTTATAGAAGGTGATGGAACTTTCTCCCCCCTCTATGACATTCAGGCGTGATCATGTCGGTCCTCGACTAGCTTCCTGGAATGAACTGCTTCAGCGGTTAGGTTCTATCCAGCTGGTTCAGGGGACGGATGAATTCCGTTGGAGTCTCACCAGAAATGGCATATTTTCGGTTAGCTCCATGTACAAGGCATTATGCCTATCTGAACAACCAGTTTTAAATAATAAATCCATCTGGAAGATGAAGATACCTCTAAAAACAAAGGTCTTTGCATGGTATCTTCGTCGAGGTGTGATTCTTACTAAAGATAACCTTGTAAAGCGCAACTGGCAAGGTTGTACGAAATGTGTGTTTTGTCACGAGGAAGAGACAATAAAACACCTTTTATTCAACTTTCGAGTTGCTAGATCTATATGGTCAATCATTCTGATAGGTTCTACCTTATACCTTCCCCGTACATTGCAAACATTTTTGGTAATTGGCTTAATGGGGTGGATTCTAGGTACAAAACGATTATCAGAGTGGGAGCGATTGTGGTTGCATGGTCTCTTTGTCTATGTAGAAATGATAAGGTTTTTAATGACAAAAATTCTTCTCTTATGCAGGTCATTGATACGTCCATTTTGCATCACTATTTTATATCATAATTTGCTATTATTCATTGATATATTTCATATTTAGAGATGATACTTATGTTATTTCACCTATTTTGCATGTTTCATGATTATTGGAGAATTATTCACCAGAGTCAGGATTCTGCTGGAAAAAGCACCGTCAGGACACCATATTTCTGAAGATCAACAATTGACGGAAATTACATAGAACATCTTATTTTTCCAGAAGACGAAGCCAGCCAAAAGGAGGGACCGAGGAGGGCCGCCATGGCCCCCCATAGGCCGGCGCGGGCCCAGGCCTGGCCGCGCCGCCTTGTGGGGAGGGGGCCCACAGCCCCCTTCGGCCGCCTCTCCTTCGCGTACTTCTTCGTCCCGAAAACCTAAGGCACGGGGATAAGCGAGAAGAGACACAGCCGCCTCTGCGGGGCGGAGAAACACCAGAGAGAAAAGAGCTCTCCGGCGGGCAGGAATCTGCCGGGGAAATTCCCTCCCGGAGGGGGAAATCGTTGCCATCGCCACCGTCATCGAGCTGGACTTCATTGGGATCATCATCATCATCATCTCCACCATCTACACCGCCATCTCCACCGCTGCACCTTGATGGCGTGTAACTCACACGTTCGTTGGGAACCCCAAGAGGAAGGTATGATGCGCACAGCAGCAAGTTTTCCCTCAGAAAGAAACCAAGGTTTATCGAACCAGGAGGAGCCAAGAAGCACGTTGAAGGTTGATGGCGGCGGGATGTAGTGCGGCGCAACACCGAGGATTCCGGCGCCAACGTGGAACCCGCACAACACAACCAAAGTACTTTGCCCCAACGAAACAAGTGAGGTTGTCAATCTCACCGGCTTGCTGTAACAAAGGATTAACCGTATTGTGTGGAAGATGATTGTTTGCGAGAAAACAAGTAGAACAAGTATTGCGAGAGATTGTATTTCAAGTAAAGAGAATTGGACCGGGGTCCATAGTTCACTAGAGGTGTCTCTCCCATAAGACAAACAAGCATGTTGGGTGAACAAATTACAGCTTGGGCAATTGACAAATAAAGAGGGCATGACCATGCACATACATATCATGATGAGTATTGTGAGATTTAATTGGGCATTACGACAAAGTACATAGACCGCCATCCAACTGCATCTATGCCTAAAAAGTCCACCTTCAGAGTTATCATCCGAACCCCTCCAGTATTAAGTTGCTAACAACGGACAATTGCATTAAGTATTGCGCGTAATGTAACTAGTGACTACATCCTTGAACATAGCACTAATGTTTTATCCCTAGTGGCAACAGCACATCCATAACCTTAGTGGTTCTTGTCACTCCTCCAGCATTCACGGAGGCATGAACCCACTATCGAGCATAAATACTCCCTCTTGGAGTTACTAGCATCAACTTGGCCGCAGCATCTACTAATAACGGAGAGCATGCAAGATCATAAACAACACATAGACATAGCTTTGATAATCAACATAACAAGTATTCTCTATTCATCGGATCCCAACAAACGCAACATATAGAATTACAGTATAGATGATCTTGATCATGTTAGGCAGCTCACAAGATCCGACAATGATAGCACAATGGGGAGAAGACAACCATCTAGCTACTTCTATGGACCCATAGTCCAGGGGTAGACTACTCACACATCACTCCGGAGGCGACCATGGCGGCGTAGAGTCCTCCGGGAGATGATTCCCCTCTCCGGCAGGGTGCCGGAGGCGATCTCCTCGGATCCCCCGAGATGGGATCGGCGTTGGCGGCGTCTCTCGGAAGGTTTTCCGTATCGTGGCTCTCGGTACCGGGGGTTTCATCACGGAGGCTTTAAGTAGGCGGAAGGGCAAGTCAAGAGGCGGCACGGGGGCCCACACCATAGGCCGGCGCGGCCGGGGGTGGGGCCGCGCCGCCCTAGGGTTTGGCCACCCCGTGGCCCCTCTTCGTTTCGTCTTCGGTCTTCTGGAAGCTTCGTGGAAAAATAGGCCCCTGGGCGTTGATTTCGTCCAATTCCGAGAATATTTCCTTACTAGGATTTCTGAAACCAAAAACAGCAGAAAACAAGCAATCGGCACTTCGGCATCTTGTTAATAGGTTAGTTCCGTGAAAATGCACGAATATGACATAAAGTGTGCATAAAACATGTAGATAACATCAATAATGTGGCATGGAACATAAGAAATTATCGATACGTCGGAGACGTATCAGCATCCCCAAGCTTAGTTCTGCTCGTCCCGAGCGAGGTAAAACGATAACACGGATAATTTCCGGAGTGACATGCCATCATAATCTTGATCATACTATTTGTAAAGCATATGTAGTGAATGCAGCGATCAAAACAATGTATATGACATGAGTAAACAAGTGAATCATAAAGCAAAGACTTTTCATGAATAGCACTTCAAGACAAGCATCAATAAGTCTTGCATAAGAGTTAACTCATAAAGCAATAATTCAAAGTAAAGGCATTGAAGCAACACAAAAGAAGATTAAGTTTCAGCGGTTGCTTTCAACTTGTAACATGTATATCTCATGGATATTGTCAACATAGAGTAATATAATAAGTGCAATAAGCAAGTATGTAGGAATCAATGCACAGTTCACACAAGTGTTTGCTTCTTGAGGTGGAGAGAAATAGGTGAACTGACTCAACATTGAAAGTAAAAGAATTTTCCTCCATAGAGGAAAAGCATCGATTGCTATATTTGTGCTAGAGCTTTGATTTTGAAAACATGAAACAATTTTGTCAACGGTAGTAATAAAGCATATGCATCATGTAAATTATATCTTATAAGTTGCAAGCCTCATGCATAGTGTACTAATAGTGCCCACACCTTGTCGTAATTAGCTTGGACTACCTGGATTATCACCGCAATACATATGCTTTCACCAAGTATCACAAAGGGGTACCTCTATGCCGCCTGTACAAAGGTCTAAGGAGAAAGCTCGCATTTGGATTTCTCGCTTTTGATTATTCTCAACTTAGACATCCATACCGGGACAACATAGACAATGAGATAATGGACTCCTCTTTTAATGCTTAAGCATTCAACAACAATTAATTCTTTTCTCATTAGAGATTTGAGGATGTTTGTCCAAAACTCGAAACTTCCACCATGGATCATGGCTTTAGTTAGCGGCCCAATGTTCTTCTCTAACAATATGCATGCTCAAACCATTCAACTCAGTGTTGATCGCCCTTACTTCGGACAAGACGAACATGCATAGCAACTCACATGAAATTCAACAATGAAAAGTTGATGGCGTCCCCAGGTGAACATGGTTATCGCACAACAAGCAACTTAATAAGAGATAAAGTGCATAATTACATATTCAATACCACAATAGTTTTTAAGCTATTTGTCCCATGAGCTATATATTGCAAAGGTGAATGATGGAATTTTAAAGGTAGCACTCAAGCAATTTACTTTGGAATGGCGGAAAATACCATGTAGTAGGTAGGTATGGTGGACACAAATGGCATAGTGGTTGGCTCAAGTATTTTGGATGCATGAGAAGTATTCCCTCTCGATACAAGGTTTAGGCTAGCAAGGCTTATTTGAAACAAACACAAGGATGAACCGGTGCAGCAAAACTCACATAAAAGACATATTGAAAACATTATAAGGCTCTACACCGTCTTCCTTGTTGTTCAAACTCAATACTAGAAATTATCTAGACCTTAGAGAAACCAAATATGCAAACCAAATTTTAGCATGCTCTATGTATTTCTTCATTAATGGGTGCAAAGCATATGATGCAAGAGCTTAAACATGAGCACAACAATTGCCAAGTATCACATTACCCAAGACATTTATAGCAATTACTACATGTATCATTTTCCAATTCCAACCATATAACAATTTAACGAAGGAGAAACTTCGCCATGAATACTATGAGTAGAAACCAAGGACATACTTGTCCATATGCTACAGCGGAGCGTGTCTCTCTCCCATAAAGTGAATGCTAGGATCCATTTTATTCAAACAAAACAAAAACAAAAACAAACCGACGCTCCAAGAAAAAGCACATAAGATGTGATGGAATAAAAATATAGTTTCAGGGGAGGAACCCGATAATGTTGTCGATGAAGAAGGGGATGCCTTGGGCATCCCCAAGCTTAGACGCTTGAGTCTTCTTGATATATGCAGGGGTGAACCACCGGGGCATCCCCAAGCTTAGAGCTTTCACTCTCCTTGATCATGTTGCATCATACTCCTCTCTTGATCCTTGAAAACTTCCTCCACACCAAACTCGAAACAACTCATTAGAGGGTTAGTGCACAATAAAAATTAACATATTCAGAGGTGACACAATCATTCTTAACACTTCTGGACATTGCATAATGCTACTGGACATTAGTGGATCAAAGAAATTCATCCAACATAGCAAAAGAGGCAATGCGAAATAAAAGGCTGAATCTGTCAAAACAGAACAGTTCGTATTGACGAATTTTAAAATGGCACCAGACTTGCTCAAATGAAAATGCTCAAATTGAATGAAAGTTGCATCCATATCTGAGGATCATGCACGTAAATTGGCTTAATTTTCTGAGCTACCTACAGGGAGGTGGACCCAGATTCGTGACAGCAAAGAAATCTGGAACTGTGCAGTAATCCAAATCTAGTACTTACTTTTCTATCAACGGCTTAACTTGGCACAACAAAACACAAAACTAAGATAAGGAGAGATTGCTACAGTAGTAAACAACTTCCAAGACACAAAATAAAAACAAAGTACTGTAGGTAAAAACATGGGTTGTCTCCCATAAGCGCTTTTCTTTAACGCCTTTCAGCTAGGCGCAGAAAGTGTGTATCAAGTATTATCAAAGGATGGTGCATTCTCAGCGGGGTGCGGAGTTTTCTCAACTATGCATATTATCTTTTCTATGTGAGTTTCAGAGGCTCCCTTTTCATTAGTCTTGGGCTTGCTACTCTCATCAAACAAATCTTCAGGAACAATCCAATCAAAATTCTTTTCTAGTGCCTCACACATTCCCAAGAGCTTGCAAGGTATTGATGTTTTAATATCCCCCTCATAATTAACTTTATTAGTGTACTTTTGTCTATCCTTTTCCATCTTCTCAAGGGTACTGGCAAAGTTGGTATAAGAACCTAGCATATTATATTTAGTGAAAACTTTTCTAGCTTCTCTAGCTATTCCCCCAAATTCTTTAAGAAGGGTTTCTAATACAAAATCTTTCTTTTCTCCTTCTTCCATATCATTGAGTGTAAGAAACATATGTTGAATCACAGGATTAAGATTAACAAATCTAGCTTCTAATGCGTGTACTAAAGAAGCAACAGCAATTTCATAAGTGGGGGCAAGTTCTACCAAGTGTCTATCTTCAAAATCTTCGACCGTACTAATATGAGTGAAAAAATCTTCTATATTGTCTTTCCCAAGGATAGACCCTCGACCTACCGGTACATCTTTAAGAACAAACTTAGGAGGAAACATTATGAAATTAGTAAAGTAAATGCAAGTAAACTAATTTTTTTTTGTGTTTTTGATATAGCAAACAAGATAGCAAATAAAATAAAACTAGCAACTAATTTTTTTGTATTTTGATTTAGTGCAGCAAACAAAGTAGTAAATAAAACTAAGCAAGACAAAAACAAAGTAAAGAGATTGGGAAGTGGAGACTCCCCTTGCAGCGTGTCTTGATCTCCCCGGCAACGGCGCCGTAAAAAGAGCTTGATGGCGTGTAACTCACACGTTCGTTGGGAACCCCAAGAGGAAGGTATGATGCGCACAGCAGCAAGTTTTCCCTCGAAAAGAAACCAAGGTTTATCGAACCAGGAGGAGCCAAGAAGCACGTTGAAGGTTGATGGCGGCGGGATGTAGTGCGGCGCAACACTAGGGATTCCGGCGCCAACGTGGAACCCGCACAACACAACCAAAGTACTTTGCCCCAACGAAACGAGTGAGGTTGTCAATCTCACCGGCTTGTCTGTAACAAAGGATTAACCGTATTGTGTGGAAGATGATTGTTTGCGTAAAACAGTAGAACAAGTATTGCGAGTAGATTGTATTTCAAGTAAAGAGAATTGGACCGGGGTCCACAGTTCACTAGAGGTGTCTCTCCCATAAGACAAACAAGCATGTTGGGTGAACAAATTACGATTGGGCAATTGACAAATAAAGAGGGCATGACCATGCACATACATATCATGATGAGTATTGTGAGATTTAATTGGGCATTACGACAAAGTACATAGACCGCCATCCAACTGCATCTATGCCTAAAAAGTCCACCTTCAGGTTATCATCCGAACCCCCTCCAGTATTAAGTTGCTAACAACAGACAATTGCATTAAGTATTGCGCGTAATGTAACTAGTGACTACATCCTTGAACATAGCACTAATGTTTTATCCCTAGTGGCAACAGCACATCCATAACCTTAGTGGTTCTTGTCACTCCTCCGCATTCACGGAGGCATGAACCCACTATCGAGCATAAATACTCCCTCTTGGAGTTACTAGCATCAACTTGGCCGGAGCATCTACTAATAACGGAGAGCATGCAAGATCATAAACAACACATAGACATAGCTTTGATAATCAACATAACAAGTATTCTCTATTCATCGGATCCCAACAAACGCAACATATAGAATTACGTATAGATGATCTTGATCATGTTAGGCAGCTCACAAGATCCGACAATGATAGCACAATGGGGAGAAGACAACCATCTAGCTACCGCTATGGACCCATAGTCCAGGGGTAGACTACTCACACATCACTCCGGAGGCGACCATGGCGGCGTAGAGTCCTCCGGGAGATGATTCCCCTCTCCGGCAGGGTGCCGGAGGCGATCTCTCGGATCCCCCGAGATGGGATCGGCGTTGGCGGCGTCTCCGGAAGGTTTTCCGTATCGTGGCTCTCGGATGCGGGGGTTTTGTCACGGAGGCTTTAAGTAGGCGGAAGGGCAAGTCAAGAGGCGGCACGGGGGGCCCACACCATAGGCCGGTGCGGCCAGGGGTGGGGCCGCGCCGCCCTAGGGTTTGGCCACCCCGTGGCCCCTCTTCGTTTCGTCTTCGGTCTTCTGGAAGCTTCGTGGAAAAATAGGCCCCTGGGCGTTGATTTCGTCCAATTCCGAGAATATTTCCTTACTAGGATTTCGAAACCAAAAACAGCAGAAAACAAGAATCGGCACTTCGGCATCTTGTTAATAGGTTAGTTCCAGAAAATGCACGAATATGACATAAAGTGTGCATAAAACATGTAGATAACATCAATAATGTGGCATGGAACATAAGAAATTATCGATACGTCGGAGACGTATCACACCTCGTCTCCGCTGTAACATCTAGGGTTGAATATTGATTGTTTGATAGGGGAAACTCTCCCGGTATTGATTACTACTTGTTATTGATGCTATTGAGTGAAACTATTGGATCAAGGTTTATGTTCAGATTGTTATTCATCATCATATCACCTCTGATTATGTTCCATATGATGTCTCGTGAGTAGTTCGTTTAGTTCTTGAGGACATGGGTGAAGTCTAAATGTTAGTAGTGAACTATGTTGAGTAATATTTAATGGTTTGATATTTAAGTTGTGGTGTTATTCTTCTAGTGGTGTCATGTGAACATCGACTACATGATACTTCACCTTTATGGGCCTAGGGGAGTACATCTTGTATTCGTTTGCTAATTGTGGGGTTGCCGGAGTGACAAGCAACTCCGAACCCCCGTTGGTATATCGATGCAGGAGGGATAGCGGGATCTCGAGTTTAAAGCTGTGGTTAGATTTATCTTAATTACTTTCTTGTATTTGCGGATGCTTGCAAGGGGTATAATCACAAGTATGTATTAGTCCTAGGAAGGGCGGTGCATTAGCATAGGTTCACCCACACAACACTTATCAAAACAATGAAGATTAATCAACTATATGAAGCGAAAGCACTAGACTAAATCCTTGTGTGTCCTCAAGAACGTTTGGTCATTATAAGTAAACAAACCCGCTTGTCCTTTGTGCTAAAAAGGATTGGGCCACTCGCTGCAGTTATTACTCTCGCATTTTATTTACTTGTACTTTATTTATCT